>NC_090656.1:74884368-75222702 GCF_040937935.1 Hyperolius riggenbachi | reverse complement strand
ACAATATTCCTAGTCTGGGGTGTGACAACACCCTGGAACGATGCTAGAGAATAACACAGATGATATATAGTAACTGGCTAAGTGTGGATTCCCAGGTCCTCCTGGTTCCACCACACTGGAAGATGACTAAGGTCTGAGTGCTAACACATAAGCATTCGCAACGCCAGACAACCAGCAACTGAACAGCAAGAGATATATATAGTAAAGCACCCCCACAGTGCCGCCCAGCTCCCATCAACCAATCAATAGCCGAGCAAGAATCAGCTGACTGTCCCGATCAGCTGATCTTCCTCCTATTGGTATAAAGAGCCTGTCTAGCGGCACGCGTAGCTCTCCATCTGTGTGCACTACTAGGTCCAGCTAACCCAGACGCATGTTGTTGCGGGGAACCCGCCGCACTGGACGCGGAATCCGCCGCTTTGCCGTCAGAACATGCGGCGGCCCCCACGCCACTCTGCCCATGGGCATCACCAGCTCCAGACAAACCAGATGCCTGCTGACGCGTACAAACCGCCGCATCAGACACGGAATCAGCCGCCTTGGTGCCAGAACATGCGGCGGCTTTTCCGCTGTTTATCACAGTAGGCCTCAGTGATTTGGACTGAGTTAGTCAAAAAGGCTTGGGGTGCAGACTTGCCCTTTAAAGAGATTTTTTCTTAGAGAGAAAATCTACAGTTCTGACTGTTAGCAGAACTAGGACATACCAAGAAGATGTTCCTAGTACAAGGTCTTAGGCTTATACTGCCCCAGACAGATAGACTACAGGAACAATCAACAGAGGCCATATTTACCAAACATAACATTCTTGTATGTAGGTTATAGACCGAGCGGATTAATTAAGTAGGTGTGCATCATGACATCACAAGGGGTCTGAGCCAATTATAGGTTTGGAGGGAGGGAGGGCTCAGATGATGTCAGATTTAACTCTTCAGTGACCGGTATTAAAAGGGGGTCACAAGCTGAGAAGAGACACTTTTGCTTTTCTTTCCTGGCTTTCTCCAACCATTGACTTCTATCCAATGATGTTGTGTCATATTCTATAACGTATGCTGTATATACTTAGTTTAGATGTAACATCGTATAGAAAGAAGATAACCTGCTTACCATTCATTAGGAATGTAATCAAGAAGCTGTAACGCAACGGACTTACTACAGAAGAATCTGCTTTGCTAAGATGTACCGAACTGTATCTGTACATCTGTTTACTGAATAAACACTTTGAAACTTGGAAGCCGCCTAAAGAAGTTCTATCTCCTATGCTGTTTTGCTGTGATGAGAGTTGTGTTTGCAGCTCTTACTAATGAGTTGCTGGTGCCGGAATAAAGGTGTGTTGTTGTTGAGAGAAACATATAGTTTCTTACACTGGTCACAGCAGAGGTCTGGGAACAAGTAATAATGGGCTGGTCCTCCGTCATCATCTCCACTAATGCCTGTGAGTGACTCTCCTGAATGGCCACACGGCGAACTAAGTTGCTGAAAATGTTTACCAATGGCGTCCGCTGTGCTACTGATGGATGCCACTCTGCTGCATCCCCTACAGCTGAGCGCCCTCTCCCTGGCGTTGGGCCAGTCCCAGATGAAGTGATGGCACTCCCTTTCCTGCCACGGCCCCTGGCAACCATTCTCTATTATATAGTCTATGAATGGTCTAGAGCTCAACAGACCCACAAATGAGTCTCTAATACAATTCCATCCAATTCAGCAATAAGTCTTCAAAGCATAATAATCTCTCAATACGCTCACCAGATTCGGTGTGCTAATCACAAAGAAGATATAGTGTAGTATGTCCGCATAGTGTCCACCTCAGGTGTCCACACACATCCAATGTGCTCACCGGATAATATGGCCAATCATCCAAGGATCATCAATATCACTTTCGGCTTGGCCAGCGTATCCCTCTGACCCCAGTGGGTATATCTTAAGTCCCTCATAGGAAACAAAAACATACATATATAGTGTAGCGTGTCCAAACAGTTTACACCTCAGGGTGCCCGAGATAGAGATAGAGAGAGAGATGAATCTACCTGGCTATCTGGGGTTCTCTTTGGACAACTGTTGAACACAAAAGACAAGGTGATGCCTGGCTACATATCTGTAAGCAGTGGCTGGATGGTGTAATGGTTAAGGGCTAGGCCTCTGACACAGGAGACCAGAGTTCGAATCTCGTCTCTGTCTGTTCAGTAAGCCAGCACCTATTCAGTAGGAGACCTTAGGCAAGTCTTCCCAGCGCTGCTATCTTGTCTAATTTTTTTCTTGGATTGAGCATAAATGGTAAATGCTAGGCCAGCTTCAGTTAGTACTGTTGTGGTTCAGCGGTTAAGGTACTTGCCCACCACACAGTGAGACCTGGGTTCAATTCTCAGCTATGGTATGTAAACTCGATTTTGAAATAATATAATTCTCTGGCAGATGAGACCCTCCTCTCTCCGGTAGGAGGGAATAGGTAGAAGGGTAGAAGGGAGGAGGGAGGGAGGAGGGAGGGAGGGAGGGAGGAGGGAGGAGGGGTGGAGGGAGGAGGGAGGGAGGGAGGGTGGAAGGAGGGACCCACAAGAGCCTAATTAAAATCTCCCTAGCAGAGTGTGTAGCAGCTGTACCTTAACTAATTAGTGTAGGCAGACAAGTGAGTCTAATGGTATAAGGACCTTGCTTGGAGGAGGGAGGGGGGCGGGCCTCCAGAATTGAGAGCAGTGTGTTTGGCAATAATGTGTCTGCTGACTGATGTAGAGGGTCAAAGTTTTGCTCCATAGAGCATTATGGGGCGAATCGAACTTCCGGGAAAGTTCGCGTTTGGTAGGCGAACGAGAACCACCGAAGTTCGCCTAGAACCGTTCGCTGGCGAACCATTCTGGACATCTCTACTTGTGGCCCAGCCAGCAATCTCCTCAATGGTTCTTTATCAACTCCAACATATGGGGAGAAAAGAATATATGGTGCAGTATGTTCCAAGCAAGTATATCACCCAAGTGCTGTAATCCCCCATCAAATGTACAGGTGTGATCCCACACCAAGTAAAAATAAAGCCTCTCACCGGATCTCAATGCTGACCAAATACAGTCTAGGAATGCTCGTTGGATTCCACAGAATGGAGATTTCCGCAATTCCGGTCGGAAATTGGCAATTCCGTTCCGTTGAGCCGAAAAGCTATAGCGGTAAACGGAAATAGCAGAATTTCTATGCAGAATTCTGTCAGAATTTAAACAGAAGTGTGTAAAAGCTGCATTAGCCAATCAGAAGGGATAGACCCATCACAGAAGCTTAAACATGATGATTTCTACATTAAAAATGGAATTTCTGCACAAATTAGAGTCTTAACTAAAACCAACCAATCCTACGTTAGCAACCAGTAGTGTTGATCGAACACCCAGATATTCGGTCTCGGGTCGGCCGAACATGGTCTGGATGTTCAGGATATTCGGCCGAACAACGAGCCTAATTGAAGTCAATGGGGAATCGAGCATGCCTGGAAATAGTGGGCAGGCATTTACACATAGATCTTGTCACGTTCCGTAACAACTAGTGAGGACAGAGAGTGACTGATCTCCGGAGATCTGCAGTATCGCCAGAAATACAGATATACCTGATTATAAGTGATCTGCAGTCTCACCGATAATCCGATATATATGCTAACCTCTGTCCACCCAAAATGGAGTGTAAAGATTGGTGCAAACAGTAAATAGCGTATTGCTCTGTGGCGAGGGCCCACAGAGCACAGACTATTGTCCAGCGGCAAGGGCCCGCTGGCGGGGATGGTCGACAAGCAGGGGTCGGCAACAGGTAATCAGAAATACGAGGTACAGAATCAGGAGGCAGAGGCAGAGTCTTGAGGGCTAGCCGGGGTTCGGCAACAGAGATCAGAGATACGAGGTACAGAGACGGTAGGCAAGAGAGTGAACGAGGGCACAGCAAGGTAGGCAACGGGTAATCAGATAGGCAACAGTACAAAAGGATTAGACAAACTCAGAGTCGAGAACAGGCAAAAGATCAAAGGCACAGGTAAATACAATGGTATATTTCTTCCAGTACTTATATATTGGCGTAACCAATATATAAGTATACTGTGGATCCGAGAGCTAGCACAGAGTGTGATCGCTACAGCGGACAAGGAGAACTGGCAGTCTGCTGCTTAAATGCAGACTGTCAGTCCAGGAACCCCCACCCCCCTGATGAGGTCAGCAAGGGGCGGGGAGTGCCTCAGCAGGGCGGATCAAGGCAGCCTCCTCCTTAGGGCATAAAGGGCCTGACGCTCCGTGCGTGAGCGCGTTGCCCTGCCCTGAGATGAGGACATGCGGCTGGAACGGCCGCCGGCGCTGCCAGCTGACGCGGGCCGGAAGTTCGGGGATCCGGTGACGTCAGAGCCGAGAGCGGCGTCCACACTGCCAGCCGCCGGAGGGGTGAGTCTATGCCTGACATTACCCCTCCCCTGAGGCGTGGTCTCCGAACGCGCCAATGAAGGTTTATCAGGATGGGAATCGTGAAATTCCTGTATGAGTTCTTGTGCATGGAAATGATGTGCTGGTACCCAGGATCTCTCCTCAGGACCGTATCCTCTCCAATGAACCAGATACTGGAGAGAGTTCCTAACAAATCGAGAGTCTAGTATTCTCTCGACCTCATACTCAGGCTCACCGTCTACAATAACAGGAGGAGGACCAGAGTCCACATGCACCGCGGGTTTCAATAAAGACACATGAAATGTTCTTACCCCACGCATAGATTGGGGTAACGTTATCTGATAAGATACTTTATTGATTCTTTTAGCTACCGGATATGGACCTACGAATTTAGGCCCAAGTTTAGCTGATGGCTGCCGCAAAGCGATATGCCGAGTGGAGATCCAGACAAGATCCCCAGGAGAGAACTCCCACTCGGGTGAACGCTTTCGGTCAGCCTGTTGTTTCTGGAGGGAAACTGTTTTCTTTAAATTGGCATTCACTTCCCTCCAGCGAGATCTTAACGTCTCCTGCCAGGTTTCCAGGGCAGGAAAAGGAGAGGAACTGACAGGAAGGGGGGAAAACCTAGGAGATCTCCCATTAACAATCTGAAAAGGTGAAAACCCTGAGGAAGAGCTCCGAAGATTGTTGTGGGCAAATTCGGAGTATGGTAAGTATTGAACCCATTCCGTTTGATTGTCTGCCACATAACACCGGAGATACTGTTCCAGTGACTGGTTCACCCTCTCTGTCTGACCATTGGTCTGAGGGTGATAACCAGACGAAAATGAGAGCGTGATTCCTAGTACTCTGCAAAATTCCTTCCAAAATTCCGAGACAAACTGCACCCCCCTGTCAGACACTCTATTCTCCGGGACCCCATGAAGGCGAAGGATGTGGATCACAAACAGATCTGCCAGTTCCTTGGCAGAAGGAAATTTTTTCAATGGCACGAAATGAGCCATTTTAGAAAATCGATCGACAATAACCCAAATCACCGTATTACCATCTGAAGAAGGTAATTCCCCTACGAAATCCATGGATATGTGAGTCCAGGGCTCGGAGGGTATGGGTAGGGGTTGGAGGGTACCTACTGGAGATATATGTGAGGGTTTGCTCCGTGAGCATACTGTACAAGAGACAACAAACTCCTCGACATCCCTCCTCCAATTGGGCCACCAGACACTTCTAGATAACAATTCTCTGGTTCTGGCTACTCCAGGATGACCTGCCAGTTTGGATGAATGAAACAGCTGTAACACTTGTAATCTAAACTGTAAAGGAACAAACATCAGATCAGGAGGTTTTCCTGCCGGACTGTCTGATTGATGAGGAAGAAGAACAGAGGCCAGATCCTCCCTTGAGTCTATACAAGCCAACACCACTTTCTCCGATAAAATTGGATCTGGTTCAGAGGGCAATACCGATTCTATGTCAAAGCATCGGGAAAGAGCATCTGCTTTGACATTTTTGCTTCCCGGTTTAAACGTGATAATGAAATCAAACCTGGAAAAAAATAAAGACCACCGTGCCTGTCTAGGATTTAACCTCCTAGCCCCCTTCAGATACTCTAAATTCTTATGATCCGTATATACCGTGATCACATGTTCTGCCCCCTCAAGCCAGTGTCGCCACTCCTCAAAAGCCAATTTCACAGCAAGCAATTCCCTGTTCCCGATATCATAATTTTTCTCTGCCTCAGAAAATTTTTTCGAAAAAAAAGCGCAAGGATGGAGTCTTCCCTGTGACCCGGTGTATTGTGATAAGACTGCCCCAACCCCAATCTCAGATGCGTCTACTTCCACGATAAACGGCCTGGAAGAATCGACGTGATGCAGAATGGGGGCGGAACAGAAGGCTGTCTTAAGGCTTTGAAAGGCGGAGATGGCCTCGGAAGACCAATTGACGGTGTTAGCCCCTTTTCTTGTCATATCAGTAAGAGGGGCTATCAAAGCGGCATACCCTCTTATGAATTTTCTGTAATAATTAGAAAAGCCCAAAAACCGTTGTAAGGCCTTCAGCCCAACCGGTTGAGGCCAGTTCAATACAGCCGTGACCTTGCTGTTATCCATTGATAACCCGGAACTAGAAATTATATAACCTAAGAATGGTACCTCAGTGACCTCAAACAAACATTTTTCCAATTTGGCATATAATGAATTCTCACGTAATTTGAGCAAAACATACTGAACCTGTGACCGATGTTCCTTGATATCATGAGAAAAAAATCAGAATGTCATCTAAATAAACGACCACAAACCTCCCCACAACGTCCCTGAAAATGTCATTAACCAGCTCCTGGAAGACAGCGGGGGCATTACACAGGCCAAAAGGCATGACCGTATATTCGTAATGCCCGTCCTGAGTGTTGAACGCCGTCTTCCATTCGTCCCCCTGTCTAATTCTGACCAAATTGTAGGCTCCCCTAAGATCCAACTTAGTAAATATCTGGGCACCGGTGACCTGATTAAAAAGATTGTCGATCAGGGGAAGCGGGTAACGATTCTTAATCGTGATTGCGTTGAGAGCTCTGTAGTCAATACAAGGACGTAGCCCACCATCTTTTTTTCACAAAAAAAAAACCCTGCCCCAGCGGGTGACCTAGAGGGTCGAATGAACCCCTTTTCCAAGTTCTCCCGGATGTATTCTCTCATGGCCACTTTCTCGGGACCAGTGAGATTATAAAGGTGACCCCTGGGAGGCATGGTTCCAGGTCTGAGTTCAATCGGGCAGTCATACGGTCTGTGAGGTGGCAGTGAATCAGCAGACCGTGGACAAAACACATTGGCATAAGATACATAAGGCTGAGGGAGGCGCTGAAGAACTAAATGAGTAGAACGAAGCGGGATTTGGGAAATACAATGTTCCTGACAGTAGGGTGACCAGGATAGTAATTGCCCAGAGGCCCAATCAATCTGTGGGGAATGCAGACGTAGCCATGGCAAGCCCAAAATAATAGGACAGGATGGCATTCTAATGAGATAGAATCGTAACTTCTCACAGTGTAGAACCCCCACATTACAAGTTAATTCAGGTGTGACAGAGACAGGCAAACTATCCTGCAATGGTGAATCGTCAATGGCCGTGACTATGATATGCTTCTCTAAAGGAATGACTGGTATGCCCATCTTTAGAGCCAGATTAGAATCCATAAAATTGGCTGCAGCGCCTGTGTCAATAAAAGCCTGCAGTAAATAGTCTTGTTTATTCCAGGAGATGGAAATAGGTAATACGACCTTATCTCTGGGAGGTACAGAATTCTCGCCCAGGGTAGTACCTCCGACTAACCCTAGGCGGAGAAGTTTTCCGCCTTCCTGGAACAAACAGACGCGATATGACCTTTCTCCCCACAATAAAGACATAGACCCTCTTTTCTCCTTCTTAACTTTTCTGTCTCCGATAGTTTGGAGTGACCCAGTTGCATGGGCTCGTCAGAGGGAGGAGAACTGGGAAGACTCATGGGAGGCTGGAGTCGCATAATGGGTCGCTGTCTAGATGACTTGTGAAAACGTACCCTGCGATCGATCTTAATAGCAAGACTTATGGCCTCATCCAGGGTTCTGGGTTCGGGATGACTTAACATCAACTCAGATACGGAGTCAGCCAACCCAGTCAAAAACCTATCTAGAAGAGACTGTGCCTCCCACCTGGTGGAGAACGACCACTTGCGGAACTCCGCAGCATAAGTCTCAACAGAGTTCTGACCCTGTCTGAGTCTTTTCAATTTCATTTCAGCCGTGGCAGCAATATCTGGGTCGTCATATACCACCGCCATGGCTTCGAAAAACTTCTCAACAGAGGTAAGGGCCTCATGACCTAAGGGTAAGCTATAGGCCCAGGTCTGTGAGTTGCCCTGTAGGAGGGTCTTTATAAGCGTGACCTTTTGTAATTCAGAACCAGATGAAATGGGACGCATCAAAAAATATGACTGACAGCGATCTCGAAAGTTTCGGAAATCAGCACGTTCCCCTGAAAACGGTATGGGCAACGGCATCTTAGGTTCGACAGGTGCTATAGGAGCGGGAACACCTGGCGCCTGCAAGTTTTGCACAATCTCTGTTAATCGGTTGAGCTGGACCTGCTGGTCTTTAATGGTCTGATCCAATTGAGCAACAACCGTCATCAGAGTATTAACCTGCTGGACCAGGGCTTCCATGTTAATTGGTCCGCTGTACTGTCACGTTCCGTAACAACTAGTGAGGACAGAGAGTGACTGATCTCCGGAGATCTGCAGTATCGCCAGAAATACAGATAGACCCGATTATAAGTGATCTGCAGTCTCACCGATAATCCGATATATATGCTAACCTCTGTCCACCCAAAATGGAGTGTAAAGATTGGTGCAAACAGTAAATAGCGTATTGCTCTGTGGCGAGGGCCCACAGAGCACAGACTATTGTCCAGCGGCAAGGGCCCGCTGGCGGGGATGGTCGACAAGCAGGGGTCGGCAACAGGTAATCAGAAATACGAGGTACAGAATCAGGAGGCAGAGGCAGAGTCTTGAGGGCTAGCCGGGGTTCGGCAACAGAGATCAGAGATACGAGGTACAGAGACGGTAGGCAAGAGAGTGAACGAGGGCACAGAAAGGTAGGCAACGGGTAATCAGATAGGCAACAGTACAAAAGGATTAGACAAACTCAGAGTCGAGAACAGGCAAAAGATCAAAGGCACAGGTAAATACAATGGTATATTTCTTCCAGTACTTATATATTGGCGTAACCAATATATAAGTATACTGTGGATCCGAGAGCTAGCACAGAGTGTGATCGCTACAGCGGACAAGGAGAACTGGCAGTCTGCTGCTTAAATGCAGACTGTCAGTCCAGGAACCCCCACCCCCCGGATGAGGTCAGCAAGGGGCGGGGAGTGCCTCAGCAGGGCGGATCAAGGCAGCCTCCTCCTTAGGGCATAAAGGGCCTGACGCTCCGTGCGTGAGCGCGTTGCCCTGCCCTGAGATGAGGACATGCGGCTGGAACGGCCGCCGGCGCTGCCAGCTGACGCGGGCCGGAAGTTCGGGGATCCGGTGACGTCAGAGCCGAGAGCGGCGTCCACACTGCCAGCCGCCGGAGGGGTGAGTCTATGCCTGACAGATCTTAGGCTCAGAATAAAAGCAGGGACTCATGTTTGCAGAGTAGTGCGCCAATTATACTTGACTGCTAATAAAACAAATAAAACTCCCCAAAAAAGGCATACGTGTATGGGGAAAAACTGCACGCTTAAAGGGATACTGTAGGGGTCGGGGTAAAATGAGTTGAAGTTACCCGGGGCTTCTAATGGTCCCCCACAGACATCCTGTGCCCGCACAGCCACTCCCCAATGCTCCGGCCCCGCCTCCGGTTCACTTCTGGAATTTCAGACTTTAAAGTCTGAAAACCACTGCGCCTGCGTTGCCGTGTCCTCGCTTCCCCTGATGTCACCAGGAGCGCACGGCGCAGGCACAGACCATACTGGGCCTGCGCAATACGCTCCAGGTGCCATCAGCGGGAGCGAGGACACGGCAACGCAGGCGCAGTGGTTTTCAGACTTTAAAGTCTGAAATTCCAGAAGTGAACCAGAGGCGGAGCCTAGGCATTGGGGAGTGGCTGCGCGGGCACAGGATGTCTGTGGGGGACCATTAGAAGCCCTGGGTAACTTCAACTCATTTTCCCCTGACCCCCCCCCCCCCTACAGTATCCCTTTAAGGCCAATTTTTTCCAACAATAAGCAACAGTAAAATTCATTAAACTGTGTTTTTGTATGGGCACAACTGTTCCCAGCTGGCACTGAAAGTACTGTTTTTTTTTTTAAACAATAAGCAACAGTAAAATGCAATAAAGTGTGTTTTTTATGGGCACAACTGTTCCCAGCTGGCACTGAAACTGGGACCAAATATGATGGGCACGGTGGCTGCTGGCAGTGCCTGCTGGCAGTGGTGAGGCAGGTGCACTGTGGCTGGCAACAAAAAAGATGGGCACTGTGGCTGCTGGCAGTGCCTGCTGGCAGTGGTGAGGCAGGTGCACTGTGGCTGGCCTGGCAACAAAAAAGATGGGCACAGTGCCTGCTGGCAGTGCCTGCTGGCAGTGCCTGCTGGCAGTGGCGAGGCAGGGGCACTGTGGCTGCTTCCAATGCCTGGCAGTGGGTGTGTAACGATCGGTGTAACACAGAGAAGATCTGATTACCGGTGATCTGCAGTATCACTGGCAATACAGATATATACCCGATTATTGATGATCTGCAGTATCACCGATAATCAGATATACAAGCTAACCTCTGGACACCTGAGTAGAGTGTTTGGTGCAAACAGTAATAGAGAGGACTGAGCCTCAGTGCAGTAAGGAGTACTGCACAATTCCTTCTGGACTCTCCCGGAGGGAGGAGTCAGGCTGAGAGAAGGAATGACAGAACGAGAGTGACACTCAAGAGGAAGTGTCACTATCAGGACTGGGAACCGCCTCTAACAGTAAGGTCGGTTCTCGATGTCGGACAGAACAGGTCGTAACCACACGGACAGACAAGGTACAGAATCAGAAGGCAAAGGCATACCTCCCAACATTTTGAGATGAGAAAGAGGGACACTTAAACCACGCCCCTGCCACACCCCTTATCACGCCCCCGTCACACCCCTAGTCACGCATACCATAAAGATTTCCTAAGAAAAATATGTGGTTTTATAATTCAAACCACACTGGTCCTTTCTATCCTGGTTCATTTTCCTTCATATTAACAATTTAAAATTAGTAATATATCAATTTAAAGTATCTCCACAGTATATGTAGCCAGGTGTATAGGTGTCCCCAGTAGATGTAGCCAGGTGTATAGGTCTCCCCAGTATATGCAGCCAGATGTATAGGTCTCCCCAGTATATATAGCCAGGTGTATAGGTGTCCCCAGTATATATAGCTAGGTGTATAGGTGTCCCCAGTATATATAGCCAGGCGTATAGGTCTCCCCAGTATATGCAGCCAGGTGTATAGGTGCCCCCAGTATATGCAGCCAGGTGTATAGGTCTCCCCAGTATAAGCAGCCAGGTGTATAGGTCTCCCCAGTATATACAGCCAGGTGTATAGGTCTCCCCAGTATATACAGCCAGGTGTATAGGTGCCCCCAGTATATGCAGCCAGGTGTATAGGTGCCCCCAGTATATGCAGCCAGGTGTATAGGTGCCCCCAGTATATGCAGCCAGGTGTATAGGTGCCCCCAGTATATGCAGCCAGGTGTATAGGTGCCCCCAGTATATGCAGCCAGGTGTATAGGTGCCCCCAGTATATGTAGCCAGGTGTATTTGTATCCCCAGTATCGCCAGGTGTATAGGTGCCCCCAGGAAGGGAGGCAGCCAGTGAAAGGGAGCTGGTGGCAAAGCGGCGGAGAAGTCCGTCCCCCCCCTTAACTCACCTTGGTGCTCCCTTTCCTGGCTCTCCCTTCCGGATCAATGTGTCTCCTCCGATGGCGCAGTGGCAGAGTGATAGCGGGCGGAGAGGACTTACCGATGTCCTTCCAGGCGGCAGAGGGAGCTGTGATCTGTGCGCCGCTAGTCTGGTCTTGAGTAGACCAGACTTGCGGCGCACAGACCACAGCTCTCTCCGGCAGCTGCGTAACAGCGGTAAGTCCTCCCCGCCCGCTGTCAGCCGCTGCGCCATCGGAGAGAGACACATTAATCCGGAAGGGAGAGCCAGGTAAGGGAGCACCAAGGTGAGGGAAGGGGGAGAGACTTCCCCCCTTCTCCGCCGCTTTGCCACCAGCTCCCTTTCACTGGCTGCCTCCCTTCCTGCGCAAACAGTCCGCCCCTGCGTCTGACCCCCCAGCCAGCCGGGACACTGGGGGATCATAGCGGGATAGCGGGAGAGCCCTCCCAAATCGTGCCAGTCCCAACGAAAACGGGACGGTTGGGGACTATGGCAAAGGCGGAGTCTAAAGTACAGGTAGGGTTCGGCAACAGGGTATCAGAAATATCGAGATACAAAGTCAGAAGGCAGATGCAGAGTCTAAGGACGAGCCGGGGTTCGGCAACAGAGTATCAGAAAGGCAAAGTACAAGATCAGAGTTCAGGTCATAACAGATAAACACAATCAAACTAGTACTTTAAACTATCAACAAAGTCTAGCTAAGTGTAGGATTACAGCTCCAGCTGGTCCCGGCACACTTTCGGATCTGACTCAGGTCTGCGTGCTACCACGTAGTGATCGCAACGCCAGACAACCAGCAACTGAACAGCCAGCAGTATATATACCAGAACACTCTCCAGGCCCCTCCCTAATTGCTGGACCAATGAGAGGTGTAATTTTTGTCAGCTGACCGGCCTGGTCAGCTGACTTACTTCTGGCTGTTATATAAGCTCTGCCTCTGTGCGCGCGCGTGTCACTCTGAATCTTGGTGGACTATCAGTCCCAGCCACACCAGTACTGTTTTGCAACCATGTATCCAGTGAACCAAGCGTGGGAGCCGCTGTACCGCTCACTACACCAGCGGCGGCTTCCCCATGCTCAACCCCTTTGCCAGGGACACTGCCATGCGGCAAGTTCGCCGCCTCCAATGCGGATTCCACCATTCCCAATGCAGATTCTGCCGCTCCCAATGCGGATTCCGCCGCTCTACCTATGCGGCATGCAGCAGTTTTTCTGCGTTGTGATGCCATGCTGGACGCGGAAACAGCCGCCTCACCTTGAGAGACGCTGGCTTTTCCGCGTTTCTTCACAGGGTGAGGCAGGGGCTCTGTGGCTGCTGCTGGCAGTGGGTGAGGCTGGGGCTCTGTGGCTGCTGCTGGCAGTGGTGAGGCTGGGGCACTGTGGCTGCTGTTGGCAGTGGTGGTGAGGCTGGGGCACTGTTGCTGGCCTGGCTGGCAGTGCTGGCAGATAACCACTAGCTCTGTCTCCTACCTACCCCAAGCTAAACCCCATGCGAATGGTGGAGCCAGCATGTGTTCAGGTATTTATATACCCGAACCACGTGACCTGCTCGGCCAATCACAGCTATGGTCAGAGCCAGCTAGGCTGTGTGACCATAGCTGAGGAAAAAGCATCGTCGCCGCTTATTGGCTGCCTGCAAAGGCACCAATAAGCGAGGGGAGGAGACCGAACAGCGCGGTCGAGCACCATGCGGTGCTCGACTGTGCTCAACCCAAACACCCCAATGTTCGAGGAATAACGAACAGTGCGGAGCACTAGCAACCAGCTCCTAGCTACCTATCATCAGCTATCCCACCCATTTTGTATATAAGAAAAGGTTGACAGAAGCCAGAAGTCTTTTTAAAGACTGTGAGAGAATTAGATGGAGTGTGAGTTATATTAGTAATAGCTAGCTAGGTGTATTTGTGAGAGAGTGACAGTAGATTGTTAGTTTGAGTGATAGATTGTAGTGTAGTGTACTAGTAGTTTCTATGTGGAGAGGGTTAGACAGAGCCAGCCAGGCCACAGGCTTAGTGTTTGACAGAGTGAGAGAGGTGATTGATTAGTTAAGTGTAGTGAAAGGTTTTGTTTTTTTATGTTTTCTAAGTTCATTTTTTTTGTTTTCTTTATTTTGTTTTTGATTTATTTTCTCTCTTTATTTTACTTTGGTTCTGTCGCTCATACCCCTTCCCCAATAACATTTTTGGCCCCAAAGTAATGGAGCGAGAGCAGCAGCAATTTCCTGCAACTCCAAAAAGAAAATTAGTAATGGTGGTGTTGGTGGATCACGTCAAGTACATGATCAGGTTGTAGGTGGCAGCAGCAGCAGCAGCAGCAGGAAGTGTTCCCCCCTGGTCAGAGATGTCTTCCCTCTGTTCGCACGCAGGAAAATTTTGACAAAGCAGCAGGCGAACAGAGTTGTTGATTATTTAGATCAGGAACCCTCTACCCAGTCTGAGGAACTTGAAGCTAGTTGCAGCAGCACCAGTAGTGGCCATGTTCCTCATGACCAGAACCTGACCGCAGCTGTTTCTCTTGACGAGGTTGTTTCCTCCTAGTACTCTCCTCCAGAAGTAAAGCACACCTACATCGATGAGAGAAATGTGGAGAAGGATTGGGAGGAGGCATTGGAGAGACCATGGGACCAAGGTCCCAAGAAGTGGTGGGTTCTGTGGTGACAGAAATGGCCCCTGTGTTTTCTTCTTCCAGTAGTAATCCATCACAACTGGGAGCTTGTGTCACCACCAATCTACATCACCACCAGTCAACTACAGGAGGTGTTTTGTGGCCAGGTGGAGGGTCCAGAAGAGTCACTTATGGGTTCCAGTGATTTGGTTGAACTGGATGATGTTTTGGATGATGAGGCGGCTGATCCACCGTGGTTGCCATCTGGTGGGTTAGGCACTAGCAGGCGTGAGCAGCATGGAGAAAGAGCAGACGGTTGCCCAGCAGCCAGCAAGTGCTTTCCCGTCTGTCAGTACCCACCAGTCCAATGCTGAGCACCGACATGCTGGAACAGGTCGCACCACTCGCACCACTGCTCCACGTGCACACATGTCCCCTACATGGAATTATTTTACTGTTCTGGAAGAGGATGAATCCAGGGCAGTCTGTTCTGTGTGCCGTAAATCAGTGAGCAGAGGCAAATTGGGCAGCGGATTCGGCACTTCAGGGCTGATAAGCCATCTGCGCAACCACCACAGACAAAAGTTTGAATATGTAAAGAATTACAATAAGATGGGTGGAGGAAAAGCAGCAGCAACAGGCCCCTCCTCTTCTTTTTCTACTCATCCTGTCCCTATCCAACCTGCTCAGTCCCATTCTAGTTCAAATCCCTCTGCATGCCAGGCTGGAAGAGGACTCCAGACCTCGGCAAGCACCTCATCATCACCCTTGTTGGTTTCCTCTGAATCACCAGTGTACCAGCGTCAGGCCTCTGTGCCAGAAATGTTGCAGAGGAAGCGGATACTCCCTGCAACTGATCCATTTGTTGTGAAAAATAATGTGCTCCTGGCAAGGCTGTTGGGTCAACAGCTGCTGCCCTACCAGTTTCTGGACTGTGCCCCCTTCTGAAGACTGATGAACAGTGTTGCTCCACAATGGCGGATCCCCAGCCACCATTATTTTGCCAGGAATGCTATCCCTGCTCTTCACCAGCACATTGTGGAGTGTGTCGGCCGGTCTATTGATCACGCTGTCGGTGGCAAGTTGCACTTCACTATGGATGGCTGGAGCAGTAGGCATGGGCAGGGAAAGTATCTAACTTTTAATCGCCCATTGGGTCACCCTCCATGGTGCTGCCGAGGAGGGTGCAAGATCTGGGGCATCTCAGCTGGTGGTGCCGCCACGTGGGTTGAAGGGGAGGTCTGTTCTATTTCCCTCTGCTACCTGTTCTGTCCAAGGCCAGTCCGCCATTGCTGAGCCTCCCAGCAAGTGGTCCCGCTCCTACACTGGTCTGCAGCACCATCGATGCCAAGCAGTGCTGAAACTCGAATCCATGGACGAGAACAAGCAAACCGGATCTGTAATCCTTGCAGCCTGACAGGATCAGATTCGGCAGTGGCTTTTCCCCCGAAAACTGGACACAGGTGTAGTGGTGTCTGATAATGGTGCCAACATGCTGGCCGCCATTTCGGAAGGTGGCTACACTCACTTACCTTGCTTGGCCCACGTCTTCAACCTTGTAGTCCAGAAATTTCTACGAACTTTTGATGGGTTGAAGGATGCTGTAGCCTCAGCACGAAAAGTGTCAGCCCACATCCATCGCTCCGCAACTGCCACCTTGAAACTGCTGCAGCACCGCCATAGCCTGCTGCAGCACAGGCTTTTTTCTGATTGTCCGACGCGGGGGAACTCCACCCTCCACATGCTGGAGAGGTTGTGGGAGCAGCGAATGGTGGTCAGGCTATACCTGTCTCAGACATCTTCCTCCAGAACAGGGTCACTGGACTACATTACTGGGGACCAGTGGCAGCTGATTGGACAGGTCTGTAAAGTGTTGGAGCCGTTTGAGCAGGCAACAAAATTAGTCAGTGAGGAGCACTGCAGCATATCAGAAGTTCTCCCTATTATCTTCATGCTGGACAAGGCTCTTGACAAAGTGCTCGGACAGGGGGAGGAAGCCCTACTGAACAGTGGTCAGTCAAGTGGGGGAGTGAGTGAGCATGCTCAAGTCCTGGAGGAGGAAGCAGAGCTTGTGGAAGCGGAAGAACCCATTCCCCGAGGGTGGGAAAATGATGTGGAGCTGGAGCATGAGGACAGTTCTGACAGCCAGGAAGAGGTGATTAAATGGCAGACATCTCTTTCCTATGGCTGCGCATATGATCCAGTGCCTCTGTAAGGACCCCCGGATGAAAACTTTAAAATCAAGGCTCAACATGTGGTTGGCCACCATCTTAGATCCCCGGTGCAAGGGGAAAATGCGGCAGTTCATACACCCCTCCCAAGCAGATGCCAGAATGAGCAAAATCCAGGATGCCCTTCTTCGTTGGCTAGAAGATGCGTTTCCTGAACCTGTATCCCGGGCCCAAGCTACCAAGCCTCCTCATACTCAGCAAAGTTCTGGTGGTCCCACTCCCAGCAGCAGCACCAATCTGTGAACCTGCTGAGTATGGTGAAGGAATTTTATCAGCCAATGCAAGATACTCCTTGTAGCAGCATCACCACCAGTGGGCAAAGTAGTCACCGCCATCGGGTGGCCCGTATGGTGAATATTTACTTGGGGTTGGCCAGTGCTCCAGACAATATGGAGAGTAATGATGACCCCATGGAGTATTGGACAAAACAACTGGATACCTGGCCAGAACTTGTTCAGTATGCACTGGAGGTTCTTGGATGTCCCGCCGCCAGTGTTCTTTCTGAGCAAGTATTTAGTGCTGCAGGTGGGGTGGTCACCGACCAACAATCCCGTCTGTCCATAGACAATGTGAACATACTAACGTTCATAAAAATGAACGAGTCATGGATCAGTGATAATTACAAGGCCCCTCATTTATTCACGGTGAAGATTGGACAGACTAAATTAAAATGTTGCTGTAATGACTGCTGTGAAACCACCTCTAGGTCCCATGGCCTACGACAACTCCTGCTGCTCCCCCCCAAAAATTGTAATGACCGCATGGAACCACCTCTAGGTCCCATGACCTATGACAACTCCTGCTGCTCCAAAATTGTAATCAGGATTGTGATTCAGCCACCACTAAAGCCAAAGTTATCAGCAGGACTGCCAGGGAACTGGTATTTGTTTAAAAGGAAACATCCATTACGTTCCCTTTAACATTGTGGAAATGGTTCTGCCGGAATGCCGCAGAATACCGCGGGGATCCGCCGGAATGTAGCGGTAACGGAATCCGTAATTTCCGCGTAATAGGAAAATCGCCTGTTCCGATCATCCCTAATCCAGACCAGCCAAAATCTATTTAGTTCCGTTACTCAGCTTTTACTCCACAGAACATAAGCCTCCAACTCAGAGAAAAGTTTCCATAGCATGATACCATTTATTAATACAATCATAAAAAAGTAGTGCACTTACAATTCTTGTATCAGCAATGCGCATTTAAAACAGTTGCAACAGGTATATTCTGCGTCTCTGTCCTACCAAGCTCCACCAGACTTGTTTAGTCAGTATGACTCATTAGGGGCGTGGCTATTGGCATCAGGGAGACGCTAAATTACAGTACTTCAAAATCAGAATCAGTTTTATTTCTCCAAGTACAGCAAGAGCCATAATCGGAATTATTTGTGGTACACATGGCATAGACAGATACAACAACACATACAATTTGAAATGCAGTAATCAGATATACAGATAGTGATGCCGGTAGACGCTAGTAAAGGGCCCCCGTTTCCGGATAAGAACCGAGGAGGCAGCGACGGGGACCAGCAGCCGACCTGGCAATTACGAGTGCAGGCCGGACCGGGGAAGGTCAGAGTTCAGTGACCGAACGGCCTGGGGGAAGAAGGTGTTCTTCCGCCTGGTGGTTTTGGATGGTATAGTCCTGAAGCAGCAGCCCAATGGGAGGAGCTTGAAGTAGTGGCTGCCAGGGTGAGAGGGGTCACGGGAGATCATGGTGGCCCTCTTCCTCAATCTAGCGGAGTGGAGGAGATCAAGAGGTGGAAGAGGAGACCCCATGATTCTCCCTGCATCAGCTATGACCCTCTGCAGTTTATGTTTATCACTGGCCGTTGCGCCCGCGTACCAAACAATGACTGAGGAGCAGAGGATGGATTCTATGGTGGCAGTATAGAAGCTGGCCAGCAGCTCCCGTGGCATGCCAAATCTCTTCAGTTGGCGCAGGAAGAACAGCCTCTGCTGGGATTTCTTTTGCATTTTAGTGGTGTTCTGCCCCCATTTCAGATTATTGGTGAGAGTCGTGCCGAGGAACCGAACCGATGACACTGTAGAAACTTCTGTTCCTCCAATGAGGACAGGCGGAAGAGGGGGAGGGTTCCTCCTGAAGTCTACAACTAGTTCAACAGTCTTTGCTTTGTTGAGAACCAGGTTGTTCTCCCTGCACCAGTTGCATATTCTCCTGACCTCGCTCCGGTATTCATGCTCTCCGTTGCTTCCAATAAGGCCAAGAATGGTGGTGTCATCTGCAAATTTGATGACCTTCACAGAGTCAGCAGATGAGATGCAGTCGTTGGTATAAAGGGAGAACAGTAGAGGTGACAGAACACAGCCTTGTGGAGCCCCAGTATTGGTGGTTCGAATGCTGGAGTAATAGTTGCCGAGCTTCACCTGTTGTGTTCTATTTGTCAGAAAGTCCTTGATCCATGCTCGGAGAGTGGGATCAACTCCGAGCTGTGTCAGATTGGTGATAAGGATGTCAGGGCAGATGGTGTTGAACGCTGAGCTAAAGTCTAGGAACAGGATCCTGGCATAGGAGGCCGGCCTGTCTAAGTGACCAATGAGGTGTGCCACGCTGACATTGATGGCATCCTCCACAGATCTGTTTGCCCTAAATGCAAATTGGAGCGGGTCTAAAAGGGCGTCCGTGGACCTCTTCAGGTGGGCAAGGACCAACCGCTCAAGGAGCTTCATGATGTTAGAGATTAGGGCCACTGGGCGGAAGTTATTGTGCTCGGAACTGCCTGTTTTTTTTTGGGACTGGTACAATTATAGACCTCTTGAAACAGGAGGGGACTGTACCATCAGATAATGACTGCTTAAATAAGGAGGTGAGCACAGGGGCTAGCTGATTGGCGCAGGTTCGCAGGCAGACAGACGACACTCCGTCCGGGCCGGAAGATTTCCTGGGGTTCAGCTTCCGGAGGTGCCGGAGTACCTCTGATTCCAGAACAGCGCTAGGATCCAGGGCGCCCGGTACGCCAGAGGTCGATGCGGATTTGCCTACGGGCTGGTTGGAATGTTGCTTGAACCTGCAGTAGAACTCATTGAGCTCCTCTGCCAGTCGAAGGCTCGGGGTTGCCGTTTGGGATGTTGGTTTGAAGTTTGTGGCTGCTCTCAGGCCCTTCCATACTTCCCATGTGTTGGTGGACTGAAGGCAGAGCCCCAGCTTCTCAGCGTAGGCCCTCTTTGCCGATCGCAGTTCTCTTTTCAGGGCGAGCCTAGCTTCTCTGAATTCCTCTAAGGAGCCAGACCTGTGCGCCTCCTCTTTGTGTTTATGATGTGGCTATATCAGTATCGCCCCGTGACCACATCCAGAATAATTCATAAAAATATTATATTGCTTAAATTCCCTTTATTAAAACAATATACCTTAAGGCTTCTTTATTACATTAATAAAATCCCCGTCATTCTAAAAATTAACCGCTATGTTGATTAAGGATTGAACTCCATTACCCATCATTCTCAGCGTGGCCGCGTCCGCCGGAAGTGACGGGACCCGGTAGCGTAGAGGTAGAGGAAGTAGAGGATGGCGGCGTGGGAGCGATCCAGGCTTATGGGGCTGGAAGAAGCCCCAGGTATGTATAAAAGCAGTTTCTATTTTCAGGCTCCATTCCTCTCTGGTTCCCTTTAAGTGGCCCGGTCAACAGATCTATGGTCATAAAAGTCTAATCCCCCAGTTAAGGTGCTATAGACACTCCATTGGTCAACATCACCAGGCATTGCTATCAATGGTATGTAACAAAAAAGTTTGCTTTCTTAAAAACGAAAGAATTTGCGATAATTCAGGTTGGAGTGAGCTAGAGATGTCTCCCAGGGCATCACTGCTGAATATATGCAAATTAACCATTGTACCCTTAGAAGCTAAACACACCTCCAGAACCACTGGAATGCAATGATGTGTCAGCTTGTTAATTTGTACAGAGCCATAATAATCCAACATGCATACAGACTGTTTTGGACTGTTTGATCCTCATCGGTGCATGGCATGGATTAATTTGGCTCTATGCAGTAGGGCTTGTAACACCGAGAGGTACAGACTAACCAGCAAGCTCATGGTGACCCAGAACTCATTGGAGTGTGTAAGGGACTACAATGGTCCTAAAAGCCCCCTTACTAAGATGTTAAGAAAAACAAAAGTTTGCTTCAAATGGTATCAATGGTATGGTAGACTCCAGACATTTCAATGCTAATTAGAGCTTATGTTTTTAGTTTTTAGTATATCCGCAACCCCCCCCCCCCCCCCCCAATTTTATTTTTCCCATCAACCCCAATAGGCATTGTGCGGTTCGGGCATTGTGAGGCAAAATTTGTGCCTACCTCCACAGCCACGTCAACATAATATCAATAAATCTAATAATCTAAAATAAATGTAATCATCTGAAATGAAACAATGTCCAGATCTACATTTAACCCCTTGGTGCCATAGTTTTTAATTAGTAAATCCACTTGGTTTCCACTTTTGGAATCTCGCAAATTTTATGGCATCCTCTCCACCGTGTAGTTAATTTTTCTGAATACCTACAAACTTCATCAAACAGACAGAAAAGAAAAATAAAACAAAAATGTGCACACAGTGCAAATATTCAACACAGTAATAGAGCAGTAAAAGGAGTGAACGCGTGCCTGTCTGCACCACGCACAGTAAAGTAACTGCACATAAATTAACAGCACACTGACACGTTACAATGTCACTGACTACACAGTGATTACAATGGTTCTTTTTTTTTTTTTTGGGGGGGGGGGGGGGGGGAAATGACAGAAAAGAAAAAATAACAAAAAATGTGCAGATAGCTCAAATACTCAATACAGTAGAGCAGTAAAAGGAGTGAACGTGTGCCTGCCTGCACTACGCCCAGTAAAGTAACTGAACACTGGCAAGTACAATGTCACTGACTACACTGAGTGACTACAAACAACTGAAGTGGATCACTGGCTGGCTAGCTAAATATACAAGTATCAAATACCGTAATAGAGCTAAGAGCACTAAAATCAGTGAACCGGCCTCTTCCTGCAGCCCTGCACTAAGCTGCACAGCACAGCCCTCAGTACACTGTCACGACTACACTGACTAGAACTTAGTTATCAGGCTATTTTTATCAAAATAAGCACTACTTACCGGGGGCTTCCTCCAGCCCCAAGCTTCCAGCATGTCCCTTGCACAGGGCTGCACACAGCCATTCGCCGCAGCTCCGTCCCAGTCCCCGGCGATGACGTCAGGCCGACCTTCAGGTCGCCTGCACAAGCGGTGCTGTCAATCACCACCACGTGGACTGGAGCGGACTGTCCAGGCGCAGAACTACTGAAGTAAATCAAAGGCTGCCTAGCTAAATACAAGTATCAAATACAGTAGGAGAGCAATGACATGAGTTAAAACGCTGTTTTTTTTTTTACAAAAACGCTCTTGCTTTGCAACAATATGGCACTCTGAGTGTCACAGTCTAACTGCAAGGATGGAGCTCCGTAACGGCCGCCACTTTATATACTGGAGGGGAGGGCAGAGCCTCCCCTCCTATGATTGGTTGGCTAGGGCCTACGCTGAGGGCCTCTGATTGGCCCGGTGATGTAATTTTCCCCAGTCACGGATTTGAGGTCATGATCATGGCCGTGATCATGGCAAAATCCGCTTACCAATGGCCAAATCCGTGACTGAACCCGTGATCGCTAAAAGATCACAGATTCGGATCACGATGTCGAATAGTGAAAAAATGCTCGTGAATCACGGTTATGTCGTGATCACGGATTGTATCCGAGCACCACTGTTATTGACATAAATGACAATTTCTGAAACAGGCAATGCATTTTCAAGTCTGTACCAAATTTAAATACAAGTTGAAGGCTGTGGGTGAGGGCCACTTCTGTTACGCATTATGAATACGCTAGTTTTAACCACCTCATCAATGGTCTTTTCTCGATAGGTCCTTTCTACTGCAGGATTAGAATGAGCCATGTATCTAGCTAAATTGTGTCTTTCTCCATCATTCCTTAATTAAGATGCAACCACAGTTTCTGTTATACATCTTGGACTTGCCTCTTGGCTTGTTATCGGTTTCAATCCAAACCTAAGGGATCATATATAATTATAAAAGGTCATAAGATACATGATACTAACCCAATTTTAGCATAGCTTATTAATAGCCTTTTCTCTAAGCTAAGATTCAGCACTTACCTATAATGGAAGCAAGTAACATTTGAAATGTTATGTACTTTTTCCCAGAAGTGGAGATGAAAAAAACCTCGGGATCTTACTTATCCTCCTCAATAGAAAGTAGGCCTAACTTTGTTAAAATATATGTCAAACCACTGAAAAAAAAGTGATAGCAACCAATCATTCTTATAATCACTGAGATATAGACATTGAAAGAAATCAGCTAAACTGGTAAGAATTACCTTTTCTTCCTAGTTGCTGAGAACCAACGAGGCAATCTGATGGGCTGCTGTCTTGTGCTTTTTTACCCCAATGACTACTGAGCGCTCAGTCTTCCCATTGTAATTATGAACATGGCTTGTCCACCTGTAAGAATATTGGATGATGGTTGTTAACACAACAGCAATTGAGGATAGGCACATAACAATAGATTGCTAGATAATTTTTTTACCACCCCTGGTCTCTGTACATACTTAACCTCCCTGGCGGTAAGCCCGAGCTGAGCTTGGGCTATGCCGCCGGGAGGCACCGCTCAGGCCCCGCTGGGCCGATTTGCATAATTTTTTTTTGTTACACGCAGCTAGCACTTTGCTAGCTGCGTGTAACCTCCGATCGCCACCGCTACCCTGATCCCCCAAATCTCCTCCGTACAGCCGGGGAGCGCTTCCTGGTTGGGGCAGGGCTAACCGCCACAGCCGTTAGCCCTGCCTCCAGGAGCGACCAAGTCTGCGACCAAGTGTTGCAGTGGGGGGTTTGGGGGTGAAGGGACCCCCGTTTAGCGGCGCGATAGCGGCGGTTTAGCAGGGGCACACGTGCCCCTGCTAACTATGAGCTCTGAAGCGAGATTTATTCTCGCTTCAGAGTCTCTTTAAAAAGGACTTACAAGGCCAGTTTAAAAAAAAAGTTAGATACCTGCATCCGTTTGTAAGGCACGGAGGACGCCGTCCGCGCCGTTTCGCCGAGTCCCGGGCTGCTCAGTAGCCCCCCCGAACCGCCCCCAACCGCACTGCCCAGGTCGGGCTTTCCAGCCTGCAGAAAGATGGCCGCCGGAGCTGGCCGCAGCTGCGCAGTCCGCATAGCCGCGAGTCCGGCTGCGCAGCTCTAAGGCCAACCCCCCGATCCACGCTACAGGAAGCAGCCTGTTACGTGGATCGGGAGGTTGGCCCTAAAGCTGCACAGCCGCACTCGCGGCTATGCAGACTGCGTAGCCGCGGCCAGCTCCGGCGGCCATCTTTCTGCAGGCTGGAGAGCCGGGCAGTGCAGTCGGGGGCAGTTCGGGGGTCTACTGAGCGGCGGGGACCCGGCGAAACGGCGCGGACGGCGTCCTCCGTGCCTTACAAACGGATGCAGGTATCTAACTTTTTTTTTAAACTGGCCTTTTAAGTCCTTTAAAGAGAAACTCCGACCAAGAATTGAACTTTATCCCAATCAGTAGCTGATACCCCCTTTTACGTGAGAAATCTATTAATTTTCACAAACAGACCATCAGGGGGCGCTGTATGGCTGATATTGTGGTGAAACCCCTCCCACAAAGAAATTTTGAGTACATACTCTTGGCAGTTTCCCGTCTGTGAACCCTGTTGCAGTGTGGGAAATAGCTGTTTACAGCTGTTTCCAACTGCCAAAACAGCAAGCAGCAGCTACATCACTTGCCAGCAGTAAAAATGTCACGATGTGATAAATGTCAGAATATAAATCAGGGATTTAAAATATTTTACAATGGTCAAATACTGACTAAATTATTTGTACATAATTATTGTAAAAATGAAGCACTTTTTTTATTACATTATTTTCACTGGAGTTCCTCTTTAAGGATTATAAGGCTCTCAAGGTAGTATAAAATAGTCACTCCATCTCTAGCATTAATGCAGCCCATCTCCTTAACTCTTTTAAATGAACACTATCAATTAAAATTACTTTTTTTAAATACTCTATATTAGGGTACATATTACCACTAGTGCTAGGGACACTTTATTCACCCAGTTCTCTCTCCCTCTCTCCCTGCAAAAAAAAAAAAAAATAAAAAAAATAAATCACCCTTCATCCCTTACAAAGCTCACAAATATACTTCACTGTGTCAGAATCAGCATGCAGGAGACATGAGGAGGTAACAAGTAACTAGATGAGCTGTAATATTGTTGAAATATAAAAAGCTGGGAGATGTGTATACACTTTGACTGACTGACTTAAGGTGGCCATACACTGGTCAATTTGCCATCAGATCTACCTACAGATAGATCCCTCTCTGATCGAATCTGATGAGAGAGGGATCGTATGGCTGCCTTTACTGCAAACAGATGGTGAATCGATTTAATGCTGAAATCTATTCACAATCTGTGGAGCTGCTGCCGACAGCTATACATTACCTGCTCTGGCCAGCGCGAGTCCCCTGGTCTCTGCTCTCTCTTCTCCAGTCTGGGCTCCTCCAGCTTCACTTTACTTCCTGCCTGGGGAAGTTTAAACAGTAGAGGGCGCTCTACTGTTTAAACTTCCTGCCAGGACAGAAAGAAATAAAGCCTGCTGGACTCGGAGCCCAGCGCGGAGACGGAGCAGCGGTGACAGTGGGGATACGCGCCGGCCGAATCAGGTAATGTATTGCCGCTGTACTGCGTCGGTCATCGGGCATTCGAATGCCGCTATCGACGCACTCCCGAGCCGCCTTGAGTGAAATCTTCCGCACGGACAGGAACGATCAATCAATTGTTCGGTCAGCATTTGCGCGACGATTTCACAGCCGATTCGATCACAGTGATCGAATCGGCTGTGTATCGGTGGGAAAATCGGTAAGTGTATGGGCCCCTTAACATACTTGTGATTACATTCCAAGCTGCATCTACTTTATAGGCTGCTATAAGAGGGAGAGACACTGTATACAAAGCCATTATCAGGATCTTTATCAGTCAGAGAACAGAAGACAAGGAACACCTTCAATAATAATCTTTCAGCAAGGTGATAATTAAACTATACACTGAGGAGTTGATAGAAACCCCACTGTGCAGAAACATGGTCTTGCCCTTTAAGAGCCTGACACTTTTGGATCTAATGCTGGGAACACATGATACTTTTTTTGCGGTTGATTCTCCGCGCAATGTATTAATTTTTTTATTCTCTGCTCCATTCTCTTATCTTCCGCTCGTTTTTCTTATCTTTTTTCCATTCACTTCTATGAGAAATCCAGCGGAAAAAAAATCGAGTGGTGAATCGAACATTTCAGACTTTATCAATCGAAGCCATCTATCGAAGGACAAAATCAAAACGTGTGTTCCCAGCATATGGCTCTGTACACACATTGACTTTTAATCTGCAGATGACTGGCCAATTTTACCACCACCATGTAGTATGATGGCCAACAGACTAGGTGGCCACTAATGATCCAATCTTTTTCATCCAATCTTACCATTTCTATGTAATATAAGGTAACTGCCTGAAGTATGCATTCAGTACATTCACTCAATTTACCCTTATACTACATAGATTTGGTAAGATTGGATGAAAAATATTGGATCATTAGTGGCCATTAGAATGCTATGAAAGACTGTATAGGCATGCTCTCATAGTACATGAAAGTGGCAAAATTGGCCATGTGTACGGACCTTAAAACTGATGGAGGACTTTACAGCAGAGAGGCAGAGCTGTGTGAGGAAGTAAACTGCTCCTAGTACTTGTGGTAATGTGGTAATGTGTGCCCTAACATGCAGCATTAAAAGAAAATTCTTTAATTGATAGTATTCCTTTAAGTGCTTAATGAACTCTGGCTTTGCCACTTCCAGCAACTCACAGCAGTTTCTGTCTTTCTCTTCTGCTAACAGAAACACAAGCCTGTAAACAAAGATGCATGCAATTTTCATGAATGTCTAAAATCTTATAACATATGACAATAAAATGACATTTAGGATTACCGGTAGTTACTTCTTCTGCCTTGTCTCCTTGGCAATACCCATGCCGAGTTTGCTTTGCTGTCATGAGCAAAAATATTTCAAATGCCTTGTAAAGCTTTTAATTTTTATGGTACAAATTGGTGGCTTTTTGGTTGAACTTAATATACATTCTCACAGGCTTTAGATAGTTAAAAACTGCAGAACATGTGTTCCCTGGGGACTGGAGCTTATATTAAAAAAAACAAAAAACGAAGTGTTGGATTTCTTGATTTCATAAACAAAATCCAAAGATGGTTTGGTGGGGTCCATAAAATACAAAAATCGTCCAACATTTCCCATCTAACATTAGAAGAAAAACAAAAAAAGACAAATTAGTATTTAGAATTCCAAAAGCAACAACCACTGCCTATATAAACGACTGTGAATCTTACCTCCTGCCTGTAATTACTGTTTGATGACTTTTTTTGAAGGTGTTGTTGAAAAGCAGCAGAAGTATCTGCCGAATACTTTTTATACATCCCCTCTTTATCTATTTTGTGTCCCAGCAGGACATTCTTGCTGTTTATAATTAAGATAAAGTGTTATTAAGTTGTGATAAATAACTAAATTGTCAACAGTTAAAACAGCACAAAATGCAACCAGATTGTCGGCAGATTTCCCCACAAAATTCAACCAGATTGTCGGCAGATTTCCTCAGAAAATGCAATCAGGTTAGCCATATGGGTGCCACTGCGCCCGCCCCATATAGGTTAGCCATATGGGTGCCACTGTAGCCCCCCCATATAGGTTAGCCATATGGGTGCCACTGTAGCCCCCCCCATATAGGTTAGCCAGATGGGTGCCACTGCAACCCCCCCCCATATAGGTTAGCAAATAGCAATATGGTGTCCTGGGCCTAGCCACTGCCCCTGTATAGGTTAGCATGGTCAGCCAGGTATGGGTGGTGGTTGGTCAGCAACTCTCTCTCACCCCCGGCCCCCATCGCCCCCCCCCCCCCCGGGCCCCCTCGCAATTCCGTCCACAGACCAAAGCAGCCAGTACCACCAGGCCCATACTTACACAATCCTGCAGCTTGCCTGGTGTGGGGTCGGTTGGCTCCTCGGGTGATGCACAGGTCCAGTCCAGGCCTCCAGCTCCAGGGCACGCTTTTCCGGCTCCAGGGCATGCTCCTCCGCTCCGGCTCCAGTTGCAGCACTCTACGAGGCAGCCAGTCCGCGGTCTGCTCCCTCCCTGTGAGGCCGTCGCAACGTCACTCCTCCTTCCTCCCTGGCTGGCCAGAAGCCCGGAACTATAAAGTAATTGTCAGGCCGGCCGCCAGGGAGTAGATCAATGCACGCCAGCCGGAAGTAGTCCCCCTCCTCACCAGCCACTTTTAGAGATGAGGGGGGCCAGGGGGGGCGGGGGGGATGCTCTGTTATAACTATAGGGGGGTGCTGCTATTGCTGCTAGTGGGTTCCAGGCCTAATGCAGGCTCCAAATATAGAACTTCTCGATAGATACACCCCACACAAACTAATAAACCACAGCTAACCCAATGCCTGTTCCCAGCCAAGGCCCCACAGCTAACCTAATGCCTGTTCCCAGCCAAGGCCCCACAGCTAACCTAATGCCTGTTCCCAGCCAAGGCCCCACAGCTAACCTAATGCCTGTTCCCAGCCAAGGCCCCACAGCTAACCTAATGCCTGTTCCCAGCCAAGGCCCCACAGCTAACCTAATGCCTGTTCCCAGCCAAGGCCCCATAGCTAACCTAATGTCTGTTCCCAGCCAAGGCCCCACAGCTAACCTAATGCCTGTTCCCAGCCAAGGCCCCACAGCTAACCTAATGCCTGTTCCCAGCCAAGGCCCCACAGCTAACCTAATGCCTTTTCCCAGCCAAGACCCCACACCTAACCTAATGCCTGTTCCCAGCCAAGGCCCCTCAACTATCCGAATGCCCGTTCCCAGCCAAGGCCCCACAGCTAACCTAATGCGTGTTCCCAGCCAAGGCCCCACAACTAACCTAATGCCTGTTCCCAGCCAAGGCCCCACAGCTAACCTAATGTCTGTTCCCAGCCAAGGACCCACAGCTAACCTAATGCCTGTTTCCAGCCAAGGCCCCACAGCTAACCTAATGCCTGTTCCCAGCCAAGGCTCCACAGCTAACCTAATGCCTGTTCCCAGCCAAGGCTCCACAGCTAACCTAATGCCTGTTCCCAGCCAAGGCCCCACAGCTAACCTAATGTCTGTTCCCAGCCAAGGCCCCACAGCTAACCTAATGCCTTTTCCCAGCCAAGACCCCACACCTAACCTAATGCCTGTTCCCAGCCAAGGCCCCTCAACTATCCTAATGCCCGTTCCCAGCCAAGGCCCCACAGCTAACCTAATGCGTGTTCCCAGCCAAGGCCCCACAACTAACCTAATGCCTTTTCCCAGCCAAGAAGCCACAGCTAACCTAATGCCTGTTCCCAGCCAAGGCCCCACAGCTAACCTAATGTCTGTTCCCAGCCAAGGACCCACAGCTAACCTAATGCCTGTTTCCAGCCAAGGCCCCACAGCTAACCTAATGCCTGTTCCCAGCCAAGGCTCCACAGCTAACCTAATGCCCGTTTCCAGCCAAGGCTCCACAGCTAACCTAATGCCTGTTCCCAGCCAAGGCCCCACAGCTAACCTAATGCCTGTTCCCAGCCAAGGCCCCACAGCTAACCTAATGCCTGTTCCCAGCCAAGGCCCCACAGCTAACCTAATGCCTTTTCCCAGCCAAGACCCCACACCCAACCTAATGCCTGTTCCCAGCCAAGGCCCCTCAACTATCCTAATGCCCGTTCCCAGCCAAGGCCCCACAGCTAACCTAATGCGTGTTCCCAGCCAAGGCCCCACAACTAACCTAATGCCTTTTCCCAGCCAAGAAGCCACAGCTAACCTAATGCCTGTTCCCAGCCAAGGCCCCACAGCTAACCTAATGTCTGTTCCCAGCCAAGGACCCACAGCTAACCTAATGCCTGTTTCCAGCCAAGGCCCCACAGCTAACCTAATGCCTGTTCCCAGCCAAGGCTCCACAGCTAACCTAATGCCTGTTCCCAGCCAAGGCTCCACAGCTAACCTAATGCCTGTTCCCAGCCAAGGCCCCACAGCTATCCTAATGCCTGTTCCCAGCCAAGGCCCCACAGCTAACCTAATGCCTGTTCCCAGCCAAGACCCTAGTTTCTTATCTGAGAGATCAGCTCTTATCAGAGATGGTGGACAGTCCTAGCCCTAGGGTGGGCTTTTAGAGTAGATGCCTTTGGTTGTGTCCTAACTGATGAGGGGTGACAAGAGATCGTGGATGCAGTAACAAATCCAGATTGCATGCAAATGTAATGCAAAATATATGCAGCTTGGAATTAGGCCAATCACAATTTGCATGCTGTGCATATGTTTATATTGCCAATATGCTAATTTCCCAGCTCCAGACAATTTGCGCTACATTTGTTCATAGTATTCAAAATCTGTTGGCACTCATACTATATGAAGGTGATAAAATTGGTCAGTGATTGATCAATCAAATTTCATTTGTGTATGCACTAGGGATGGTCGGAAAATTCTGCGGTATTATTAATTCCGTGATTCCGGCCGGAATTAGCTAATTCCGATGGTCGGAACGGAATTCCTATACCTCAAACGGAATTCCGCGGAAATTTTATAATTCCGACGGAATTTTCAGAAATAACACCCAAAAGATCCTGATCCTCCTCCTGATCCCTCCCTCCCTCCATCCATCCATCCTTTTATATCATCAAGTAGGGAATTGCAGATTTTCAAAACAGCTTATATACCATAGCTGGGATTTGGACACAGTGTGTAGTAGGTATCTGTCTTACCCTCTAGACCATGAACCACACTACATGCTAAAGCTGGCCTAGCATAAACCATACTACCATTATGATCAATTCAATAGAAAAAGTAGCATGATTAAGGATTTGTACTTTTTGAAAAGCATGCTTATATACCATAGCATATCTATTGAATTGATCATAATGGTAGTATGGTACATGCTACGCCAGCTTTAGCATGTAGAGGTGGGACAAGGTCCTTCAGCACCCAAGGCTGAGACAGCAAAGTGCGCCCCCCCATCCCTCCCACCCCAGCCGTCACACACTGATTGCTATTACACTAAGAGGTGCCCCAGGGCCCCCAACACCTTAAGCTCTACTTATCTGGCTTGCAGTCACTGCCATGTATCACCTTTTCTTATTTCTTTCTGCTTCAAACACAATTGTGAATGACAGCTGAATGAATTGTGCACCCCCTCCTACACTGCGCCCTGAGGCTGGAGCCTCTCCAGCCTCTGCCTCGGCCCGGAGTGTGGTTGATGGTCTAGGGGGTAAGACAGATACCTACTACCATGTAGTGTGGTTCATGGTCTAGAGGGTAAGACAGATACCTACTACACACTACATACTGGGTTCAAATCCCAGCTATGGTACATAAGCATGCTTTTTAAAAAGTACAAATCCTTAATCATGCTACTTTTTGTATTGAATTGATCATAATGGTAGTATGGTTTATGCTAGGCCAGCTTTAGCATGTAGTGTGGTTCATGGTCTAGAGGGTAAGACAGATACCTACTACACACTGTGTCCTGGGTTCAAATCCCAGCTATGGTATATAAGCGGTTTTGAAAATCTGCAATTCCCTACTTGATGATATAAGAGGATGGATGGATGGATGGATGGATGGAAGGAAGGAAGGAAGGAAATTTTAAAATTTTTCCGACGGAATTCCGTATACGTCGGAATTCCGCGGAACAGCTCCGGAATACCGTCGGAATGAAACGGTAGCGGAATTTCGGTATGACGGTATGTGGAATTGTCCCGGAAACAGAAATGGGCTCTTCCGACCATGCCTGGTATGCACCGTTACATTAAAAATCTATGCACTTACAAGTCTGGGTGTTGAAGACATTTGTGTACCCTTGCAGCACATATTTCATTTTAGTTTTATCCACCGATGTGGTGTTCATTTCTTCTTCATCTGACGACGAGTTAATGCAGAGAAGACAGAAAAAAAAATGATAAAAAAAATTCACATTGCATCGAAGACAACATAATGAACATATTTACTAGTAGTCCCTATTCACTAGTCCCAAAAAAAAAAAAAAAAATTAAATACATTAGGCACATGTAACTTATACATACAAGCACATATTTGCCTCATGCTGTTATGTCTGGCTATCCATTTCTAGCAAATCACTTTTCTCCTGATATTTTCGGTGTTGTTGGTCCTCTTGCTCCAAAGGGGCTGGCACAATATTTCTGGGGAAAAAAATAAAATAAAAAAATAAGCAGTAGTAATGACAATCTTTGATGTATAAATATACGAAAAGAGACAGAGATGGATGGACAGGTATATATGTTCTTCCCGTAACTGTGTGGGTTTCCTCCAGGCAATCTGTTTTCTTCCCACATTCCTACAACATATTGATAAGTTAATTGGCTCCCCCTAAAAACTGAACCTAGACTAGCATTAGAAGTGTGCTTAGCACTTCCAAGTGTTGTTGTTTGACCTCCTAAGTGTTACGCCGCTCAGGAGGTTTTGCAGCTTTTGAGTCCCCAGGGTTAATGTAAAGATTGCATGGCTGCAAAACCTTTAGCTAGCACTAGGCTAGCTAGTATAAGTAGCCAGCACCCTCCGATCGCCCCCGATCACCTGATCCAGCCACTTAATACATTACCCTGCCTGGCTCCAGCGATCGGCACAGCCTCCCCGCACAGCTCCGCTCTTCACTATAGGAAAGATTGTACATGACGTCACTGACGACATGCGCAGACCCGATCCCCCCCTTAGAGAGACCGGAGCTGTGCGGGGAGGCTGTGGCGATCGCTGGAGCCAGGCAGGGTAATGTATTAAGTGGCTGGATCAGGTGATCGGGGGCGATCGGAGGGTGCTGGCTACTTATACTAGCTAGCCTAGTGCTAGCTAAAGGTTTTGCAGCCATGCAATCTTTACATTAACCCTGGGGAACTCCTGAGGCAAGTGAGCAGTATGTCCGACACAGTTTCGAGCATACCGCTAAGGAGGTTTAAGTGAACCTCCGGACTAAAAATCGACTCAGCAGCACTGAAAAGGCCTGGTGTTTCTTTAACAGTTTCACAGCATCAGAACTTTGTTTCTCTTATACAAGCCTCATTTTTAGCTGCACAGAAGAAAACTGCCCGGGCTTTTTTTCCCTGATGCTGTGCAAAGCATGATGGGATTGCTGATGTGGTTACTCTCGTTCTGCTGTTTTAGTGCAATTTTTTTTTTTTTACATTTTGAATTTGACATTTGAAGCCTAGCGTGTGCAGTTGGGAAGGGTTATCAGGACTCAGGATAGTTGGAACTGTGTCTTCTGCTCCTTGTCACCTCCTTTCAACCAAAAAGATGGCAGCCCCCATGACAAAGATGGCAGCCCCCATGAATCACAAACATTTGCTGTAACGATTGTGGAACTTTCCCCGTGATCAGCGCACAACGCGTGCGCTGACACGGCGGAGATCCTCCACAAGCGTATAATTTGCAGGAACCCAGCAAAAGGTGCTATGCACCTGTAGAGGGAAATTCCTGTCGGCAGATGGCGCTGGGGAGTGCAGAGGAACCAATCCTCTGTACCTCCACAAGTGCCAGACAGGAATTGTACGAAGCGCAGAACGCAATCGCAAGAGAGGCGATTGCGAATGAGATTGAGCAAAAGGGATAGGTTGTATGTGTGTGCGCCAATCCAGTCGCCACTCCGCGACCGCGCACACACAACAGCAGATACGAAATAGGAACGCGATCGCGAGAGGTGCGATCGCGAGACGTGACACAAGGCAGAACAGAATAGAATACGAGGGTAGCAAAGGCACAGCAAATACAATAAGGAGATACGGAAAACAACAACCGCTAGCTAACCGCGAACACCGCACTCATTCGCAACAGTGCACGCGGTTATGCGCGATCTCCACGTGATAAGCACAATAGAGACAAGCACGCCTAACTAACCATAAACAGACAAACATGAAACAGGGGACGCGAGCGCTTGCTTAACGGTTACCTCACCGAGCCTGTAGCAAGCGCAGCGGACAAGACAGACACACGAAAAACAAGAACTAGGCAGGAAGGATCCACCGCTCTTCCGCCAGAGCAAGTGTGATCCAAGCAGGAACACAGATCAGAAAGATCCACAGCCGCTAACGCTAGCGGCTAGTGCGATCTCAGCAAGACAGAACGATTCGCTATCAACCGCCGTTGGTGACAGCGCAATCGCGACCGACAAGACAGAACAGAAGGATCCCCAGCGCTCGCACAAAGTAGCTAGCGCGATCCCAGGAAACAGAACAGAAGGATCCCCAGCGCTAGCACAAAGTAGCTAGCGCGATCCCAGGAAACAGAACAGAAGAGATAGCTGGCAGCAACCGCTGCACCAGCTATACTCCAAGAACATAGATCAGAACCATTTCCTGTCAACCACCATAGGGACAGGACAATGGCAAACAGGCAAGACAAGACAGAACAGGCAATACAGATAATACAACCTGACTGGGCTAGAAGGGGAGCCTAAAGCAACCCCCAGGAATTAACTATACTAGATAGCAATGGCTGACACTCCAGCAGTGTCCATCAGGAACTGAGCATGGAAGGGAAATGACCAGCAAAGCATTGTGGGAAAGACATAGTACTTATAGTACACGCCTCCAATGAATGTGGCCAGGCAATTTGCATGACAACGTATGCAAATTCCTCTGCAAGCACAAGCTGCAAAACTGACAGAAACTCTTCTTTCCAGAGTCCTGCAGCATGCAAACTTACACAATGGTCAAAGGGCTGCCTGTCTGCACAGGCAGCTGAGCAAATCATCACATTTGCCTGTTCTTTTAAAACAGGGTGGGTAAAAAATTATATTACCTATCTATTCTAATTTACATAACTAATTTAACTTAATGACAGTATGTTTGTTTAGGCTGAAGTCCCCCTTTAAGAGGTTTCTGTGCCCTCATAGTACATTTGTCAGTTTTAGTTTAAACCCCTTATATGGTGTTTAACCCCGAATGTGGTGTTCTTGTTCATCTGATGATGAGCTGAGTCTAAGAAAACTGAAAAAAAAAGTGTCACATTGCATCCAAGACAGCATAATGCACATGTTCACTAGTAGTCAGTAATCCCTATTCACTAAACTGTGTTAGGCAGATGCAACATATACATAGCAGCAAACATTTCCCTAAAGCCTGGTACATATTTTCAATTATGATTGTACATAGTATGCAATACCTGTTTACCCTCATACTACATGGATGTGGTAAAATTGGCCAATCAAAATTGACGGTGTGTACTCCTCTAAACACTTGTGATTTAAAATGCTCTTCCTAATGTAATGCTATGTGTGTGATCCCACTTGAGGGATGTGATTTCATAAAAATCCTACATAGCATTACATTAGAAAGAGCTTTTCAAATCACAAAAACACTTAGGAAAGGCTGATAGTGGGTCCCAGGCCTTAGGGAGTCTAGCCCAAGGTCTCCTCACTCAATACAGTGGGATGCGAAAGTTTGGGCAACCTTGTTAATGGTCATGATTTTCCTGTATAAATTGTTGGTTGTTACAATAAAAAATGTCAGTTAAAAATATAATATAGGAAACACACACAGTGATACTTGAGAAGTGAAATTAAGTTTATTGGATTTACAGAAAGTGCGCAATAATTGTTTAAATAAAATTAGGCAGGTGGATAAATTTGGGCACTGTTGTCATTTTATTGATTTCAAAACCTTTAGAACTAATTATTGGAACTGAAATCGGCTTGGTAAGCTCAGTGACCCCTGACCTACATACTCAGGTGAATTCACACATGAGAAAGTATTTAAGGGGGTCAATTGTAAGTTTCCCTCCTTTTTTAATTTTATTTGAAAAGTAGCAACATGGGGGTCTCAAAACAACTCTTAAATGACCCGAAGACAAAGATTGTTCACCATCATGGTTTAGGGTAAGGATACAGAAAGCTGTCACAGAGATTTCAGCTGTCTGTCTGTTTCCACAGTTAGGAACATATTGAGGAAATGGAAGACCACAGGCTCAGTTCAAGTTAAGGCTTGAAGTAGCAGACCAAGAAAAATCTCAGGTAAACAGAAGCAACGAATGGTGAGAACAGTCAGAGTCAACCCACAAACCAGCACCAAAGAACTACAACATCATCTTGCTGCAGATGGAGTCACTGTGCATTGTTCAACCATTCAGCATACTTTACACAAGGAGATGCTGTATAAATGAGTGATGCAGAGGAAGCCTTTTCTCCGCCCAAAGCACAAACAGAGCCGTTTGAGGTAAGCTAAAGCACATTTGGACAAGCTAGCTTCATTATGGAATAAGGTGCTGTGGAGTGATGGAACTAAAAATGGAGTTATTTGGGCATAAGAAGGGGAATTATGCATGGAGGAACACAGCATTCCAAGAAAAACACCTGCTACCTACATTAAAATATGGTGCTGGTTCCATCATGCTGTGTGGCTGTGTAGCCAGTGCAGGGAATGGGAATCTTGTCAAAGTTGAGGGATGCATGGATTCCCCTCAGTAGCAGCAGAATCTGGAGACCAATGTCCAGGAATCAGTGACAAAGCTGAAGCTGTACCGGGGCTGGATCTTTCAACAAGACAACGACTCTAAACACTGCTCAAAATCCACTAAGACATTCATGCAGAGGAACAAGTACAACGTTCTGGAATGGCCATCTCAGTCCCCAGCCCTGATTATAATTGAAAATCTGTGGTGTGAGTTAAAGAGAGCTGTCCATGCTCGAAAGCCACCAAAGCTGAATGAACTAGAGATGTTTTGTAAAGAGGAATGGTCCAACATACTTTCAACCAGAATATAGACTCTCTTTGGAACCTACAGGAAGCAATTAGAGCAGGCATGGGCAAACTTGGCCCTCCAGCTGTTAAGGAACTACAAATCCCACAATGCATTTGCCTTTATGAGTCATGACTGTGGCTGTCAGACCCCTGCAATGCATTGTGGGACTTGTAGTTCCTCAATAGCTGGAGGGCCAAGTTCGCCCATGCCTGGTTTAGAGGCTGTAATTTATGCAAAAGGAGGATCTACTAAATATTGATTTCATTTCTTTGTTGTGGTGCCTAAATTTTTGCACCTGCCTAATTTTGTTTAAACCATTATTGCACACTTTCTGTACATCAAATAAACTTCATTTCACTACTCAAATATCACTCTGTGTGTCTCCTATATGATATACAGTATTTTACTGACATTTTTTATCGTAACAACCATCAATTTATATAGGAAAATCATGACAATTAACAAGGTTGCCCAAACTTTGGCATCCCACTGTAGCCGGCACGGCTTATTGAGTTCCGAAACCAGGTCTCATGTGTCAGAGGCAGAGCCTTTAACCAGTACACTATCCAGCCACTATAATATCACTTACAAGTTTTGTTGTTGAAGATTTCCTGCGCCCATACTGCCCTCTCGTCATCAGTGGCGTATCTAGGAAAAATGGCGCCTACGGCAAGCACTGTAACAGCACCCCCTCGAGGAATCCCACAGCTGCTGGGGAGGGGGGGGGGGGGGGGGAGAATGGGGTGTTGAGTGAGGGCTAAAGGAGGAAAGAGAGGGATAGGGGGAGAGTATGAGGGGTAATGCTGGATCCACACCATACAATTTTTTGGCAGATTTACCAGCCAGATCGATTATTTCCAGCATGTCTGATCTGAGAATCGATCAATTTTTTTGAGCTATTTTCTGAGAGATTACCGTAGAAAAAAAAAAACGAGCGATTCTCAGACCGGACATGCTGGAAATAATCGATCTGACAGGTAAATCTGCCCAAAAATGTATGGTGTGGATCCAGCATTAGGAGTAAAGATGGGTCTAGGGGATGAGCAGAAAAATGGGCTGTGGGGGAGGAAATGAGAGGTTGAGGAGAGGGAATGAGAAATAAGGAGTGGAGTGGGAAGAGGCGGGATGAGGGATTAGGATGAGAGAGAGAGGCTTCCTATACCGGAAAGAGGGGGGGTGGGAGAAGAGACAGCTACCTATACTTCAGGGAGGGGGTGAGGTCCATTCATACCTACCTCGGAGGTCCTGCTGAATCAAAACACAGAAGATCAGTGGCATGCTGCTAAGGCTCCTTCAGCTCCATGTTGCCTATTCTACCTCCCTCATCAAGAGCTGTGACCAGATTATTCAGCACTCATTTCCCCACCACGTGTAACACAGAAGTTCTGTGACATGAAAATCTGCATCTCTCACCCTAACCCTCCTGGTATACGTTTGATAGTGAATGTAGGCTGATTCGATGTGTAGGTTGTTACGTCGGAAAACCTGCAGCCACTCTGTAATCGTCCGGTTTTGAAAGAGCCGATGCCTCAACCGCCCCACACAGCTCTGATTTGCTGTGTAATAAAGGGCGCTGAGGCATGCTGGGAGATGTAGTCATCCTCTTGCAGCTTGTAGGATTGTATGGGGCGGAGCAGAGCAGTAGCAGGAGGGATTGCCCCAGTCAGAGAAGCAGTCTGGAGTTGTCATGGAGACGGGGCGGGGCTTTTACTCCGATTCTGAGTGGTGTCTAGTGATATTTAATGAAGAGCCGATTCAGAGCCGTAAGGGAAGCTGCTCCGTCCCCTCACATAACGCCATACCTCCCAAATTTTTGAGATAAGGTAGAGGGACACTTAAGCCACACCCCTGATCACGCCCCATCACACCCCTAGTCACGTATACTATAAAGATTTCATAAGAAAATATGTTTTATAATTCAAACCACACTGGTCCTTTCTATCCTTATTCATTTTAACATTTTAAAATGAGTAATATCAATTTCAAGGATGGGAATAAAGTTTAGAGTCAATCAAACACATTTTTAGTAGAGAAATATATATATTTACATAAAAAGAGGGACAAAGTCCTGAAAGAGGGACAAATGAGGAGGACAGAGGGACAGGGCTCCCAAAGAGGGACTGTCCCTCCAAAAGAGGGACAGTTGGGAGACATGTAACGCTGCAACTCTTCCTGTGTTCTCTACACTGCACAGGAAGGAGGCGAGACCTGCGTCCCTCTAAGTGCCTGGAAAGAGGCGCCCAGGGCATTATCCACGCCTGCACGTCTGTAGATACGCGTCTGCTCGTCATTATCAATGTGCGCCTGGAACGTATCAGCCAGGTGCACATTAATTATGATGAGAGGGGAGCGCGGGCAGAGGGACCTCACGTACATAGTCAGTGTGAGGGAGAAAGGGGCCATACAGCTTCAATTCTATGCCGGTCACAGCAGAAGTTACAAGGAATGGAGGGGGACGCAGCCACAAGGGAGGTGCGGTAAAAGACCACGCAACCCCTATACACTAAAAACATCTACCCCTCTCCTTAAAGTAAGCGCCTCCCCCCGCAAATAAGCCCTAGCACATATTGTCTCCCCCAAAAATAAGCCCTTTTCTTATATTCGGGGAAAGACAGTACTGTTTTTTCAGCTAGGCCTGTTTTCAACATTGACTTTTAAGCAGCCAGAAACTACAGGGAGTGCAGAATTATTAGGCAAATGAGTATTTTGACCACATCATCCTCTTTATGCATGTTGTCTTACTCCAAGCTGTATAGGCTCGAAAGCCTACTGCCAATTAAGCATATTAGGTGATGTGCATCTCTGTAATGAGAAGGGGTGTGGTCTAATGACATCAACACCCTATATCAGGTGTGCATAATTATTAGGCAACTTCCTTTCCTTTGGCAAAATGGGTCAAAAGAAGGACTTAAGCTCAGAAAAGTCAAAAATAGTGAGATATCTTGCAGAGGGATGCAGCACTCTTAAAATTGCAAAGCTTCTGAAGCGTGATCATCGAACAATCAAGCGTTTTATTCAAAATAGTCAACAGAGTCGCAAGAAGCGTGTAGAAAAACCAAGGCGCAAAATAACTGCCCATGAACTGAGAAAAGCGTGCAGCTGCCAAGATGCCACCAGTTTGGCCATATTTCAGAAATGCAACATCACTGGAGTGCCCAAAAGCACAAGGTGTGCAATACTCAGACATGGCCAAGGTAAGAAAGGCTGAAAGACGACCACCACTGAACAAGACACACAAGCTGAAACATCAAGACTGGGCCAAGAAATATCTCAAGACTGATTTTTCTAAGGTTTTATGGACTGATGAAATGAGAGGGAGTCTTGATGGGCCAGATGGATGGGCCCGTGGCTGGATTGGTAAAGGGCAGAGAGCTCCAGTCCGACTCAGACGCCAGCAAGGTGGAGGTGGAGTACTAGTTTGGGATGGTATCATCAAAGATGAGCTTGTGGGGCCTTTTCGGGTTGAGAATGGAGTCAAGCTCAACTCCCAATCCTACTGCCAGTTTCTGGAAGACACCTTCTTCAAGCAGTGGTACAGGAAGAAGTCTGCATCCTTCAAGAAAAACATGATTTTCATGCAGGACAATGCTCCATCACACGCGTCCAAGTACTCCACAGCATGGCTGGCAAGAAAGGGTATAAAAGAAGAAAAACTAATGACATGGCCTCCTTGTTCACCTGATCTGAACCCCATTGAGAACCTGTGGTCCATCATAAAATGTGAGATTTACAAGGAGGGAAAAACAGTACACCTCTCTGAACAGTGTCAGGGAGGCTGTGGTTGCTGCTGCACGCAATGTTGATGGTGAACAGATCAAAACACTGACAGAATCCATGGATGGCAGGCTTTTGAGTGTCCTTGCAAAGAAAGGTGGCTATATTGGTCACTGATTTGTTTTTGAACGTCAGAAATGTATATTTGTGAATGTTGAGATGTTAGATTGGTTTCACTGGTTAAAAAAAAAAAAATATTGAAATGGGTATATATTTGTTTTTGTTAAGTTGCCTAATAATTATGCACAGTAATAGTCACCTGAACACACAGATATCCCCCTAAAATAGCTAAAACTAAAAACAAACTAAAAACTACTTTCAAAAATATTCAGCTTTGATATTAATGAGTTTTATGGGTTTATTGAGAACATGGTTGTTCAATAATAAAATTATTCCTCAAAAATACAACTTGCCTAATAGTTCTGCACTCCCTGTACACTTATCCAGCATCAGCCAATCCCCTTTGGTGTTGGATAATGGGGGTTTTACTGTAATATGAATGATGCATAATTATATAGATAATTAGCCTTGTGGTAAAAGCAATGGCACTATACAATACCTGTTTGCCATGGACTGTGCCCGTGCATGTTTTAGGCTCTTTAACAACAGCTTCCAGTTTTGACCTGGAAAACAAAACATTTAAAAAAAAAAAAAAAAAATGAGTAACAGGAATAATGAATGTTACAAATAAATGCATGATGCAGAGAGGAATAGTTACATACCTTCAGAGGTGTCACTAGGGCCTTTGATCCAGGGCACCGGCCTGGAGCATGTTGCCATGGTGCCCTGGATCGATTGATTGGCAGGAGGGGGCACTGGGTGAAGCAGCAGGGGGGAGTGGGCAGTTAAAAACTCACCTCCGATCGCAGCCTCCAGCTTCCTCCCCGACCTCCATCGCCTTGCTTACAGCACCCCCTGTGATGTCAACACAGGGGGCGCTGTTACCAATGCGAACTACGCCGGGGAGGAAGTCGGCAGAAGCTGGAGGCTGCGATCAGAGGAGAGTTAACTGCCCGCTGCCTCCCCCCCCCCCCCCCGCCTCCTTACTCCCGCCATCTGCTATGGGGCCTGTAGCCAAGGAAGAGGGGGGCCCGGGGTCTGGTCCTGGCTTTATTTTTTTTTTATCCTTCCTTCACTAACAAACGATGCGCTGGACTGGAGCCTGAATTTAAGCCCCACACATTATCCCCCCGCTGTATAAAAGCAGTTTCGGGAACTGACGAGCGTCACCGTTACCATGGCAACTGAACGCGGAAGCCAGGCCACTGCTCTACATGCAGCCTTGCATGTAGAACAGTGGCCCGATTTCTGCTTTCGATTGCCTCAGCAGTTCCTGAGACTGCTTTTAAACAGTGGAGGGATAGTGTGTGAGTGTGGGGGGCTTAAATTCAGGCTCCAGTCCAGCGCATCGTTTGTTGCAGGGAGGGGGGCAGACATCAATCCTCCCTCCCTCCCTCTCTCTTCTGAGTCCACCCCTCAGTTCTTGTGCAGCAGTGTGTGTATCTGTCACCTACTGCATACGTCCCAGCCATCTGCGCCCCTCTGTTTCCCAACAGGAAGTAGAAAGAAGCTGAGAGGAGCCGGATGCTGGGAAGCATGCAGCAGGTGAGAGATACACGCAATTCTGCACAAGAACTGAGGGGGACTCAGGAGGGAGAGGGAGGATTGATGTCAGACCCCCCCCCCCTGCATCCCAAGATTACTCAAGGCCTGCAAGGGGCACAGGAGGGAGGCAATACAGTGCCCAGTCAGTGGCACCCTCCTCTCCCCTCCTCCCCACCCAGTGGCATCCTCCTCTCCCTCACTCCCCACCCCAGTGGCATCCTCCTCTCCTCCCCACCTAGTGGCACCCTCCTCTCCCTCTCTCCCTCCCCACCCCAGTGGCAGCCTCCTTTCCCCTCCTCCCTACCTAGTGCCACCCTCCCCTCCCACCCCACCCCAGTGGCAGCCTCCTTTCCCCTCCCCCCCCCCTAGTGGCATCCTCTACTCTCTTCCCCCCCACCCCAGTGGCACCCGCCTTTCCCACCTCCTCCCCACCTAGTAGCACCCTCCTCCCTGCCCTAGTGGCACCCTCTTTTCTCCTCCTCCCCACCTATTGGCACCCTCCTCTGGCACCCTCCTCTCCCTTCCTCCCCACCCCAGTGGATCCACCCTCCCCCCTACTAAACCACCATGTAGCATCCTCCACCCCACCCAGTGGCACCCTCCTTCCACCGAGTTGTATGCTCCTTTGCCATCCTCCCAACCCAGTTGCACCCTCAACCCACCTAGTGGCATCATCCTCCTCACCCAGTGGCACCGTCATCCTGCGTGGCACCGTCCTCTCCCCCGCTCCTCCGTTAGGGCCCCCAAGCTACACCCTCCCCCCTTAACCAGGAGAAGCTGCGGGTAGGGTGGGGGGGGGCCAAGAGAAAAATTTGCTATGGGACCCAGCCATTTCTAGCTATGCCCCTGGCAGCTACCTATCTAATTTACCCTAGGGGAAGCTTCCTATCTCACCTACGCTGGGGGAAGTTACCTATCTCACCTACGCTGAGGGCAGCTACCCATCTCACCTACGCTGGGGGCAGCTACCTATCTAACCTATAATGGAGGCACCTATCTACAGCAAAGCAAAGCCCCAGGGCCCCAGCCCAGCAAAGCAGAGCCCCCAGCAAAGCAAACCCCCCAGCCTAGCAAAGCCTCCTGGTCCCAGCCCAGCAAAGCATACAGCCAAGCAAAGCCTAGTAAAGCCCCCAGCCCAGCAAAGACCCCCAAAATGCCCCCAGCAAATTGCCCAGCACAGCAAAGCCCCCAGCAAGTCATCTAACAAAGCCAGGTCGGCTTAACATCACTGCCAGCCAAGCTGGCACAGCATCACCATCAGGATTTATATGTTGATTCTAGCCTGTTTTAATGTTTAATTTAAGCTGAGTAGATTTTAGGTCCTGGAAACTTGGACTTTCAATCGCATAGGAGCACACCCATATGGTCCTGAGGGATTTATATGTGAAGACTGTCGTTCACTAGACCTATATGTTGATTCTAGCCTGGTTTAATGTCTAATATAAGCTTAGTAGATTTTAGGTCCTGAAAACTTGGACTTTCAACTGCATAGGATCATATTCATATGGTCCAGTTTTTTAGCATATCAAGGAATATATTGGACATTAATGATATCTACTGAGACCTAAGAGGACTTAATTGGTCTTTTTTGCATTTGAGAGGATTGTAATTTTTATGGTTGTAATGTTCTTAATCCTGGTTTGCATGTAAGGGTATTCTGTCGAGTCCCTAATTTATCAGGGTGGGTTGATCGCATACCGTGAGCGCTACCTCTTGTGACACACATTTTTTACTCTTAAGAGGAGGCGAACAGGTGATAGAGGGTTGGGGGTTAAACTGTGAGCGCTGACCTCTTGTTTGAAACAGCATCACCATCAGCCAGGCCAGCACAGCACAGCATAATCACCAACCAGGTAGTCCAGCATAACCGCCAGCGGATTACAGTGCACAGGCCAGCCAGCCGAAGACAAGACAGAAGCTGGGTGAGGGAGATTATATATATATATATAAAAATACTGCCTATTGAATATATTTAAGTTACGCCACTGCTATGTTCATGTACATTTGGCCCCACTTATGACCACGCCCACTTTATGCGGTATGACCACTCCCACACTCATTCCCTCTTAGTGCCCAAGGGTGCCCCGATCTCCCAGGAACCTAGAAACGCCCCTGCATACCTTATGGGTCTCCCTTTTACGTAACATCCACGATTTTCAAGAAAGCTGATGAAAAAGGATACAGCATCTGAATCTTTATAATGCAAGTCTTTATAATCAGGGCTGCCTTTTTTGGGTCCCATACTGGGCAAACCAACTGGGCCCCCCATCCCAAAACAACACACAGAAAAAAAAAAGCCTTTTCATCGTCTATAACTACTGCGCATGTGCTGACCTGTGGCGTGCCTCCTTGATCACATTCCTGTGGCCAGGAGAACTCTGCACATATGCATTACATTGAGACTCAATGCTTCTGAAAAACAAGAGTGTGAAAAAGGAGGTGCCCCACCAGTCCAGTGCATGTGCAGTAGTGCGCGACTTAGCTAAGTTACACACTGTACTGGGCCAAAAAGTGAATCGAGGAAGGGGACCGAGAGGACAGCGAGAGACCAAGAAGCATATGGGGACTGGAATAAGCCCCAGACAAGTTGTTAAGATATGTGATGTTTTATATGCCTTTATACAGCTTATGCACTGATCTAGAGTCATATGACAATGTTGTCTGTTTGTTAACCAGGAAGTGTTAAATAAAAGTTTTTACTCAGAGAACAAAAAAAAAAAAGAAAAGAGGAAGAGAAGAGAACAGTGTGTGTTCCTGAGAAACCCAAGCTCGGTGCCTGTGTGAATTTATCCTCCATCAGAGATCTGCTGTAGTTCACAAGATAAGATTAGAAAACAGCATCAGACCGGTTATCCCTGCTCTTAAATCAAAATGGCAACACAAGTAAAACAAAAAGAACACTATGTTTGACTGTCACTTCACTTGGGTATCGTTTAAAAGGAATTCCAAGGCAACACACCTTAACCCCCCTGGCGGTATGATTGCTGCGGCTGCGCGGCCGCCAGGGGTTTTTTTTAACCTTTTTTTTTTTTTTTTTTTTTTTTAGCATGTAGCTAGCCTAGCGCTAGCTACATACTTCCCCCCTCCCTGCGGCGTCCCCCCGTCACCTCCGATCGCCGCCGCTTGCCCATAAGGAAATCGCGTTCTGAACGGGATTTCCTTGAGGGCTTCCCCTGTCGCCATGGCGATGACCGTAGTGACGTCACCGACGTCATGACGTCAAACGGAGTCCCAATCCACCCCATAGTGCAGCCTGGCGGCGATTGGCCAGGCTGCGCAAGAGGTATGCGGGGGGGGGGGGGGCCCTGTTTAGCGAAGGGTAGCGGCGCATCTGCGGCGGGCGGCGGCGATCGGACCAAACACGCAGCTAGCAAAGTGCTAGCTGCGCGTTTGAAAAAAAAAAATTATGCAAATCGGCCCAGCAGGGCCTGAGCGGCACCCTCCGGCGGCTTACCCCGTGTCCAGCACGGGGTTACCGCTAAGGAGATTAAAGGATATCAAAGATGAAATAAAAAAAAAAAAATGTAATCTTTGCTTTCATGGGGCTTCTTCCAGGCCCTAGAAGTTGATCAGTTCCAGCACTGCAGTTTGGTCGCTCTCCATGGTGCCACTCTCATGTCCATAACATCGCTGACCTGAGCTGGGTTGCTGGCTTCTGCACCTCTTGCATTCCCCCTTCTGTGGCTTGGAGAGTTCTATTCTTGGGTCGGCAATGTTATGGACAGGACAGCAGTACCTCAGAGGGTGGCCAAACTGCAGCGCTGGAACTGATAGACTTATAGGGGCTGGAAGAATCCCCAAGTAAAACTGAACTTTTTATTTTACCTCAGATATACTTTAAATATAACAGTGTCAATACTTGTTTTCATAATGCTGGACATAAACTGCATCCTCAGTTCCCCTAGCCATGGCTCCATTCATCTACAATTTGGACCGGATTAGCCCACAACCCAGGTAAGAAGTTTTTTTTTTGCCCCGCTTTGCGCAGTTCAGCCTCTCATGCACTGCTGACAACTGCTGTGAGTGTGCGCATAATGCTCAGGAGGCTGCAAGGAGCGCAGCCACAGCATTCTGTATAAACTGGTTATGTGCTTTATGCAAATGGCCTGAACTGCGCATGTGCAACAGACTTTTTTCCAGTTCGAATGCTTCGACGTACTAGCCCGGTCCAAATTGCTGCTAAAAGGAGCCCTAGGGTGGGGACATGACAGAAGATGCTGTCTGCGCCCTCAGGGCATTTTGGACAAAGGTTTGGCTTAGTTACAATTACCAAGGATGTACTTTAAAGATATTATATATGAATATTATAACAACATAAGAGCCATGTAATAGAGATTCTTGAAGGGAGGCCCTGCTAGTACTGTTCTAGCAATCAAAGAACAGGCTCTTGAAGAGGGGCTCTGGCAGCAGAAGAGGTCTGTGCAGAATCCTAAAGGGGGTCTGTACTAGAGGTAGCCATCACAGTAAAGGCTCTTGAAGTATATCGTGGCTGGGCATAAGTAGAGTGACCATACGTCTCGGATTGCCCGGGACGCGTCCCGGATTCGGGGTCCGCTGTCCCAGGCAGCATGAGGTCCCGGGAAACGTCCCGCTTTCAGCAGCGGGACGTCCCGGCCTCGGGACTCTGGCCACTCTCCTCATGAACTGGCAGCGGCGTCTATAGACGCCGTGCCAGTTCAATGCCCGCAGCCACGCTCCAGCCTCAGTCTTCCGGTGTTTTGACACCGGCAGGCGAGCAGGGCTACGGCAAGATGGCTGCCGAAGCCCTGTACTGGAGACTATTTGTGTCTCCAGTACAGGGCTTCGGGCGCTATCTTGCAGTAGCCCTGTCAGCGCGGAACTCTGCATGAAGAGGAAGGTGGTCCCGGGAGCAGAACGCCAGAGGCCGAAGACTTCTGCCAGGTAAGTAAATGCCTTTTCCAGGTGAAATGTGCTCCCATTACGTTTTTTTTCTGGTGAAATGTTTGCCCGCATTGCGTTTTTTTTCTGGTGAAATGTTTACCCGCATTGCGTTTATTTTGTACTGACATGTTGCCCGCATTGTGTTTATTTTGTACTGACAAGTTGCCCGCATTGTGTTTATTTTGTACTGACAAGTTGCCCGCATTGTGTTTATTTTGTACTGACAAGTTGCCCGCATTGTGTTTATTTTGTACTGACATGTTGCCCGCATTGCGTTTATTTTGTACTGACATGTTGCCCGCATTGTGTTTATTTTGTACTGACATGTTGCCCGCATTGCGTTTATTTTGTACTGACATGTTGCCCGCATTGCATTTATTTTGTACTGACATGTTGCCCGCATTGCATTTATTTTGTACTGACATGTTTGCCCGCATTGCGTTTATTTTATACTGACATGTTGCCCATTGCGTTTATTTTCTGGTGTCCGGGGTAACTGGATTTATTATTTAATGGTCATAGATGGCTATGTTTGCTGCTTTGTGGTTCTGGTATACTATTAGCATCAAACAGTTTCTGCACACCCATGATGCAAAGTCTCGTTTGACCACATCATGGTGTAAACACTGCTTTCTTATGCCTCGCTCCTGGCAGCGGATCACCCAAAATACACGAAACACCCAAAATACATATAATCTGGCAGCAGTGGTCCCCCAAACATACACAATCTGGCAGCAGTTCCCCAAAATACACGTAATCTGGCAGCAGCCGTTCCCCTAACATACACATAATCTGGCAGCTGTTCCCCAATATACACGTAATCTGGCAGAAGCCATTCCCCTAACATACACATAATCTGGCAGCTGTTCCCCAAAATACATAACAGCGGTTCCACAAGAATGCAGATAATCTAACAGCAGTTCCCACAAAATAGGTACCCCCAGCATAGGTAGCCAGGTCTATAGGTGTCCCCAGTATAAGTAGCCATGAGTATCGTAGTCCCCAGTATATGTAGCCAGAGGTATATGTGCCTATTATATGTAGCCAGGGGTATATATCCCCAGTATAGGTAGCCAGGGGTGTACGTGCCCAGTATATGTAGTTAGGGGTATATGTGCCCAGTATATGTAGTCAGGGGTATATGTGCCCAGTATATGTAGTCAGGGGTATATGTGCCCAGTATATGTAGTCAGGGGTATATGTAGTCAGGGGGTATATGTGCCCAGTATATATGTAGTCAGAGGGTATATGTGCCCAGTATATATGTAGTCAGAGGTATATGTGTCCAGTATATGTAGTCAGGGGGTATATGTGCCCAGTATATGTAGCCAGGGGTATATGTGCCCAGTATATGTAGCCAGGGGTATATGTGCCCAGTATATGTAGCCAGGGGTATATGTCCCCAGAATAGGTAGTCAGGTGTCCCCCAGCAGGAGGAGAGCAGCACAGTGGAAGGAGAGCTGTGAGCAGGCACCTTACGGTGCTCTCGTTCCCTCTCTCTCCCCTCCTGAAGTAACGTGCGGGCAGCCGGCAGGACTTACCTCTCCTCGTCGTCGGAACACCAGATCTGCATGCCGCAAGTCTGGTCTGGTCCAGACCAGAGCAGCAAATAGAAAAAATGACCGGGTCTCTACCTGGATTTGTGCAATTATAGCAAAATATTTAATGTATCATAGCAGCTAGAAACACAACGTTTCGGCCGGAGGCCTTTATCAAGTGTTACCTCCGGCCGAAACGTTGTGTTTCTAGCTGCTATGATACATTAAATATTTTTTCTATTTGCTGAGCTTTCCATGCACCTTTCTGGATCCAGGTGCTGATTGGTTGACTCCCTGGTACTCATTATTTCTGCAGTTGAGCTTTGGACTTCTTTTTCTGGTGTGGATCCAGACCAGAGCAGCGGCATGCAGATCCGGCGCCAGAACGAGGAGAGGTAAGTCCCGCCCGCTGCCGGCTGCCCGCACGTTACTTCAGGAGGGGAGAGCGAGGGAAGGAAAGCACCCTAAAGGTGATGGAAGGGGGGGGGGGGGGAGATGGCCCCCCTTCTCCATCACTGCTCACAGCTCTCCTTCCACTGCGCTGCTCCCCTCCGAACATGGCAGGGTGAACGGCGTCCACTCTCTGGAAATAGTAAGTGGATGCCGTTCACCCGCGTCCACGCACCACTCGACCCCTGCAACTAGGGTAAATTAAATCTTTGCAAATATTAGGCAATACCTGTTCCTGTGTTTTGCAAATGGACCTGATTCTCAACCAGACCAGCATCCCTAACCATACTGTTGAGAAAAACACTATCATAGCCCAACCTTCCTCCGGTACCCCGCCTGTCCTTAGAGCTAACAATGGTGTTAAAATCACCACCGAAGAAAAAACGGGCTGGGCCGAAAAAAGTTATAACTTAAACCTTGTGAAAAAGGTATTTCCTATCCCACTTAGACTGGCCAATGGATGTTGAGGTCCTGCCCTTCCACAAAAATGTCTAAGACCATACACCTTTCAAGCTCCACCGCAATAACTCTCTTGCAAGATATCTTGCTGGACTAAAAAGGACAGCCATCCCTCCATAGGGCTCTGCCGCCAAGGACCAAAAACTTTCCCCATGCTTCAAATCTCTTTTAGCGAGAAGCAAATCTGGTCTCTTGCAAAAAATAAAACCTCAAAATCCAACTGCTTGAAGAAAGAAAAAAAACCAACTGATGAGCACCTACCATCTTAATGCTAGCAAAATTTAAAAGGGACTCCGAGCACCTCTCATGGGTATGCATATAAGCCAGACAACTTCCACCTAAATCATGCTATGACCATGCATGTCACTTCCTCTTCCGGCTTCATTCAGTGATGCACTTCTCTAACAGAGAAGACAGGGAAGTTATAACATAGAAACACAGACCTGAATAATCAGTAAATTTAACAAATTTCGCTCACCAGGGGATAAAACCTAACTTTTATTTTGTCATTAAAATAGACTAGGATATGCTGTCATATTTGTCACTACAGACATAAGTTGATCTAGTAGAAAGTGTGCACGGGGAATGGATATCCCTCCTACTTCAACTTATATTGGTCACTTTTACTGCCTAAACAAAACCCCCCACCATACATAAACAACCCAACTTGTTTCACTTCCTACTGGAAGCTTTCTCAAGGGAACAAAGTGCAGTGCTATAAGTGCATAGAGTGATAGGATGCATTACAAAGCAGTAAATTAAAATAAAATCATTATAAGTAACAGAGCGTATAGGCCTATGACAGCAGCCTAAAGGCCACAGACCCCTCCTTCACCTGCTCCTCACCCCCCTAACAGTGTACGGCTATGCAACAGGATCAGGTTCAGGAACCCCCTGGAAAGCAGCCACACCAACAGAAGGGCAACAGCCTAGATATCACTCCCCATAGTCACGTTTTCAGCTGGAGTTTCTGGAACCACCTGTGTCTGATTATTCACTTCCATCTGCTGAGGCGCTTCCTCCGAATCGCTCACCACCAGTTCCTCCTCCTCCCTAAAGATCATCTGCATTTCCTCAATTACCTCCCTTCCTAGATTATGTTCCCGCCTCCAGACACTTTGTATAGGGATGCCACAGAGTCTGGCAAAGATTACACTTAATCTGCATTCTTTGTAAATATGACTTAAGGTGGCCATACACTGGCCCGATTCGCGGCCGTTTCGACAGCAGATTCGATCCTGGGATCGAATCTGCTGCCAATCGTTCGCGCTAAACGCACCCGCCGATCCGATTTCCTCCCGAAATCGGATCGGTCCGTCGATCGCGCCGTGCGGGAAATTACCCTCGATCGCCCGCGGGTAGGGTGCGCGTCGCTAGCGGCGGCCGATCCCATCAGGTATACATTACCTGAAGCTGGCTCCCGGGCGTCTTCTCCGCGCTGCACCGCTCTGTTCCGGCTCCATCTCGGCGCTTCCTGTGTCACTGCAGTGACCAGGAAGTTCAAATAGAGGGCGCTCCATTTGAACTTCCTGGTCACGGAGTGACACAGGAAGCGCCGAGATGGAGCAAGAACAGAGCGGTGCGGTGCAGCGTGGAGAAGACGCCCGGGAGCCAGCGTCAGGTAATGTATACAGGAGGGGGCACAGGCGGCAGGAGCAGCTCAACAGATTGTGATCGGTTTCAGGCTGAAATCGATTCACAATCTGTTTGCAGTAAAGGCAGCCATACGATCCCTCTCTGATCAGATTCGATCAGATAGGGATCTGTCAGCTGGTCGATCTGATGGCAAATCGACCAGTGTATGGCTACCTTTAAGGTCCGTACACACGCCGGACTGCAGGAAACGACGGTTCCGTCGTCACCTCCTGCTGGGCGTGTTTTCAGCAGACAGTCCGGTGTGTGTACAGTCTGTCGGCAGACTGATACGGCTGTTTCTGAGCGATCGGCCGGGCAGATCACTCAGAAACAGCCGTATCACTCTGCAGACAGACTGTACACACGCCGGACTGTCGCTGGAACGCCCGCCCAGCGGGAGGTGACGACGGACCCATCGTTTCCTGCAGTCCGGCGTGTGTACGGACCTTTATGCCCTCACAAAGGAAACATTTCATTACCTTGCAAGTGTAACTAAAAATGCCCACTTTCCCCACATCTATGGCATACTTTCACCTGCCCTTGGTAGAAAATATTCAATTTATCCTTACACAGGAATACAACACTGGGCAAATGCTTCACAACATTATTCTCCCTCTTAAATCTAAGGCTGTCATAAAAGGGTGTGCGATAAAAAAAAATCTGGGCCGGGAAAATGCCGCATTCTGTATTTTAGACCTTTGTGTGCGAATTCATAAAGATTTCACAGCTGCCTTTGAAGTTCGGTAAATTATCGCAGCCCATTGAGCGGTACAGCAGAAGTGTGGCAATATCTCTCTTTTGTTACAATCTGAAATTATGGTTCCCTGCACAGACTTGCAGAGACTTCAGCTCCCTGCACAGATGACTCACACAGACTTCGGCTCCATGCACAGACACGCACACACTGACTCACACAGACTTCGGCTCCATGCACAGACACGCACACACTGACTCGCACAGGCTTTGGCTCCCTGCACAGACTCGCAGAGACTTTGGCTCCCTGCACAGCCCACTTTGCTGTTATCAGCATGCTTATCGCCTCCTCCAAGCAAGCGGTATTCTCCGTCCCAATACCGCCTGCTCTAATCTTTATGAATTGACATTTAGTGACCTGCACTGCTCGGTAATTTGAGCTTTTCATGCGGTAACAGCTTTTGTATTTCAAAGATTTTATTGAGTTTTACATTTTTCAACATAATACAACAAGGCTTGTGGTGATGCGGTAACAGCTTTTATGAATTTACATTTTGCTAAGTGCTCAGTAAAGTCAGTTGTTTTCAGCATTACCGCATGCGGTAATTCTTTATGAATGATAGCCATAGCGTGAAATTCCAGCCTCCAGTCCATATACTCATCTTGTACAATACCTTCCTGGGAACGCCCAACACCTCTCTGTAAGACCTGAGCAACACCGCCAGATCTGAGGCTGGAACGGACTTATTCTGGGACAATATTGTAATTGTCTTGAGTAGCGATTGTCTGCTCACAGGTACCACAACAATTTTAGACCAAAACTAAGGGCTTGTTCGCACTTAGAGGATTTTGCATTTTTTCTTTAGCGCTGGCAATTTTTAAAAATGCCTTAAAAGTGCTTGTGTAATGATTCCTTATGGGACAGTTTATATCAGCGTGTTTTGTCCGCTTTCCGCTCAGCAAAGTGCTGCATGTACCATTTTCGGAGTGATTTTGCTACAATGGAAGGTATAGGAAAAACACAAAACAATCACAAATCGCTTTATCCAGTGATTGTGTTCGCACTTTTATGAATACATTGGGCTCTATTCACAAAGCATTACCGCATTCGGTAATGCTCAAAACAGCGGATTTTACTGATCACCTTCCCAAGTCACAATTCCTTAAAACTGTTAACGCACTGAAAATCAGAGTTCCCGACTAGTGAAGTCAAATTACCAACTTGTGCGTTAACTACCTCAGGAAATGTTAAGAAATGTCAATTCACAAAGATTTCCACATCTTATTTACCGGCCAAAAGTGTTCGGTATTTTTCGGCAGCTCACAGCAGCCGATAACCTGCTCTCCTCATGCTGTCTCTGTGCGGTAACTTGACAGACAGCCTCTGGGGAGAGCCAGACAGCCAATAGGGAGAGCCATACAGCCTGCTTCTCCCTGTGATTGGATGTGATCAATGCAGAGACAAGCTACAACTCTGCAGGCAATTAAATCTGACATGTCCGATCGGGATTCAATTCAATTTGCCATTGTTCTGCAATGGCAAATCGAATCCCCATCGGACATGTCGGATTTAATCGGATTGTAAATAGAATCGTAATCGAATCGCACAAAGAATCGTATCATGTAGATTGGGCTTTAGATGTGTATATTTTTATGCTAGCATACAGAAGAGCTCCCCCTGGTGGCTGCAGCACATCTAAAGGGATGACAGTCTGTAAAACCTCCAAGTCACACACACACACAGCTCCCTGCCTGCTGCCCTGCTAGAAGGCCGGTAAGCAGGGCAGCCATCGGGGAGGGGGGGGGGGGGGGGGATTTGACAACTGACACTGCAGTGAGGGGCCCAGAGCTTCTGGGGGCCCTGGCCCCCCTAAAGCGCTGAAAGGGCCACATGTGCTGGCTGCGGGCCGGTGTGGCTACCTATACTAGGGCACTACCTATACTTGGCTACTTATACTGGGGTGCCTATAGCTTGGTACCTATACTGGGGGCACCTGTACCTGGCTAACTTATACTGGTGCACCACCCATACCAGGTTACCTATACTGGGGGTAACTATACGAGGCTACCTATACTGGGGCACCACCTATAGTTGAATACCTATACTGGGGCACCTGTATCTTGCTGGCCTATACTGGGGCACCAGCTATACCAGGCTACCTATTCTGGGGTCATCTACACCAGGCTACCTATACTGGGGCACCACCTATAGCTGGCTACTTATACTGGGGGAACCTATACCTGGCTACTTATACTGGGGGCACCTATGTCTGGATACCTATACTGGGGGCACCTATACCTGGCTAGGTCAAGGGGATGAGCTGAGACAGAAGGGGACAAGAGGGAACACGGGGGACAAAAGAGGCACAGGGAGAAAAGAGATGAGACGGGAACATGAGGTCACACAGAGGAACACAAAAGAGGCACAAACTGAGGTGAGACAGACTGGGACTAAAGAGGCACAGGAAGAAAAGAGGGGGACAAAAGAGAACAGATAAAGGATAAGAACAGACCTACAAATCCATTTGTTATCCAGGGACTACCTGTATTTTGCTAGTATTTGGCTCCACCCACAACATGCCATGGTCACACCCACTTTTTGCCACATCACGCTGTGCATGCCAATTTCTTCAGTGTCTGAGTCATGCACATTTTTTGCCACAGAATATTCGCACACGGACACGGGGGTGGGGTGGCTAGATGGCAAGCACAGCAACCAGTGGGTTGGCCCAGGGAGGGGGGCCGAGGTCTGATGATGTGTGAGGGGCCGCAAAATTTCTGATGGCAGCCCTGCCGGTAAGTGAAACTTACCGACCAGGGCTTAAGGTGGGTTCACACGTCAGATAAAAGTCTTTGGAAAATGGAAGATCACAGACCAATCTTACCACCCTTCATGTAGTATGAGAGCCATACTCTACACAGTCTATTCTATGGAGCTGAACTCCCCATCAGATAAAAATCTTTGTAAGATGCTGTACACAAAGATGCTGTACACATGCAACAGATCAGTATCTGCAAAAGTTCTGCTCCTGCAAAAGATCCATTCCTGCGAAATGCATTCATAGTCTATGACATCTGCAGATCCTCATACACACTTTGTTTAATGGACATTCATCTGCAGATCAGACAATTATCTGCCGATCTGAAGATCCAACCTGGTGGATCTGATCTACAGATAATTGTCCGTTAAACAAGGTGTGTATGAGATCTGAAGATATCATAGACTATGAATGCGTTTTGCAGGAATGGATCTTTTGCAGGAACGGATCTTTTGCAGATACTGATCTGTTGCATGTGTACAGCATCTTTGTGTGCAGCATCTTGCAAAGATTTTTATCTGATGGGAAGTTCAGCTCCATAGAATAGACTGTGTAGAGTATGGCTCTCATACTACATGAAAGGGGGTAAAATTGGTCTGTGATCTTTCATTTTCCAAAGACTTTTATCTGACGTGTGTACACACCTTTAGTGAATTGAGGCAGTTTGTTCAGTAACTTACTGAACTTCTGCCTCATGGGAGAAAGCTTTTGTGAATTTTGAAAAAAAAAAAAAAGTTTTTAAATATCGCATGAGGTATTTATCCTCCTAAAATGTGTTAATGAACTGCTTATTGTGAATAGAGCCCCTTGTATTTATTATTTTCCGGGTCAAAGAGTTCACTTCCTGACTTGCGTCAGGAAGTGAAAAAACAAATCGCTCTGCAAAAGCACTTTTAAAAAGGAGCTTAAAGGGAACCTTAATTGTGGGCGAAAAAAAAAATACACTTACCTGAGGCTTTCCCAAGCCTCCTGCAGCCGTCCTGTGCCCGCGCCGGTCCTTCTTGCATCATGCAAACTCGCTTTACGGCTCTTTGCGACGGTGAATGCGGAAGAAGAAGACGCTTGGCCGGAGGACGACTGGCAGTCGGCCGAAAACGAAACTTAGCCGCGGAGGGAGACCGGAGGGCACCGAAGGACCGGCGTGGGCACAGGACGGCTGCAGGAGGCTTGGGAAAGCCTCAGGTAAGTGAATTTTTTTTTTTCGCCCACAGTTAAGGTTCCCTTTAACACAAAATTGTAGCACGCAGTGGAGCACCAAAAGGGGAAAAAAAAAATGCAAAAACTGAAAATCGCTGGAGTCAGCGATTTTGAATGTGAACAAAGCCTTAGTGGACCTCACAGGTTGATATTTGACCCAGAATGAGTCCAAAGCCCCCTGGCTGATGAAACTTGGGTCAAACTGTCCATCTTCCCAGAAGTGTATTAAAGCAAATATGTCAGCCACTGAAAAACCCAAGGCTAGAACCTCCTTTGCCAGTTTCTTCCTAATTGGAAAAGCACACAATGGGGCACTCTTGACCAATTCCTCTGTAATGTCTGATTGCGCTGCCCAGAAGCTCCCTTCCACACTGAGTAGCACGCATGCTCAGTGTGAAGCTAATTATGCTGCTGATGGTAAAATAATAAATATCTCCGCTTCCACACACCATACACTCACCAAATTTTCAGGGTAGGGAGAGGATCCCCCGAACGACCTCTATGTCGAACTGCAGCCCCCAAGCCCCGCTGGTTCAGGAGATAGATTAGAGAAACCTATCTCGGTAACCAGTGGGGCTCGGGGGCTGCAATTTGGCATAGAGGTAATTCGGGGGGTCCCCTCCTTACCCTGAAAATTTGGGGAGTGTAGGATGTGAAGAAGCAGAGATATTTAGTATTTTACCATCAGCAGCATAATGAAATAGGAACTGTGCCCGCACAGTCTCCTACTGCACATGCGGGGCAACGCAAATCCACAGGCAGCGTAATCAGACACAACACCTCCTTGGCCTATCCCCAGGGCATTTCACCCCAGATGTGCTCCTCACAAGAGGACGAACATTCCACATTCTAGCACCTGTAACAGGAGGCTCTCTTGAAGTTACACCAGCCCCTTCCCCTCTGCATAATCTCCTCTGGTCCCCAAAGCACTCTTTGCTGCTTCCCTGGCCCCAGGAGAGGCAGACAGAGACCAGGTTGAATGCCAACAGTAGCTCCGCCCCCTTCCACTTAACTCTTACCATCGGCAGCAGAAATAGAGGGAAGGCTATGCAAAACATGGGGTTCCAGCATCCTCTGTGATTTCTCTGTAGAAACTTAAACCCCAAATCATTTTTTAAGTTGGATCCCCAGAAACGTCCTCCTCAGAAGAATCAGGGAAAAACTGTCTTTCTCTCTCCATCTTGCGGAAGCAAACTCAGCTGGAATAAAGCTCCACAAAAGGCCCAGCTGACTTCATTAGGCAATCCAACTTTTCAGCATTTGCTGCAATTCTTCTTTAAGGCCTCTTTTCCATGGACTGTTGATAGGCAGTGAAATGCCTCTCAAACTCACAACTGCTCACTGCTGCCTGGTAACTGCTCACTGCTGCCTGGTAACTGCTCACTGCTGCCTGGTAACTGCTTGCTGAACACACAGCTCGACAGTTCATGAAAAAGAGGCCTTAACTTTAAAAGTTCCTCACACAAGCCAGCACACTTAGGCCTCTTTTCCACAGACAGTTGAACTGTGTGCTCAGCAAGCAGTTACCAGGCAGCAGTGAGCAGTTGTGAGAGTTTGAGAGGCATTTCACTGCCTATCAACAGTCTGTGGAAAAGAAGCCTAATTGCTCCAAGCCTAATTACTCCTCCCACTCACCATGCGTATCTTAGGCCTCCTTTCCACTGACCGCTGATAGGCAGTGAAATGCCTCTAAGGCCTCTTTTCCACAAACTGTTGAGCTGTGTGCTCAGCAAGCAGTTGCCAGGCAGCAGGAAGCAGTTGTGAGAGTTTGAGAGGCATTTCACTGCCTGTAAATAGAGTTGGGCCGAACCTCCGATTTTAGGTTCGCGAACCGGGTTCGCGAACTTTCGCGGAAGGTTCGGTTCGCGTTAAAGTTCGCGAACCGCAATAGACTTCAATGGGGATGCGAACTTTGAAAAAAAAAAAAAATTATGCTGGCCACAAAAGTGATGGAAAAGATGTTTCAAGGGGTCTAACACCTGGAGGGGGGCATGGCGGAGTGGGATACACGCCAAAAGTCACCGGGAAAAATCTGGATTTGACGCAAAGCAGCGTTTTAAGGGCAGAAATCACATTGAATGCTAAATGACAGGCCTAAAGTGCTTTAAAACATCTTGCATGTGTATACATCAATCAGGGAGTGTAATTAAGGTACTGCTTCACACTGACACACCAAACTCCACTGAACAGAACAGGTATGCAGTGGCGGGTTCACTGAACAGAACAGGTATGCAGTGGCGGGTCCACTGAACAGGTATACAGTGGCGGGTCCACTGAACAGAACAGGTATGCAGTGGCGGGTTCACTAAACAGGTATACAGTGGCGGGTCCACTGAACAGAACAGGTATGCAGTGGTGGGTTCACAGAACAGGTATGCAGTGGCAGGATCACTGAACAGGTATGCAGTGGCAGGATCAATGAACAGGTATGCAGTGGCAGGATCAATGAACAGGTATGCAGTGGCAGGATCAATGAACAGGTATGCAGTGGCAGGATCAATGAACAGGTATGCAGTGGCAGGATCAATGAACAGGTATGCAGTGGCAGGATTAATGAACAGGTATGCAGTGGCAGGATCACTGAACAGGTATGCAGTGGCAGGATCAATGAACAGGTATGCAGTGGCAGGATCAATGAACAGGTATGCAGTGGCAGGATCAATGAACAGGTATGCAGTGGCAGGATCAATGAACAGGTATGCAGCCAGGGACAAGCTAAGGCTAACTAATCTTTCCCTATGAGAGACTGCAGTAGCTCGCCCTACTCTAACTAATGCAGGCACACGAGTGGCCACGGCCGCCGCTGCCTGCCTATATAAGGGGGGGTGGGGCTCCAGGGGCTAGTGTAGCCTAATTGGCTACACTGGGCCTGCTGACTGTGATGTAGAGGGTCAAAGTTGACCCTCAGTGCATTATGGGGCGAACCGCAATGGGGCGAACTTTTCCGCAATAAAGTTCGCGTGCGGTACCCGCACGCGAACCACCTAGGTTCGCGCGAACCAGGTTCGCCGGCGAACCGTTCGGCCCAACTCTACCTGTAAACAGTTCGTGGAAAAGAGGCCTTAAAGGGAAGGTTCAAGCAAAAAAAAAAATGAGATTCACTTACCTGGGGCTTCTACCAGCCCCATGTAGCCATCCTGTGCCCTCGTAGTCACTCACTGCTGCTCCAGTTCCCCGCTGGCAGCTTTCTGACCTCGGAGGTCAGGGCCACATTGCATACATTTTTACGCATTCCAGCTAGTGCAGGAACAAAAATTTACGCGTTTCACCACTAACGCACCACTAACGCGTAAAAATGTATGTGTTAATGTTCCTGCACTAGCGGGAATGTGTAAAAATGTACGCAATTTGGCCCTGACCTCCGAGGTCAGAAAGCTGCCAGCGGGGGACTGGAGCAGCAGTGAGTGACTACGAGGGCACCGAATGGCTGCATGGGGCTGGTAGAAGCCCCAGGTAAGTGAATCTCATTTTTTTTTTTTGCTTGGACCTTCCCTTTAAAGCTCGTGGAAAAGAGGCCTTAAATTGACTGCAGCACTGTGTAGGGTATAAGGAGTACATACCTTCCGTGCCTCCAGCCCCCCTCCGTCTGCCGCTGTTCTTAGTTTATAAATGCTGGTCTCCGGCGACTTTCCTGACCCTTACCCCGGACATACTGCGCCCTATGTGCGCAGTATGTCCTTCCCCCTTGCTTCTGGCCGGCGCATAGTGCGAGGCTCAGAAGCACGCTGTCCCCTTTCTGCTGCGTGTGTGCTCCATTACACCGAGCGTCACAATCATGGTGCGCGGAGCATCGAAAAATGGGGGGATGCGGCGCCACGCTGAAAAAATGGGTGTGGCCATGACATTGTATGGGCGGAGCTAGCATAATGATGTAACAGCGAGGCATAAGAAAGCAGTGTTTACGCCATGATGTGGTCAGACGAGGTTTCGCATCATGGGTGTGCAGAAACTGTGTGACGCTATTTAATAGTATACCGTAACCCCAAAGCAGCAAACATAGCCAACTATGACCATTAAATAATAAATGCAGCAACAGTTACCCCAGACACCAGAAAATAAACGCAATGTGAGCAACATGTCAGCACAAAATAAACGCACTGCGGGCAAACATGTCAGCACAAAAACGCACTGCGGGCAAACATATCAGCACAAAATAAACGCACTGTGGGCAAACATGTCAGCACAAAATAAACGTACTGCGAGCAAACATGTCAGCACAAAATAAACGCATTGTGGGCAAACATGTCAGCACAAAATAAACGCACTGCGGGAAAACATGTCAGCACGAAATAAACGCACTGCGGGCAAACATGTCAGCACAAAATAAACGCACTGTGGGCAACGTCAGAACAAAATAAACGCACTGCGGGCAAACATGTCAGCACAAAATAAACGCACTGTAGGCAACGTCAGAACAAAATAAACGCACTGCGGGCAAACATGTCAGCAGAAAATAAACACACTGCGGGCAAACATGTCAGCACGAAATAAACGCATTGCGGGCAAGCATGTCAGCACAAAGTAAACGCACTGCGAGCAAACATTTCACCAGAAAATTAACGCACTGCGGGCAAACATGTCACCAGAAAATAAACGCTCTGCGGGCAAACATGTCAGCACAAAATAAACGCACTGCGGGCAAACATGTCAGCACAAAATAAACGCACTGCGGGCAAAAATTTCACCAGAAAATAAACACACTGCGGGCACAGTTCACCTGGAAAAAAAAAGCATTTACTCACCTGGCAGAAGTCTCCTCTGGCGCGCTGCTCCTGGGTCCGTCTTGCTCCTCGTCCTACAGTCCCGCGCTGACAGGCAGAGTGCAGGGCTACGGCAAGATGGCGCCCGAAGCCCTGTACTGGAGACACAAATAGTCTCCAGTACAGGGCTTCGGCAGCCATCTTGCCGTAGCTCTGCTCGCCTGCCAGTGTCGGAACACCGGAAGACACTAATGAGGCTGGATCGGGGCTGCGGGCAATGAACTGGCACGGCGTCTATAGACGCTGCTGCCAGTTCATGCAATACAGTGACCAGAGTCCCGAGGCCGGGACGTCCCGCTGCAAAAACCGAGACGTTTCCCGGGACATCATGCAGCGTGGGACAGTGGACCCTGAATCCGGGACGCGTCCCGGGCAATCCGGGACGTCTGGTCACTCTACTTAAACTCTCTCAACTGCTGCTTAGTAACTGCTTGTTGCTGCATGATAACTGCTTACTTCTGCCTGGTAACTGCTTGCTGAGCACACAGCTCAACAGTTCGTGGAAAGGAGGCCTTACTCCACAAGTCATCATAATCAAAGGCATCCTTCAAATGCTTCGCCAAAACCACCATTCTTTCTCTGAAGTCCAAAAGGGACTCACCCTCCTGAGGGACTGTCCCCCCTCCCCATCCATGTTTGGGGGGGGGGGTCTCCAGCATCTTGTTGACTTCCAAGGGGACTTCCACCACCACTCTCCCCACTCATAGTAAGACTTGCTGGGCTAACAGGCCATACTCAAGTCTCAGGCCTCATGGCCTACTCTGGTTCTGAAGACAGCTTACTTTCTCCACCTAGCACCTTGGCTGCTGGCACCAGACTTCAATAGATCTTCATTAAAGAATTTTAAATGTACTCATTCCAATTCCAGGGCCTCAAAAGAGTCCTGTATTGTTATTTTCATCTCTACCTCCCCGAGTCGGGAGTGGGTAATTTGCTTGCCTGCTGTCTTCCTTGGATGTTGTCACGGAACAGCCGTGAGAAACGCGGGCGAATTGGAAGGACCATTACAGGAATCAGAAATGACATCCCTGGGTTTATTTTTTTTCGTTTTTTTTCTATTTCCCTCCTTCCACCAACAGGGCCCTAGTCATCTGCAGAGAGTCCCTGGCTTCAAGCTGTGCTGATGGCCCATCCATCAGGTATAGGTGACAAGCACCATGACAGAAGCAATCTAGAGTGGAAAAACTGAGACACTCGGGCTCCTTCCCCAGCAGGGGAGCCGACATGTGGCTTGCTGCTGCCAGCTTCAAAAAGAACCTCACCTAGGGATGACCTGCTGTCAATCCCAGATGCAGATCATATTCCATAAACTGCTATATGTGTCATATTTTCTGTGTTGCCAGGCTGGCAGACCCTCCAAACTAACAGAGCATGTAGGGCCCTTTCTGGCGCTGGTTCTGAGAACATTTCAGAACATTCTGAGGTAAAGACTAGCAGTTAGGCAGTTCGAAAGTGCCCTGATGATACCACAGGGGTCCCACCCCTCATGTTTGGTATCAGGCTGCTGGGTAAATCGAGACAGACCTGAAAATATTAGTAAATCTGCCCTGACCTGTAAGGTTCTGTGAGATAGAGCCTATATATGGTTAGACATGATTTCTGGTCCCCAGGACAAGGGGAGGACTCATCTCATGTTCTAAGGGGGTGTGTGGCCCTGCCCTCACTCCCTCCTACTGGATCAGGGGCATAAGAATGGCAGAGGAGACAAACTCAGTGTCCTCCACCCTGAAACATCTTGAACTCATCTGTGCCAGCTTGAGGATATGCTGGCATCCACCTGGTCTGAACTCTGAACTTTGATTGAAACCAAGAACTTTATGATTCTTCCCACAAAAAGGACATCTTTCCTGGAACTAAGTATTTTTTCTCCCTTCTTTTATTTTTCATACTGGCTATTACTGTTTTAATAATTGTTGATTTTAATAATTGTCTGTATATATTAATTATTTATATTGCCGTGAATAAACGACTTTATCAAAGTCATTCACTGTCCGCTACCCTGCCTTATAGTCATACCCTACCCGCTACCTTATCACCCGCACAACTGAACCAGACCTCTGGAGAGACGCTACTACTATTGTATTGTGGTTAACTAGACAGAATAGAGTGTGTTTAACCGTTTTTTATTCGCAAGACTAGTCAGTCAGTGGGCTCCTCGGTCCCATGGTAACCGAGGTGGTGGCAGATACCCTGAAATCGTGTAAAGTTGTAATTACCCATATCTCACGGGCTCCCTTCTGGTTTGTCTGCGGTTTGTCCCAACGGTTCCTGCGCATTGACTGCGACCAGAGTTCGCACGATCCGTGCGCTGGCACCGTTTGGAAGGCCATTTGCGGTCTGACCACCAGGGCTTCTGTGTTGTGCTGAAAAGTATCTAAGATAGCGCTAGCGCTATCCAGAAACGAACTAATTTGTTGGTGTAGCTGGAAGGCAATATATTTTTTATATATACAGAGAGACTGTGTAGCCAGTACCCCTCCCCAAAAGTTTTATTTTATTTGAGGTGGAAATTTCCGGGAACTACAAGCTCATGGCCGTATCAGACCTGGAAAATCTTTGTCAGTTGCGGGGCATTGACACCCTCCGCAAGAACAAACAGGACATGGTAAATGACTTGTTTCAAAGGGATACCCAGCAACTGCGGGAGCCGGAGGTGTCCGCTGAAGTGGATACCAGCCCATCTGACCCAAGTCAAGGGGAACCAGAGACTGAAGATTCTGCGCGTACAGAGGTTGAGCATCCTGCGGGCCCTGCTGCAACAGTTACGCCAGAGACTGTCAGTGTGGACCCCAATACCAGAGTTTCTGAAAGTACTCGCCCGGAAACGGCCAGTACTGTACTGTCCGTTTGTACTGACCCAGTAATGCAGCAGGCATTACGAAAGCTGATGAAGACTGACCTGGAAAAGTACATGCAGTACATGGAAGCCCGTGAGGAGCGGGAACGCCAATCTGCAGAACGCAAGGCTGCTGCTGCAGAACGCCATGCGGAGAGGGATGCCGCTGAGCGAGAACGGGAGCGCCAACGACAGCATGAGCTAAACATGGTGAAAGTGCAACAGGCCAGCCGGAGTTCACCGCCCAACCTCCCTGCTGAAAGAGCTGCACCACCCGTAAGTGCAAAATTTAAATTCGCTAATATTGAAAAAGACACAGACATTGACTTGTTTTTGCGATCTTTTGAAAAAGCATGCCGTCAGTATCGTCTGTCCCAAGACCAGTGGGCCAGACATCTGACACCTTTGCTGCGCTACAAAGCTCTTGATGCTTTCGCAGAATTGCCAGCGGAGAAAGATAATGATTATGCCGCTATAAAAGACGCTATCATTACTAAGTACCAGCTGACGCCAGAAGCCTATCGCAAGAAGTTCAGGGCCTGGCAGAAAAAGTCTTCTGATTCGTACCGAGATGTGGTCAGCAGCTTGCTCACCACACCCCGCCAGTGGACTCTAGGCCTCACCAAAGGGTCTTATGATGTCCTGGAGGACTTGATAGTCCTGGAACAATTTCTGAACATTTGCCCTGCTGAGGTACGACAGTTTGTGCTAGAGCGCCAGCCGGCGTCAGCAACTGTCGCTGCAGACCTCGCCGAGACTTTTGCGACTCCCCGGGTGCCTGATGCACGCAGAACCACACCATCCAGCTGGAGGGGAGGTCAGTCCAATACCTCGGCAGACTCTCCTGCCCCTGTGAGCCATCAGCCACAGAGGCCACTCAGCGCAGCTGCTGCACCCAGGCCTGCAGCTCCTGGAGAGGTCACCTGTCACTACTGCCGCCAGCCCCGACACATGAAATTCGACTGTCCGGAGCGGAGACAGACACCACCAGCACCTGCAGCACCTGTATCTCACCCACAGCAGAGGCAACCCGCCAGCGAACCACAGCCTGGATCATCAGATTTTGTCCTGTTTGCCCGCGGAAAGGAAATACGCGACCGAACCGACCAGCAGCAACTTGTTAGAGTGAACGGCAAAGTTGTCACCGGATTCCGGGACACCGGAGCTGACATCACGTTAGTTCACTCACACCTTGTGCCAAAGGAGAGCATCAGCTCCAGCCGATCCCTTGCACCCTTTTTCACATAGCCCACGGGAGAGTGAAGATGGATTGGGGGGTGGGAATCCAAGAAAGGGTTGTTGGGGTTATGAAGGATCTCCCAGTCCCTGTGTTGCTGGGGACTGATTTGGGCAAGCTTGTGTCCTACTACGAACCTGCCACGACAGCCTTGTCGCTCACGGAAGGAGACGGACTCTCCACCCACCACCAGGTACTTTATACACTTGGGGGAGCACCAGGGGGAGGTGGGTTGAATATGCCCAGTTCAGGGGTACCCGGTCCAATAGTGCCTGCTTCAAAGGCACCTGAGTTTGATGTACAGACTGTCTGTTGTGATGATGATGTAACTGTACCTGAGTTTACTGTACAACCTGTCTGTAATGAAAAAATGTCTATACCTGTCAATGTCATTAATGCATGCAACGATGATTTGAGTAATGCCCGTCTGTGCCCTTCTGAAGGTGTACCTGTGCTAGCAGTACTGCGCAGCTGTACTGCTCAGAACCCGGGCTCAGAGAAGGTGGAGGGGGTTCCGGCCTCCTCCCCCTCCTCTGACCACAGGGATGAGACCTTTCAGCCGCTGGCATCATGTGACATGAGCAAGTTGGCTGAAACTGACAGCGTCCTCACAGCAGCACTACAAAGCGACCCAAGCCTGGAGGTGCTCAGGCAGCAAGCCTCTGAGTCCCTCGCAGACGGGGCCGCTTTCAAGTAGAGTTGGGCCGAACCTCCGATTTTAGGTTCGCGAACCGGGTTCGCGAACTTTCGCGGAAGGTTCGGTTCGCGTTAAAGTTCGCGAACCGCAATAGACTTCAATGGGGATGCGAACTTTGAAAAAAAAAAAAAATTATGCTGGCCACAAAAGTGATGGAAAAGATGTTTCAAGGGGTCTAACACCTGGAGGGGGGCATGGCGGAGTGGGATACACGCCAAAAGTCACCGGGAAAAATCTGGATTTGACGCAAAGCAGCGTTTTAAGGGCAGAAATCACATTGAATGCTAAATGACAGGCCTAAAGTGCTTTAAAACATCTTGCATGTGTATACATCAATCAGGGAGTGTAATTAAGGTACTGCTTCACACTGACACACCAAACTCCACTGAACAGAACAGGTATGCAGTGGCGGGTTCACTGAACAGAACAGGTATGCAGTGGCGGGTCCACTGAACAGGTATACAGTGGCGGGTCCACTGAACAGAACAGGTATGCAGTGGCGGGTTCACTAAACAGGTATACAGTGGCGGGTCCACTGAACAGAACAGGTATGCAGTGGTGGGTTCACAGAACAGGTATGCAGTGGCAGGATCAATGAACAGGTATGCAGTGGCAGGATCACTGAACAGGTATGCAGTGGCAGGATCAATGAACAGGTATGCAGTGGCAGGATCAATGAACAGGTATGCAGTGGCAGGATCAATGAACAGGTATGCAGTGGCAGGATCAATGAACAGGTATGCAGTGGCAGGATCAATGAACAGGTATGCAGTGGCAGGATTAATGAACAGGTATGCAGTGGCAGGATCACTGAACAGGTATGCAGTGGCAGGATCAATGAACAGGTATGCAGTGGCAGGATCAATGAACAGGTATGCAGTGGCAGGATCAATGAACAGGTATGCAGTGGCAGGATCAATGAACAGGTATGCAGCCAGGGACAAGCTAAGGCTAACTAATCTTTCCCTATGAGAGACTGCAGTAGCTCGCCCTACTCTAACTAATGCAGGCACACGAGTGGCCACGGCCGCCGCTGCCTGCCTATATAAGGGGGGGTGGGGCTCCAGGGGCTAGTGTAGCCTAATTGGCTACACTGGGCCTGCTGACTGTGATGTAGAGGGTCAAAGTTGACCCTCAGTGCATTATGGGGCGAACCGCAATGGGGCGAACTTTTCCGCAATAAAGTTCGCGTGCGGTACCCGCACGCGAACCACCTAGGTTCGCGCGAACCAGGTTCGCCGGCGAACCGTTCGGCCCAACTCTACTTTCAAGGTGTACTGGGAAGGTGGGAGACTGTACAGCGAGTCTGTACAGCCCCCTACCAGTGGATCACATGCGAATACCAAATGGCTTGTGGTCCCGGGTGCGTTCAGGGGACATGTGCTGAAATCCGCACATGCTAATCCTCTGACAGGGCACTCGGGTGTCCGCAAGACACTTGCCTGTATTCGGAAACAGTTTTATTGGCCCGGGATGAACAGGGATGTAGCCAAATACTGCAGAGCATGTGCCGTCTGTCAGGAGCGGGGGAGGTCCAGGGATTCCCGCGGGGTTCCCTTAGGTCCACAGCCGCTTCGCAGGGAACCCCTGCGTGGGCTGGCTGCTGACCTACCCAAACCACTGCCCGTTGTCAGCAGTCCTGGCAGACGCCCCATTCGAACGCAGTGGCGCAAACGCCCTGTCCAGAACGGTCCATGTCGGGTCAAACCTGAGGGTAGCAGACCGCGACATGTCCAGTGGGACCGAGCCGCAGGCGCCAATAGGTTTTCCCGCCGTGCCGGCCGCTCGAGACCTGTCAGCCAGGTTGGCCGACACGAAGCGGGCAGCCGACACCAAAACGCAGATGGGCTATCCCGTTGCAACGGGGAACTAGATCAGATATCGCAGGTTAGCGGCAACGACACACATCTTGCTGATGCATGTCTATCTGCGTTCTCCCCAGGGGGTGCTGTCACGGAACAGCCTTGAGAAACGCGGGCGAATTGGAAGGACCATTACAGGAATCAGAAATGACATCCCTGGTTTTTTTTTTCTTTTTCCCTCCTTCCACCAACAGGGCCCTAGTCATCTGCAGAGAGTCCCTGGCTTCAAGCTGTGCTGATGGCCCATCCATCAGGTATAGGTGACAAGCACCATGACAGAAGCAATCTAGAGTGGAAAAACTCAGACACTCGGGCTCCTTCCCCAGCAGGGGAGCCGACATGTGGCTTGCTGCTGCCAGCTTCAAAAAGAACCTCACCTAGGGATGACCTGCTGTCAATCCCAGATGCAGATCATATTCCATAAACTGCTATATGTGTCATATTTTCTGTGTTGCCAGGCTGGCAGACCCTCCAAACTAACAGAGCATGTAGGGCCCTTTCTGGTGCTGGTTCTGAGAACATTTCAGAACATTCTGAGGTAAAGACTGCCAGTTAGGCAGTTCGAAAGTGCACTGATGATACCACAGGGGTCCCACCCCTCATGTTTGGTATCAGGCTGCTGGGTAAATCGAGGCAGACCTGAAAATATTAGTAAATCTGCCCTGACCTGTAAGGTTCTGTGAGATAGAGCCTATATATGGTTAGACATGATTTCTGGTCCCCAGGACAAGGGGAGGACTCATCTCATGTTCTAAGGGGGTGTGTGGCCCTGCCCTCACTCCCTCCTACTGGATCAGGGGCATAAGAATGGCAGAGGAAACAAACTCAGTGTCCTCCACCCTGAAACATCTTGAACTCATCTGTGCCAGCTTGAGGATATGCTGGCATCCACCTGGTCTGAACTCTGAACTTTGATTGAAACCAAGAACTTTATGATTCTTTCCACAAAAAGGACATCTTTCCAGGAACTAAGTATTTTTTCTCCCTTCTTTTATTTTTCATACTGGTTATTACTGTTTTAATAATTGTTGATTTTAATAATTGTCTGTATATATTAATTATTTATATTGCCGTGAATAAACGACTTTATCAAAGTCATTCACTGTCCGCTACCCTGCTTATCAGCCGCACAACTGAACCAGACCTCTGGAGAGACGCTACTACTATTGTATTGTGGTTAACTAGACAGAATAGAGTGTGTTTAACCGTTTTTTATTCGCAGGACTAGTCAGTCAGTGGGCTCCTCGGTCCCATGGTAACCGAGGTGGTGGCAGATACCCTGAAATCGTGTAAAGTTGTAATTACCCATATCTCACGGGCTCCCTTCTGGTTTGTCTGCGGTTTGTCCCAACGGTTCCTGCGCATTGACTGCGACCAGAGTTCGCACGATCCGTTCGCTGGCACCGTTTGGAAGGCCATTTGCGGTCTGACCACCAGGGCTCCTGTGACAGATGTGGTAGCCATTTCTCAGGCTCCCTCTCCAGAATTGAACCCTGATTTCCTGATACCCGTGGTCACCATGGTAGGCGCAGAAAGTACCATCAAAAGTTGATAGGGCAGACATCCGAATGTGTTGTCGCCATCACGGGGATGTGTGATCGGCCCAAGGTCACCAAAGCAGTGAGGCCAGGGCCCTTGGATTGGTTTTGGTCTGATAAATGCATGCATCCCTGGGGGTCAGCGCACGTTGGCATGTATTAGCTCTAGATTACCACAGTTATCCAAGTAACAGATGGAGCGATCAAAGGAAGTATAACTCATTCAATGAGCCAATATACAGATAAATAAAATGTCCAAATAGCGCTTAGGATTCTATTGATATTGAATTTTTTATTACAATTAATCACACAATAAAACCAACATTAAGTTACTGCCTCAAATTGTTCAATATCTGACTAAATTCAAATGTGTGCAATATTTGATTCAATTCAAATTTATGCATTATTGCATATGTAACTGCTGCAGCATGACTATCTTCCCATAGGGCAAATGTAAATCACAAAGTAGCTAATTTGCTCATAATTGGACATGCAGCAAGACATGTAAAAGAAAAATACAAATAATATGCACTCAAGCACACGAACTGGCATGCACCAATCACACTCACCCTTGCACTGCAGTGGGAAGAATACAAATAATTGCGGTGGTGAGTGTGATTGGTGCATGCCAATTTGTGTGCTTGAGTGCATATTATTTGTATTTTTCGTTTACATGTCTTGTTGCATGTCCAATTGTGAGCAGGTAATTAGCTACTGTGTGATTTAGGCCTCTTTTCCACAAACTGTTTACAGGCAGTGAAATCTCTCTCAAACTCTCACAACTGCTTGCTGCTGCCTGGTAACTGCTCGCTGCTGCCTGGTAACTGCTCACTGCTGCCCGGCAATAGAGATGTCGCGAACCTCCGATTTTCGGTTCGCGAACCGGGTTCGCGAACTTCCGCAGAAGGTTTGGTTCGCGGAAAAATTCGCGAACCGCAATAGACTTCAATGGGGAGGCGAACTTTGAAAAATAGAAAAAATTATGCTGGCCACAAAAGTGATGGAAAAGATGTTTCAAGGGGTCTAACACCTGGAGGGGGGCATGGCAGAGTGGGATACATGACAAAAGTCCCGGTGAAAAATCTGGATGTGACGCAAAGCAGCGTTTTAAGGGCAGAAATCACATTGAATGCTAAATTGGAGGCATAAAGTGCTTTACAACATCTTGCATGTGTATACATCAAACAGGGAGTGTAATTAGAGTACTGCTTCACACTGACACACCAAACTCACTGTGTAACGCACCGCAAACAGCTGTTTGTGTAGTGACGGCCATGCTGGACTACTGCGCAACATGGCGTGATTGCTCTTCCTCACTCAGTGATGTCAGGTAATGTGTGACTTCCTTCTCAACTTTCCATGGCATTGTTAAAAAGCTTACGTTTTGTTTTTAATTTACATTTTCTACTTGCTGTGTACTTGTTCAGTACCGCTACAATGAGAATCCTGTGGAGGCGGGCAAGTCTGCCATTGTGACCCCGGGTAATGGCCGGGGAATGAGAGGTTTGAATCCGGTGTGGAGCCTGAGCAACGGCTACCACTACACATCCAAGGAGGGCAGCGGGCAAGCATGCACGCCCGCCCGCCCCGAGGTAGTGACCAAAAATAACAATACAGGAGGAGGACTTTCGAGGTCCTGCTGTGTATTTGAAATTAATGTACTTTAAATCCTTTAACGAGAACCAGTTATGGCGGGCAAAGATGACACCACATTCCTTTCACGAGAATCATATGGAGGCGGGCAAGTCTGTCATTTGTGACCCCGGGTAATGGCCGGGGAATGAGGGATGGAATCCGGTGTGGAGCCTGAGAAACGGCTACCACCACACATCCAAGGAGGGCAGCAGGTAGGCATGCACGCCCGCCCCGAGGTAGTGACCAAAAATAACAATACAGGAGGCGGACTTTCGAGGCCCTGCTGTGTATTTGAAATGAATGTACTTTAAATCTTTTAACGAGAACCAGTTATGGCGGGCAAAGATGACACCACATTCCTTTCACGAGAATCATATGGAGGCGGGCAAGTCTGTCATTTGTGACCCCGGGTAATGGCCGGGAAATGAGAGATGGAATCCGGTGTGGAGCCTGAGAAACGGCTACCACTACACATCCAAGGAGGGCAGCAGGTAGGCATGCACGCCCGCCCCGAGGTAGTGATCAAAAATAACAATACAGGAGGCGGACTTTCGAGGCCCTGCTGTGTATTTGAAATGAATTAACTTTAAATCCTTTAACGGGAATCCGTTATGGAGGGCAAGTCTGCCATTGTCACCGCGGGGAATGAAGGTTGGATTGCGGCCCGAAGTGGGAGCCTGCTGAGACCCATGCTGTAGCTGCCCTGACCGTGCTTTGCAGACCAGGCATCTGTGGTCAGATGGACCCTTGAGCCAGCGGAAGACAAACCAAGTCGAAAGCATTTGCCAAGAATGTTTTACGGAGGGCAAGTTTTTTTGCCCTTTTTTTAAATTTTTTGAAAATGATAGATGGTTGTATTTTTAAATTGTTTGAAAGTTTAGATGGTTGTATTTTTAAATTGTTTGAAAGTTTAGATGGTTGTATTTTTAAATTGTTTAAAAGTGTATCCATTCTTCCTCCCCCCCAGCCACGAACAATACCATGGGAACGTGGAGCAGCAGAAGCCCCCTGTGACGGCTGCCACGGTTGTTCTCCGCTGCTTGTCTTTTGAGGGGTGCTTCTTTTCCTCAGGTGTTCTTGCCATAGCTGTTTGTGCCTTCTCTCCAGGTGCCTTCGTAAAGCACTTGTCCCTACGTGACAGTTGGCCTTTCCACGGCTCAATTTTTGCTGGCAGAGACAACAGATGGCTTTGCTCCGATCTGAGACACACACGTGAAAAAATTTCCAAACCGCTGAGCCCCCCTGGGCTGATGGCGCTACGGTGGCATCAGCAGCTGACGTTGAAGGGCATGTTGGCTGTCTGGCCATAGCTGGCGATACATGGCGCCGGACACTGCCCCCAGCTGATTCTGAGGACGAGCTCCCTCTTGTATTGCGTTCCGGAGTTGGAGCCTGATCAACGTCTACCACCACACATCCAGGCAAGGAGGGAAGCAGGCAGGCATGCACGCCCGCCCCGAGGTAGTGACCAAAAATAACAATACAGGACTCAGGAGGACCTTTTGCGGCCCTAATTGAAATGAACTAACTTTAAATCCTTTAACGGGAATCCGTTATGGAGGGCAAGTCTGCCATTGTCACTGCGGGGAATGAAGGTTGGATTCCGGCCAGAAGTGGGAGCCTGCTGAGACCCATGCTGTAGCTGCCCTGACCGTGCTTTGCCGACCAGGCATCTGTGGTCAGATGGACCCTTGAGCCAGCGGAAGACAAACCAAGTCGAAAGCATTTGCCAGGAATGTTTTACGGAGGGCAAGTTTTTTTGCCCTTTTTTTAAATTTTTTGAAAATGATAGATGGTTGTATTTTTAAATTGTTTGAAAGTTTAGATGGTTGTATTTTTAAATTGTTTGAAAGTTTAGATGGTTGTTTTTTTAAATTGTTTGAAAGTGTATCCATTCAAGTGCAAGTTATGCACTGACTGCCAGGTATAATGTGCAGTCACAGATGCAGTGAAAGGTATGCAGTGACTGCAAACAGCCGTTTGTGTAGTGACGGCCGTGCAGGACTGGTGCGCACCGTGACGAGAGTGCAGGTGATGGTGGCTTTTCAGCCCATATGCTTGCCCGGCTGATGTAGCTGAATGACAGAACAGTGACTTTCCAGCTGATCAAATTTGGTCTGACCACAATGAAGCAACGACCTTAATATCTTTTGTGTGCCACCCCCACCCGAGACACTCAAATAGCCGGCGGTCATTGCTTCATTGTGATGCGCAAGCCCCTTCACCGCGGCAAGGTAATGATCACGAAGGGGGATGGGCACATGTACACGCACCAGAAAAATTAGTGTAGCGGCCGCTGCTAGCAGCGGCCTTAAAAATTCAGGAATCCGCCTAGAGTCCTGGACCCTGTTGGTAGTGGCGGAGAAGGCAGTCAAGCGGCCTGCAGGCAGAGATGCTGTGTGTGGGGAGTGGACTGACTTAGTCTTCGGTCGTGCAGTAGCCCTCCGTGATCCATTCCTCATTCATTTTGATAAAGGTCAGGTACTGAACACTGTCGTGACTTAGGCGACTTCTCTTCTCAGTAACTATGCCTCCAGCTGCACTGAAGGTCCTTTCTGACAGGACGCTTGCGGCAGGGCAAGAGAGGAGTTGTATGGCAAATTGGGACAGCTCTGGCCACAGGTAGTGTTGGGCGAACAGTGTTCGCCACTGTTCGGGTTCTGCAGAACATCACCCTGTTCGGGTGATGTTCGCGTTCGGCCGAACACCTGATGGTGTTCGGCCTTTTAAGTTCGGGTTCGCCCCGAACTTCTAATGGCCGCCGAACAGGGCCGAACAGGGCCCCTGTTCGGCCGAACAGGGCCCTGTTCGGCCGAATACTGCCCCCCTATGGGGTCGCAGGCATAAGGGGGGAGCATGCCCCGATCGCGGGGGGGGGTCGGAAATTCCCCCCACCCCCTCCGCTAGCGCTCCCCCCTCTGCCCGCTTCCCCATTCAAAAGTTTAAGCAAAGTACCTGTAGTGGATGGCCTGGCAGTGGGCGGCACTGTGGAGTGAGGAGGAGGAGTCCGGAGAGTGACGAGTTGAGGGAGGCCGGGCAGCGGGCGTGAGGTCAGAGAAAGGGCGGAAGTACCACAAGGGTACTTCCGCTGAACCGCCCGCTGCCCGGCCTCCCTCAACTCGTCACTCTCCGGACTCCTCCTCCTCACTCCACAGTGCCGCCCACTGCCAGGCCATCCACTACAGGTACTTTGCTTAAACTTTTGAATGGGGAAGCGGGCAGAGGGGGGAGCGCTAGCGGAGGGGGTGGGGGGAATTTCCGACCTCCCCCCCGCGATCGGGGCATGCTCCCCCCTTATGCCTGCGACCCCATATGGCCCCCAAAAGCTGGATGTTCGGAAAGTTCGGGGTTCGGCCCGAACATGCCGAACATCTCGGCCATGTTCGGCGAACTTTCCCGAACCCGAACATCCAGGTGTTCGCCCATCACTAGCCACAGGTCAAGCCTGCGCAACCAGTAGTCCAAGGGTTCATCGTCGCTTTTCGCAGAGTCTACATCCACACTCAAGGCCAGGTAGTCGGCTACCTGCCGGTCCAGGCGTTGGTGGAGGGTGGATCCGGAAGGACTATGGCGAGGAGTTGGACTAAAGAACGTCCGCATGTCCGACATCACCCTGAGATCGCTGGAGCGTCCTGTTCTTACCTGCGTGGACTTGGGAGGAGGAGGGTTACTGCCAGTGGTACCTTGATTGCGTTGTGCAGCCACATCACCCTTAAACGCATTGTAAAGCATCATCGACAGCTTGTTCTGCAAGTGCTGCATCCTTTCCGCCTTTTGTTGAGTTGGTAAGAGGTCCGCCACTTTGTGCCTGTACCGAGGGTCTAGTAGCGTGGCCACCCAGTACAGGTCATTCGTCTTGAGTTTTTTGATACGGGGGTCCCTCAACAGGCTGGACAACATGAAAGAGGACATCTGCACAAAGCTGGATGCAGAGGTACTCTCCATCTCCTCATGCTCTTCCTCAGTGACGGGACGCAACTCCTCTTCCTCCCCCCAGCCACGAACAATACCACGGGAACGTGGAGCAGCAGAAGCCCCCTGTGATGGCTGCCGCGGTTGTTCTCCTTCCACCGCCTCTTCCTCCTCCACAGAAACACCTTCCTCATCATCACCATCATTAGAGTCTGACTCCTCTCCTTCCCCACACGACTCCTCTTCTTCCTCCTCCTCCCCCCTCTGTGCTGCCGCCGGTGTTGTGGAAACATCGGGTTCGTGTGTAAATGGCTCCAATGAATCCTGCTGCCCTAACTCTTCTTGTTCACGCTCCTCCACAGCTGTATCCACCACTCTACGCACGGCACGCTCCAGGAAGTAGGCGTAGGGGATCAAGTCGCTGATGGTGCCCTCATCGCGACTCACCAGTTTGGTCACCTCCTCAAAGGGCTCCAAGACCCTGCATGCATTTCGCATCAGTGTCCAGTTGTTGGGCCACAACATCCCCATCCTCCCAGATTGTGTCCTTGTACTGTAATGATACAGGTAGTGGGTGACGGCTTTCTCCTGGTCTAGCAGGCGAGAGAACATCAGCAGGGTGGAATTCCAGCGAGTCGGGCTATCGCAAATCAGGCGTCTCACCGGCAAGTTGTTTCTACGCTGAATCTCTGCAAAGCGTGCCATGGCCTTGTAAGAGCGCCTGAAATGCCCACATAACTTCCTGGCCTGCTTCAGGACGTCCTCTAAGCCTGGGTACTTGGACACAAATGTTTGCACGACCAGATTAAGCACATGTGCCATGCAGGGTATGTGTGTCAGCTTTCCCAAATTCAACGCAGCAATGAGATTGCTGCCGTTGTCACACACCACGTTGCCGATCTCAAGCTTGTGCGGGGTCAGCCATTGCTCCACCTGTTTGTTAAGAGCAGCCAGGAGAGCTGCTCCAGTGTGACTCTCCGCTTTCAGGCAAGACATGTCTAACACTGCATGACACCGTCGCACCTGGCATGCAGCATAGGCCCTGGGGTGCTGGGGCTGTGTAGCTGGGGAGGAGATGGCGGCACCAGCCAAGGAGGAGGAGGATGACGACAGTCACGACAGCGAAGCGGTGATAGCAGGTGGAGAGGAGGTGGCTGGAGGCCTGCCTGCAAGCCGTGGAGGTGTGACAAGTCGGTCCTCTGCGCAGCCACGTACTCCCTGCTTGCTGCCATCGGTCACCAGGTTGACCCAATGGGCTGTGTATGTAATGTAGTGGCCCTGCCCGTGCTTGGCAGACCAGGCATCCGTGGTCAGGTGGACCCTTGACCCAACGCTGTGTGCCAGAGATGACACCACTTGCCTCTCAACTGCACGGTACAGTTTGGGTATGGCCTTTTGAGAAAAATAATTGCGGCCTGGTATCTTCCACTGCGGTGTACCAATGGCCACAAACTTACAGAAAGCCTCCGACTCCACCAGCTTGTATGGTAATAGCTGGCGAGCTAATAGTTCCGCCACGCCAGCTGTCAGACGCCGGGCAAGAGGGTGACTGGCAGACATTTGCTTCTTCCGCTCAAATACTTCCTTCACGGACAGCTGGGTACTGCTGTGGGCAGAGGAGAAGGAACCGCTCAAGTGAAGAGGCGGTGTGGAGGAGGGTGGCTGTGAAGGTGCAAGGGAGAAAGTGGATGAAGACGATGCACCTGAAGGAGGAAGAGGAGAAGGAGTTTGGCTTGTCTTTTGAGGAGTGCTGCTTTTACTCAGGTGTTCTTGCCATAGCTGTTTGTGCCTTCTCTCCAGGTGCCTTCGTAAGGCACTTGTCCCTACGTGAGAGTTGGCCTTTCCACGGCTCAATTTTTGCTGGCAGAGACAACAGATGGCTTTGCTCCGATCTGAGACACACACGTGAAAAAATTTCCAAACCGCTGAGGCCCCCTGGGGTGATGGCGCTACGGTGGCATCAGCAGCAGCTGACGTTGAAGGGCATGTGTGCTCCCTGGCCATAGCTGGCGATACATGGCACCGGACACTGCCCCCAGCTGTTTCTGAGGACGAGCTCCCTCTGCTTCTATCATGGAGTCGTCTCCTCCTACTCCTCTCTGACTCCTCCTCTGAACTGTCCCCCTGGTCATCTCCTCTACCGGGAACATATGTGCTATCCGTATAATCGTCATCATAATCCTCCTGGCCAGCTGCGCTTTCCTCAGACACCTCCTCAAGTGCACCAACTTCAGGTGGTCCACCATCATCCCCATCCACACACGTTACGTCCATACTATCGCCACCTAACTCAGACGTATGAGGTGGTGTACCTGCGCCTTCTTGGTGTTGTTGCAGTAGTGGCTGGGAATCAGTGATTTCACCACCACCACCAAATAACTCCTGCGAAGTGTCAAATGCAGCGGATGTGGTGCTTGTTGTAGCGCTGGTGGCTGCGGGAGATGAGGTGTTCTGTGTTAAATACTCAATCACCTCCTCACGATTTTGGGAAGTGATGGCACGTGCCTTCTTCTGAGCACTGTATTTTGGGGCAGGTCCGCATGAAATCACAGCAACACCACCTCGCACAGCCACAGACCTGCCGGTGCCTGGTGGCCTTCCTCTGGGTCTGCCTCTACCTCTTCCTCTACCTGGTTTGTCCATTTTGTCCATCTCGGGGGTATGCTAGCTATATGCAGTGAGGTGGGTTCTCACTCAACACAACAGGTAGTTAGATGCAGTGAGCTGGGTTCACTCAACAGTAAAGGTACTTAAGATGCAGTGAGGTGGGTTCTCACTCAACACAACAGGTAGTTAGATGCAGTGAGGTGGCCAGGTGGGTTCACACTCAACACAACAGGTAGTTAGATGCAGTGAGCTGGGTTCACTCAACAGTAAAGGTACTTAAGATGCAGTGAGGTGGGTTCTCACTCAACACAACAGGTAGTTAGATGCAGTGAGGTGGCCAGGTGGGTTCACACTCAACACAACAGGTAATTAGATGCAGTGAGCTGGGTTCACTCAACACAAGGCTAGGTATATGCAGTGATGAGGTGGGTTAAGTAAACACAACAGGTACTGGGTAGTTAGATGCAGTGAGCTGGGTTCACTCAACAGTAAAGGTACTTAAGATGCAGTGAGGTGGGTTCTCACTCAACACAACAGGTATTTAGATGCAGTGAGGTGGCCAGGTGGGTTCTCACTCAACACAACAGGTAGTTAGATGCAGTGAGCTGGGTTCACTCAACAGTAAAGGTACTTAAGATGCAGTGAGGTGGGTTCTCACTCAACACAACAGGTAGTTAGATGCAGTGAGGTGGCCAGGTGGGTTCACACTCAACACAACAGGTAATTAGATGCAGTGAGCTGGGTTCACTCAACACAAGGCTAGGTATATGCAGTGATAAGGTGGGTTAAGTAAACACAACAGGTACTGGGTAGTTAGATGCAGTGAGCTGGGTTCACTCAACAGTAAAGGTACTTAAGATGCAGTGAGGTGGGTTCTCACTCAACACAACAGGTAGTTAGATGCAGTGAGGTGGCCAGGTGGGTTCACACTCAACACAACAGGTAGTTAGATGCAGTGAGCTGGGTTCACTCAACAGTAAAGGTACTTAAGATGCAGTGAGGTGGGTTCTCACTCAACACAACAGGTAGTTAGATGCAGTGAGGTGGCCAGGTGGGTTCACACTCAACACAACAGGTAATTAGATGCAGTGAGCTGGGTTCACTCAACAGTAAAGGTACTTAAGATGCAGTGAAGTGGGTTCTCACTCAACACAACAGGTAGTTAGATGCAGTGAGGTGGCCAGGTGGGTTCACACTCAACACAACAGGTAGTTAGATGCAGTGAGCTGGGTTCACTCAACAGTAAAGGTACTTAAGATGCAGTGAAGTGGGTTCTCACTCAACACAACAGGTAGTTAGATGCAGTGAGGTGGCCAGGTGGGTTCACACTCAACACAACAGGTAATTAGATGCAGTGAGGTGGGTTCACTCAACACAAGGCTAGGTATATGCAGTGATGAGGTGGGTTAAGTAAACACAACAGGTACTGGGTAGTTAGATGCAGTGAGCTGGGTTCACTCAACAGTAAAGGTACTTAAGATGCAGTGAGGTGGGTTCTCACTCAACACAACAGGTAGTTAGATGCAGTGAGGTGGCCAGGTGGGTTCACACTCAACACAACAGGTAGTTAGATGCAGTGAGCTGGGTTCACTCAACAGTAAAGGTACTTAAGATGCAGTGAGGTGGGTTCTCACTCAACACAACAGGTAGTTAGATGCAGTGAGGTGGCCAGGTGGGTTCACACTCAACACAACAGGTAGTTAGATGCAGTGAGCTGGGTTCACTCAACAGTAAAGGTACTTAAGATGCAGTGAGGTGGGTTCTCACTCAACACAACAGGTAGTTAGATGCAGTGAGGTGGCCAGGTGGGTTCACACTCAACACAACAGGTAATTAGATGCAGTGAGCTGGGTTCACTCAACACAAGGCTAGGTATATGCAGTGATGAGGTGGGTTAAGTAAACACAACAGGTACTGGGTAGTTAGATGCAGTGAGCTGGGTTCACTCAACAGTAAAGGTACTTAAGATGCAGTGAAGTGGGTTCTCACTCAACACAACAGGTAGTTAGATGCAGTGAGGTGGCCAGGTGGGTTCACACTCAACACAACAGGTAGTTAGATGCAGTGAGCTGGGTTCACTCAACAGTAAAGGTACTTAAGATGCAGTGAAGTGGGTTCTCACTCAACACAACAGGTAGTTAGATGCAGTGAGGTGGCCAGGTGGGTTCACACTCAACACAACAGGTAATTAGATGCAGTGAGGTGGGTTCACTCAACACAAGGCTAGGTATATGCAGTGATGAGGTGGGTTAAGTAAACACAACAGGTACTGGGTAGTTAGATGCAGTGAGCTGGGTTCACTCAACAGTAAAGGTACTTAAGATGCAGTGAGGTGGGTTCTCACTCAACACAACAGGTAGTTAGATGCAGTGAGGTGGCCAGGTGGGTTCACACTCAACACAACAGGTAGTTAGATGCAGTGAGCTGGGTTCACTCAACAGTAAAGGTACTTAAGATGCAGTGAGGTGGGTTCTCACTCAACACAACAGGTATTTAGATGCAGTGAGGTGGCCAGGTGGGTTCTCACTCAACACAACAGGTAGTTAGATGCAGTGAGCTGGGTTCACTCAACAGTAAAGGTACTTAAGATGCAGTGAGGTGGGTTCTCACTCAACACAACAGGTAGTTAGATGCAGTGAGGTGGCCAGGTGGGTTCACACTCAACACAACAGGTAATTAGATGCAGTGAGCTGGGTTCACTCAACACAAGGCTAGGTATATGCAGTGATGAGGTGGGTTAAGTAAACACAACAGGTACTGGGTAGTTAGATGCAGTGAGCTGGGTTCACTCAACAGTAAAGGTACTTAAGATGCAGTGAGGTGGGTTCTCACTCAACACAACAGGTAGTTAGATGCAGTGAGGTGGCCAGGTGGGTTCACACTCAACACAACAGGTAGTTAGATGCAGTGAGCTGGGTTCACTCAACAGTAAAGGTACTTAAGATGCAGTGAGGTGGGTTCTCACTCAACACAACAGGTAGTTAGATGCAGTGAGGTGGCCAGGTGGGTTCACACTCAACACAACAGGTAATTAGATGCAGTGAGCTGGGTTCACTCAAAACAAGGCTAGGTATATGCAGTGATGAGGTGGGTTAAGTAAACACAACAGGTACTGGGTAGTTAGATGCAGTGAGCTGGGTTCACTCAACAGTAAAGGTACTTAAGATGCAGTGAAGTGGGTTCTCACTCAACACAACAGGTAGTTAGATGCAGTGAGGTGGCCAGGTGGGTTCACACTCAACACAACAGGTAGTTAGATGCAGTGAGCTGGGTTCACTCAACAGTAAAGGTACTTAAGATGCAGTGAAGTGGGTTCTCACTCAACACAACAGGTAGTTAGATGCAGTGAGGTGGCCAGGTGGGTTCACACTCAACACAACAGGTAATTAGATGCAGTGAGGTGGGTTCACTCAACACAAGGCTAGGTATATGCAGTGATGAGGTGGGTTAAGTAAACACAACAGGTACTGGGTAGTTAGATGCAGTGAGCTGGGTTCACTCAACAGTAAAGGTACTTAAGATGCAGTGAGGTGGGTTCTCACTCAACACAACAGGTAGTTAGATGCAGTGAGGTGGCCAGGTGGGTTCACACTCAACACAACAGGTAGTTAGATGCAGTGAGCTGGGTTCACTCAACAGTAAAGGTACTTAAGATGCAGTGAGGTGGGTTCTCACTCAACACAACAGGTAGTTAGATGCAGTGAGGTGGCCAGGTGGGTTCACACTCAACACAACAGGTAGTTAGATGCAGTGAGCTGGGTTCACTCAACAGTAAAGGTACTTAAGATGCAGTGAGGTGGGTTCTCACTCAACACAACAGGTAGTTAGATGCAGTGAGGTGGCCAGGTGGGTTCACACTCAACACAACAGGTAATTAGATGCAGTGAGCTGGGTTCACTCAACACAAGGCTAGGTATATGCAGTGATGAGGTGGGTTAAGTAAACACAACAGGTACTGGGTAGTTAGATGCAGTGAGCTGGGTTCACTCAACAGTAAAGGTACTTAAGATGCAGTGAAGTGGGTTCTCACTCAACACAACAGGTAGTTAGATGCAGTGAGGTGGCCAGGTGGGTTCACACTCAACACAACAGGTAGTTAGATGCAGTGAGCTGGGTTCACTCAACAGTAAAGGTACTTAAGATGCAGTGAAGTGGGTTCTCACTCAACACAACAGGTAGTTAGATGCAGTGAGGTGGCCAGGTGGGTTCACACTCAACACAACAGGTAATTAGATGCAGTGAGGTGGGTTCACTCAACACAAGGCTAGGTATATGCAGTGATGAGGTGGGTTAAGTAAACACAACAGGTACTGGGTAGTTAGATGCAGTGAGCTGGGTTCACTCAACAGTAAAGGTACTTAAAGGGAACCAGAGAGGTTGGGGGGAAGCTTTAATACATACCTGGGGCTTCCTCCAGCCCCATAGGCACGGATCGCTCCCACGCCGCCGTCCTCTGCTGCCTGGATCCGCCGGTCCCGGGTCCCGTCATTGCCGCTAGTCGGCCAGTCGGCCGGCGGACGCGGCCGATTCGCCGCATCACACGGAGCTCCTTCTATACAAGTACGCATGAGGCTGCCTGCTGTGCAGCCGCATGCGTACATGTATGGAGGGAGCCCCTGTGATGCGGACAATTGGCCGCGTCCGCCGGAAGTGACGGGCCCGGTAACGGCGGTTCCAGGAAGCGGAGGATGGCGGCGTGGGAGCGATCCATGCTTATGGGGCTGGAAGAAGCCCCAGGTATGTATAAAGGCTTGTTCTTTTTTTTTCAGCCCGTTCCTCTCTGGTTCCCTTTAAGATGCAGTGAGGTGGGTTCTCACTCAACACAACAGGTAGTTAGATGCAGTGAGGTGGCCAGGTGGGTTCACACTCAACACAACAGGTAGTTAGATGCAGTGAGCTGGGTTCACTCAACACCACGCTAGGTATATGCAGTGATGATGTGGGTTAAGTAAACACAACAGGTACTGGGTAGTTAGATGCAGTGAGCTGGGTTCACTGAACAGTATACAGTAAAGGTACTTAAGATGCAGTGAGGTGGGTTCTCACTCAACACAACAGGTAGTTAGACTTAGATGCAGTGAGCTGGGTTCACTCAACACAACGCTAGGTATATGCAGTGATGAGGTGGGTTAAGTAAACACAACAGGTACTGGGTAGTTAGATGCAGTGAGCTGGGTTCACTCAACAGTAAAGGTACTTAAGATGCAGTGAGGTGGGTTCACTCAACACAAGGCTAGGTATATGCAGTGATGAGGTGGGTTAAGTAAACACAACAGGTACTGGGTAGTTAGATGCAGTGAGCTGGGTTCACTCAACAGTAAAGGTACTTAAGATGCAGTGAGGTGGGTTCTCACTCAACACAACAGGTAGTTAGATGCAGTGAGGTGGCCAGGTGGGTTCACACTCAACACAACAGGTAGTTAGATGCAGTGAGCTGGGTTCACTCAACAGTAAAGGTACTTAAGATGCAGTGAGGTGGGTTCTCACTCAACACAACAGGTAGTTAGATGCAGTGAGGTGGCCAGGTGGGTTCACACTCAACACAACAGGTAGTTAGATGCAGTGAGCTGGGTTCACTCAACACCACGCTAGGTATATGCAGTGATGATGTGGGTTAAGTAAACACAACAGGTACTGGGTAGTTAGATGCAGTGAGCTGGGTTCACTGAACAGTATACAGTAAAGGTACTTAAGATGCAGTGAGGTGGGTTCTCACTCAACACAACAGGTAGTTAGACTTAGATGCAGTGAGCTGGGTTCACTCAACACAACGCTAGGTATATGCAGTGATGAGGTGGGTTAAGTAAACACAACAGGTACTGGGTAGTTAGATGCAGTGAGCTGGGTTCACTCAACACAAAGCTAGGTATATGCAGTGATGAGGTGGGTTAAGTAAACACAACAGGTACTGGGGTATATGCAGTACTGGGTAGTACAATGTGCAGCTCCCTGTCACACACACAGGCAGTCAGTCACTGAATGTGCTGGGCTGCTGGCAGTGGCACACACACTATCAATTAGCAAGGCTGTGCATGCAACAAAAGTGTCAGAAAAAAAAAATGTACAGGTTGAGCTCTGAAAAGAGCTGTTGCTGGGTGCTTTTAAAGCAATATTAATCAGTCAGGAACAAGCAAAGCAGCCTAGAACCTAACTAATCTGTCCCTAAGAGAAAAAGTCTGCAGCAGCTGTCCCTTTCCTCTCTCTAGCAGGCACACGAGTGACTGTAATGGCCGCCGGAGGCTTGCTCATATAAGGGGGGGTGGGGCTCCAGGGCTTACTGTAGCCTGAATGGCTACAATGTGCCTGCTGACTGTGATGCAGAGGGTCAAAGTTGACCCTCATAGTGCATTATGGGGCGAATCGAACTTCCGGAAAAGTTCGCCTGGCGCAGGCGAACGCGAACCCCCAATGTTCGCCTGGAACCGTTCGCCGGCGAACCGTTCGGTACACCTCTACCCGGCAACTGCTTGCTGAGCACACAGCTCAACAGTTTGTGGAAAAGAGGCCTAACATTTGCCCTTTGGGAAGATAGTCATGCTTCAGCAGTTCTATATGCAATATTGCATACATTTGAATTGAGTCAGTTATTGAACAATTGGAGTGAGTAACTTATTGTTGGTTTTATTGTGTGATTCACTGTAATAAAAAAATGGATATAAATAAAATCCTAAGATCTATGTGGACAGTTTATTTACCTGTATACTGAATCTGGTGAGCTAGGGGCGGCGCCAGGGGGGTGCAAGGGGGTGCTCGAGCACCCCCTAGAATTGTCCAAGCACCCCCAAAGCACCCCCTAAAGTGAACTGACTTCAGGCGTCTAAAAGACGCCAAGTCAGTTCACACAGCGGCAGCACGGAGCAGCAGGCAGGGCTACGGTAAGATGGCCGCCCGGAGCCCTGTTCTGCAGACTTCGAGTCTGCAGTGCATGGCTTCGGGCGGCCATTTTCCCGTAGCCCTGCTCTCTGCATGCAGGCAGGAAGTCTCGTCGTGACGTCGGGAAGGAAGAGGATCGTGGGCGCGCGGGCGCTGCGCGCCACAATGAGGTCGGGACTCGGGACAGGAGGTCGGGAAAGAAGGTCTTCTGGCTGTAGGTGAGTAAATGGGTTTTTCTTTTCTTTTTCAGGTGATGCTGATTATGCATATTGGGGTCATATCTGCTACGGATTGTGCATATTGGGGTCATATCTGCTACGGATTGTGCATATTGGGGTCATATCTGCTACGGATTGTGCATATTGGGGTCATATCTGCTACGGATTGTGCATATTGGGGTCATATCTGCTACGGATTGTGCATATTGGGGTCATATCTGCTACGGATTGTGCATATTGGGGTCATATCTGCTACGGATTGTGCATATTGGGGTCATATCTGCTACGGATTGTGCATATTGGGGTCATTTCTGCTACCGATTGTGCATATTGGGGTCATTTCTGCTACCGATTGTGCATATTGGGGTCATTTCTGCTACCGATTGTGCATATTGGGGTCATTTCTGCTACCGATTGTGCATATTGGGGTCATATCTGCTACCGATTGTGCATATTGGAGTCATATCTGCTACCGATTGTGCATATTGGGGTCATTTCTGCTACCGATTGTGCATATTGGGGTCATATCTGCTACGGATTGTGCATATTGGAGTCATATCTGCTACCGATTGTGCATATTGGGGTCATATCTGCTACCGATTGTGCATATTGGGGTCATATCTGCTACCGATTGTGCATATTGGGGCCATATCTGATAACGATTGTGCATATTGGGGCCATATCTGATAACGATTGTGCATATTGGGGCCATATCTGATAACGATTGTGCATATTGGGGCCATATCTGATAACGATTGTGCATATTGGGGCCATATCTGCCACCGATTGTGCATATTGGGACCATATCTGCCACCGATTGTGCATATTGGGACCATATCTGCCACCGATTGTGCATATTGGGACCATATCTGCTACCGATTGTGCATATTGGGACCATATCTGCTACCGATTGTGCATATTGGGACCATATCTGCTACCGATTGTGCATATTGGGACCATATCTGCTACCGATTGTGCATATTGGGACCATATCTGCTACCGATTGTGCATATTGGGACCATATCTGCTACCGATTGTGCATATTGGGACCATATCTGCTACCGATTGTGCATATTGGGACCATATCTGCTACCGATTGTGCATATTGGGACCATATCTGCTACCGATTGTGCATATTGGGACCATATCTGCTACCGATTGTGCATATTGGGACCATATCTGCTACCGATTGTGCATATTGGGACCATATCTGCTACCGATTGTGCATATTGGGACCATATCTGCTACCGATTGTGCATATTGGGACCATATCTGCTACCGATTGTGCATATTGGGGTCATTGGACGTGTTTTTTGTTAAAATCTGCTCACATTACGTGTATTTTCTTGAGAAAACCTGCACAATTATGTGAATTTTCTGGGAAAAGGGTCACCAAAACTTGGGCCCTCTGTCTTTGCGTTGCACTTTTAAAGGGAACCCGAGGTGAGAATAATATTGAGGCTGCCATATTTATCTCCCTTTAAGCAATACCAGTTGCCTGGCTGCCGTGCTGGTCCTCTGCCTCTTATTCTTTCAACCATAGACCCTGAACAAGCATGCAGCAGGTCAGGGGTTTCTGACAATATTGTCAGAACTGACAAGATTAGCTGCATGGCTTGTTTCTGGTGTAATTCAGTTCACTACTACAGCCAAATAGATCAGCAGGGCTGCCAGGCAACTAGTATTGTTTAAAAGGAAATAAATATGGCAGCCACCATATCACTCTCACCCTGGGTTCACTTTAAATTACAGTTAGCCCCGCCCTCATCCGGTCATGACCACGCCCATTTTTCCGCCGCGGCGCGCTTCGCGCGCCGCAGGTTGTAGCCACACCCATTTTTTCCCGCCTGCCAGGGCCCGGACACATGACAGAGGCTTAGGGAGGCCTCAAGGGGGTTCCATGTGCGGGAGGTCAGCGGAAAACCTCCCTGGCGTGCGCCGCCTCTGTCGCCCTACGTAGAAGGCCCTGCGTGGGGCGGGTGGCAGGGGAGGTACGCGGAAGACCTCCCTGGCATGCACAGCCTCCATCACCCCATGCAGGCCCTCCACACAGCCCCTCCCCACATGTGCAGAATGCTCTGGCCACTGGAGCGCGGCCGCAAGCGGCGCAGCTGTGCACTCAAGCAGGCTCAGATGATGCAATGGAGGGGACCCCAGGTCACCGGAGCTGCAGCAAGGGACATAATGGGTTCTATTCACAAAACCATGTGCGGTAACTCTTTTTTGGGTGAAAAATTACCTCCAGTGATAATTCCCTAAAAATAGTGAAAATAGTGAGTATTCACTAAAAATGTACCAAGTGTGATAAATGTTTGATAAAAGTGTGGTAAAACAGGTGATAAACAGGTGATAAAACTGTCAGTAATATGTACGGAAATAAAGCTTTTTTGACCACTGTAGGGCAGCCCATATACTTGCCACCCATTACTCAGAGACGACCCAGGAAAGCCTGTCACATTTAAAGTGGGACCTCAGCTCTTGCACAGGACAGAAGGAAAACATATAGAAATGCACCCTGTATGTATATAATTTAGCCTGTCTAATTCCCCCTCATCTGTGAATAATCACAACTGTAATTTTAGCTCTCAGCTGTGCCAGCTGGCTGCCTCAGCAGAGCAGCTAATGTGTAAACACAGAATGTTAACCCTATGTCTGCTTCCCAATGGGCTCTATTCTCAATGAGTTACCGCATGAGTTAAATTAGGTAGTGATAAACACCGACCAAAATATCTCCATTTTCAAATTCACAATTTTTTTTCTCCCTAAATTACCTCATGAGGTAAAAGTGTGGTAATTACCTCAAAATTTATCTCCAATTTAAGATTCTCAATTGAAAAGTTGGTATTAATTAAGAATTTTTTTATCACCTACAAATGGTAGGTGATTATTATCACTTCTCTGCTTTTGGCCTTCAGGATGGAGCCTTTTGAGCTTTGTTTATGTCAATTTTACATAGAAGGCAGAAAAGACGAATGTGTCTAATCTCAAGGCACACTTTCAGACCTTGTACAGTCTTTTAGATGATTTAATAGATGCCGAGGAGGAAATTCCTCTCTGCTCTAAAAGATAAGCAACAGCATAATTACCTTTAAAGAAAAACATTTCTTTGTTACAGCTGATACAAATCCAGGAAAAATCTCCAGTGTATGTACTTCCTGCTTTCATGGAAGCAGATATAGGGTTAACATTCTGTGTTTACACATTAGCTGCTCTGCTGAGGCAGCCAGCTGGCACAGCTGAGAGCTCAAATTACTGTTGTGATTATTCACAGATGAGGGGGAATTAGACAGGCTAAATTATATACATACAGGGCTCTATTCATAAACCGTTACCGCAAGTTTTACGCTCAAAACAGCGGACTTTCCCGACCATTTAGCAAAGTAAGCATTCATAAAAGCTGTTCCCGCATGAAAATCTACAATCCCCCAGCAGAGCTGACGAAGGCATATGGCCGAAATTCGGATTGGGAATACTTTTAGATATGCAATAAACACAAGAATTTGTAAGTGCAATTTTGTGTGGGTCTGTCAACTTTGGGCGCAGTCTGCACTATGGTGTTTGTCCCCTCTGCATCCCCATAACCAGGAACCAGCCGGCATAGTCCTGGAACACATTGGACTGCGAGCGGCGACATCACCACTGGCGGAAGGGGAAGGAGACGGTTTCCGCATCTCCGCGTGACCATCCACGTGCATACAGCTCCACTATCCATGCGGACCCCGTACAATCGTACGCAATATACGGAGGACGCTGCACACTGATAGGGAGGTATTTCCATACTCCCAAAAGGTACTGTGTCACACATATGAACTGTCTCTCAGGAATTGTTGTCCACGAGTATTGGCAGTGCGCAGTTTTTCTGGACGGACGAACTTGATCACATTGATCTGTACCATTATTGTAAGCGCCAGGTGCTCCATTATCTTCTCCCAGAGCGAGAAATTTCCGCCTTCTGCAGTGTTTTTCTAGATTTATCTAGAAAAAAGTAACAAAATGGCCATTCATAAAAATTAGAGGAAGCGGTATGTGGACGGGAAATACCGCTTCCTCGAAGCCTGCGGATTACATACAAGTGAATGGGACAGACCTCCCAGAGAGAGCAGTTCACGGAGGGACTCTGCCGGCGTAAGTGTTTCCGCATGCCTTCCGACAACTTACCGCCAGCCTGCAGCGGGAGATCTCCGCACTTGCATCGCAGCTGCCAACATTTTTATGAATGACCACCCAGAAGTCTAAAATACCGTTGCGGTATTTTCCCTCCAGGAGTTTTTTCGCCACAAATTTTTTATGAATAGAGCCCACATGGTGCATTTCTATATGTTTTCATTCTGTCCTGCTCAAGAGCTGAGGTCCCACTTTAAGGCTACTTGCACACCAAGACGTTGCGTTAGGTGCTACGTTAAGGTCGCATAACGTGCACCTAACACAACGTATGGTGCTGCAAGTGAGGACGGTAGAGTGATCCGCGTTAGGCGGCTCGATTCCTATAATGTCTCCCAGAGTGGCGCTGATTGGCCAGCGGGACCACGTGATGCGGAGCGAGACACTCCGCATCACGTGGTCCCGCCGGCCAATCAGCGGCCGCCAGTGCAGTGAATATTAAGTAGCCATGTGCGCGGCTACTGTAGCTGGCTCTCCCCGCCTCCTCTCCGCCCCCCACTGCGCATGTGCAAACAGTCTAACGCGGTTATAGCCGCTGTAACGCCGTAGCATGCTGCACTTTCCGGAGAACGTGCAGCGTTACATGTAACGCAACGTGGGCTGTGTGAACAGCCCACTTGTGTTACATTGCTGTGCGTTGGGGGAGCGTTACAGGCGCAGTAACGTGCGCCTGTAACGTCTTAGTGTGTAAGCAGCCTAAATGTGACAGGCTTTCCTGGGTCGTCTCTGTGTAATAAGTGGCAAGTATATGGGCTGCCCTACAGTGGTCAAAAAAGCTTTATTTCCGTACATATTACTGAGTTTTATCACCTGTTTATCACCTGTTTTACCACACTTCTTAAACATTTATCACACTTGGTACATTTTTAGTTAATGCACTATTTTCACTATTTTAGTGAATTATCACTAGAGGTAATTTTTCACCCAGCAAAGAGTTACCGCACATGGTTTTGTGAATAGAGCCCAATTTGTTTAGTATAGCAAATGTCAGTGAGTGTAAGGAGTTAAACTTTATCAAACAACATCTTCTCCCTTTCTCCTGATAGAGAGCTGATGAAAGACAACAGGCTGTCCCTGTTATCTTTATAATTCAATGCAATGCATAATAAGGCATTGCAGAGACTGCATTGTAATCAGATGATAATGAAACCCGAGCCTAGCAGCAGAGAAGCAGACTGGAGTTTGACATCGTGCTGACGTCATTACTAGGGGCCGGAAGTAAGTGTCAGCTGCTGGCTGTGCAGTGTGCACGTTTTGGGGATGTGTGATGTGGAGGAAAGTAGCTGTCAGGACATAAGAAAAGAAGAAGGGGGTGCCAGGTGAGTGAGATAGATCAGCGCTAGGAGGACACAGGCTCCCCACTGTATAATGCTTAGATACACTGAATGATCTCCTAATGAGCCTGCAGCATAAGAGACTAAGGAGTCTGCCTGCACTGGCTGATCACTTGATGACTACCCCACTGTATAGGGGTCTGTCTGCAGTATAATGCTCAGCCACACTGACTAATCACCCGATGAGCCTGCACTATGAGAGTCTGCTTGCAGTGTAATGCTCAGGGTCCATTTACACTTAATCAGTTCTCAGTTACAACTGAAAGAAAACTGATTTTCAAAGTAATGTCAATGTTTTCCTATGGCTCAGTTCCCACTATACGTGTTTTAACTGAAAGCTTTTTTACAATGCACTGCTATGGAAAAAAATGCATTCAAACCCATACCAACGCATTAAGTGTAAAAGGGCCCTCAGCAACACAGACTGATCATCTGATGAGCCTGCACTATGGAGACTGCTGTTATTTAGCTTACCCCTTGACAAGTGCCAATGTAAGTAGAGAAATACAGTAGTACAAAAGAATCCCTTTATTGTAAACTCCAAGGCACCAGGAAAAGTAGTTAACTATATCAGATGTTTACTATATCAGAATGGGTCATACATTGTATATTTATACACACATTTGCTGGGACCTAAGGGCTGAGTTTACTATAGCCAGAGATTTGCTATATCAGAGTTTACTATAATGAGATTCTACTGTAATGTCATTCACTAACTAGTTAGTGCTTTTAATGTTGTGGCATTATTGTTACTGGAAATTTGTAACAAAAAATTTTTAATGCATCAGTGACCTGGGACATTTATGGGTGCTAGTCTACTTTAGGGGACCCAGCAGGAAAACTCATAGGGAACAGTTCTCCAATCACAGCACCCTCTTACAGCACAAAGCGTTGTGATTGGCCAAATAGTGTGGGAGTAGTTTACTACTACTACTATAGGTAGAGATGTTTGATTTCATGGGCTGTATGTCATGTTGATTTCATGGGCCTCTATGGTTTGGATTAGTTATGAAAGACCCAGCTGGAATGGTAGTGTGCCTGTACAGTGTATACTATACTGCTCCTGAGTTCTGTTGGTGTTGTTTCTGTGCAGTCTGTTCTGTTGATGGTCGCAGGGTTCGCTGCCTGCCATCCACTGCATGTGCACCATCTTCTTAAATGAATGAATCTGTGTTCACTATCATAAATACCATGCAGCCCTGGAATTACCGTTTGGCAGTGCAATGGACAAATCCAGATCTAGTGGAATGGATTTTGTGATCTCGCCATTTGAATTCACATGGGTCTGGTTAATTGGGGTTTATTCACTAAGTTAAACAGCGCAAGTAACCTCCTGTTACTTGCGCTATTTAATCAGCGTGACTTAATTGTAATTGCTTGCACACTACGTGCGCTAGTGGCAGCGTAGCATGCCTAATCAGGCTGTCAGGGGAGTGGGCACTCAGCACACGCTATGCTGCGGGTAGTGCAGCATAGCGAGCACTATTAACTTATGCCCCCTCCCTGCAAATAACGAGCGCTCCACTGGTCCCTCTCTGAGCCCCGATGGGTCCAGTCACTTGAAAGGACGTGATCCCCGCACTTTTATTAGCCCAATAGGCTCCCTGTCATTTGACAGGGAGCCTATTGGGCCAATCAAAGCACCCGCATCACTCCTTTAAAGTTAATAGCGCTCGCTATACTGCACTACCTGTAGCATAGCGTGTGCTGAGTGTCTGCTCCCCTGACTAAGCCTAATTACGCACGCTACATTGCCACTAGCATGCAAGCAATGACAATTAAGGTGCGCTAAATAAATAGTCAGTGTATAGCAAGCACCCAAGGAGGGGATGTGTGATGTGCTATGACTCCCAGTGTCTCTGCACACCCACACTCAAGGACGTCTTCCACAGTTGAGTCAGCACCATCAGAAGTGTATATAAAGCTCTTTTATTGGTTTAACCACTTGCCGACCGTGCACTCATCATGCGCGTCGGCAAAATGGTAGCTGCAGGACCAGCGACGCACATCTGCGTCGCCGGCTGCAGGCTAATTAATCAGGAAACCGCCGCTCGCGTGAGCTTCCTGTCAATTCACGGCGGGGGGCTCCGTGAATAGCCTGCGGGCCGCCGATCGCGGCTCGCAGGCTAAATGTAAACACAAGCGGAAATAATCCGCTTTGTTTACATTTTTACAACGCTGCTATAGCAGCAGCGTTGTACTAGATCAGCGATCCCCGGCCAATCAGTGGCCGGGGATCGCTGTCACATGACAGGCAGGAGCCTGTTAGAGGCTGCACAGGACAGATCCATTCCTGTGCAGCCTCCGATCTCTGGGAAAGGGACGGAGGAGAGGGAGAAGGGGGAATCCTGCGGTGGAGGGGGCTTTGAGGTGCCCCCCCCCCCCCCCGCCAGCCACACACAGGCAGGAGCGATCAGACCGATCTGGTCGCTCTGCCTGGTTTTTGATCTGTGCTGGGGGCTGTAGAGCCCACCCAGCACAGATCTTCTAAATCAGCGCTGGTCCTTAAGGGGGGGGGGGGGGGGGTTAAAGGCTGAGTCCTGAAGTGGTTAAAAGCAGCATGATCATCATCTGTCCAGCAGCAGCAGTGTTCTCCCCAGGCTCTTTTAGCCGGGTGCTGCACCCGGCTAGATTTGGTGACCACCCAGCTGTCATCGGCTCAGCTCCTCACCTCCTCCTATGCTGTAAGCAGAGTTGCCCTGCATTTTCATCTCGCCCCACCCGGCTACTTTTTCATGCCACCCGGCTGGAAACAAAATCTGGGGACAACACTGAGCAGCAGACCTTTTTCAAGCTGTGTAAGGCCCAGTGCACACCAAAACCGCTAGCAGATCCGCAATACGCTAGCGGTTTTGGGAGCGGATTTCAGAGCGATTCTAGGTATGTTTAGAGAGGTTTTCTAAACATACCTAGTGGTTTTGGGTGCATTTTTGTGTAGCAGATTATACATATTGTTACAGTAAAAGCTGTTACTGAACAGCTTCTGTAACTAAAATGCCTGGCAAACCGCTCTGAAGTAGCGTTTTTCAGAGCGGTTTGCGTTTTTCCTATACTTTGAGGACGAAACGCTTCCGAAAACCGCAAACGCGCAGCAGGAAGCGCGTTTGCGGCTTGGCAAAAACCTCAAACCGCCGGTGTGCACCATCCCATTGCAATACATTAGCCAAGCGTTTTTCCAGGCGGATGCGGCCCGGCGGATCGCTCCAAAAACCGCTCGGTGTGCACTAGGCCTAAGTTGATATCAACTTACACAGCTTGAGAAAGGTCTGGTGACCGAAACAGCGGAGCTGGCGCTGCTGGACAGATGATGATCATGCGGATTTTAAACCAATAAAAGAGCTTTATATACGCTTCTGATGGTGCTGACTCAACTTTGGAAGACGCTGATTAAATAGCGCAAGTAACCTCCTGTTACTTGCACTATTTAACTTAGTGAGTCAACCCCACTGTGAGATTAAATTTAACAGAGTTTGTGTTCCCTCTTGGCACAATGTTTACACCAAATATGGTAGTGCACCAATAATAATGTGTAATGTTTATAATTTACAGGATTGGCCAGACATGTATGAAATGCAAAGAAGCTACAGCTGTCTTGATAATTCGAGTAGGAGATGCCTTCTGCAGGTAAGAGACAATAGGCTGATCTGTGACAACGTAAGGTAACATAAAGTAGTGTTAATTTTCATATGCTAAACTGTACTACAGACACTGACAGCTGGAATACGTCTGATGGGGATGTGGCAAACAAAAGTGTATATAGCTGTTGTTGAGCATGGACTAACATACCAAGCTGATCAATCCATATAATGCTGGATACACACGGTGCGTTCCCGCACTCGATGCGCCGCTCAATTAATTCCGATCGCATTTCGATGATTGTTAGGTCGATTCACATGTAAGGTATGCCAAATCGACCTAACGATCCATCGAAACTCGAATCGGACATGTCGGAAATAATCGAGTCGACGGGAATCGAGTAGCGCATCGAGTGTGGAAACACACCGTGTGTATCCAGCATAAGACTGGTATTCATTCCAGTGGTGATTGATACTTCCCATGCATGGTTTGTTAGACTTCGGCAGAAAACTATCAAGCATCGATAAAACCACTTATCAGTGTCCAACAGTTGGCTTCTGATCTCAGGTGATGGGTATAAAGAGTGATAGTGGGGCTGTACCTTCACTCAGGGCTTGGTTTCTGGCAAGGCCACATAGGCCATAGCCTAGGGCGCCAGAAATTCAGCCTTGTTTAGAGGCTGCTCAGTGAGGGGCAGTAAAGCTGTTCTATGCAGCCATCCCTGTCAAGGACAGCTTTTACCTTTGAACTCTGTCCTGTACTTGTGTTGTCCCTGCAAGACCAGTAAGCTCTATCCTGCAGGTACACTTCAGCCTAACTCTCATGGTGACACACTTGGTCCATCATTACCAAGATAACAAGCATAACATAAAAATTCTTAAAGAAAACATAACTAATAATTTATATGCGTATTACCAAAAATTCAATTGTCTGTGACACCAACGATGAAAAGTAAGGAGAATTCTTATTGGGGCATACATAAAGATAATAGCCATACAGACGGTATAGTTGTCCTTGGGTGGTAAAAAGTACAAATGCGGCCCTGCCTCCCCTCAGTGTCCAAGAGCTGGCTGCTGATCTCAGATGATGGGTATAGAGTGTGATAGTGTGGCTGTACGGTCCATCAGTGTCCAAGAGCTGTCTGCTGATCTCAGATGGTGGGTATAGTGTGTGATAGTGGGGCTGTACGGCCCATCAGTGTCTAAGAGCTGGCTGCTGATCTCAGATGGTGGGTATAGTGTGTGATAGTGGGGCTGTACGGCCCATCAGTGTCTAAGAGCTGGCTGCTGATCTCAGATGGTGGGTAGAGGGTGATGGTGGTAAAATAACCAGTATTCTTCTATTGGGCACTGGGTAAAATGATAGTAGAATATCTGTAATTTTTACTGATATTTTACTCGTACTATCGCTAAACCTAATGCTCTTCTCACATTAACCCTTGCTCTGATGCCTAATATTAACCTACCAACTGATGTCTGCTGCCTAATTCCGATACTTAATGCTCAAATTACGCTCTGTACGCCGGTAGTCACATTTAAAATTGCATTCTATGCATTGCCCATTTTTCCAGAAGTGCCACTAGCTGACTAGCTCTAAAATTACCGATTCGCTATTTTCCTATTTTTATTTTTTTTATGCCTTACTTTCTTTTTGCTAAAAAGCTTTGCTACACAGAACAATTTGTAGTGTATCATTATTAAGATGCCTCTCCCCCACCCCCTGTAACCTCATAGTCCTGGGCTGATCATGTCCAGGTACTCCCATTTGCCATTTTTCTCTCAGGAGGTCAAGTTGGAAACTGGTAATAGATATAAAAAAAAAAAACAGGCTGAAATAGTATCTTAATATGTGTAATCTCATTTCCCTACAGAACATGCTTCAGAGAGTACTTTGTTCACAAATTCCGGGCCATGCTGGGCAAAAACAGAGTGGTGTATCCAGGAGAGAAGGTGAGGAGGGGGCAGAGATGGAGGTTGGCACATCAGATTCACACAGGGTGAAGAATGCAGCCACTCTGGGCACAACTGAGGCTGACTAGGGCACCCTTTGGGACATCCGTTCTAGTTGGTAAACTGTATCTCTATATAGACGCACCAGTCTTTCAGCTAATCTAGTTTCCAAAAGCTTTTCATTATATTTGTAATTTTTATATGTAAGCCTGGATAAAGCAAGAATCCATTAAAATACGGAAGGCATCTATGCAAAAAGGTGCCCTATAAAGCTGAAACAAGATTTTATTTTTCTTTTGGCTTCACCAGTTATAAATAACCCTATTCTCACACTGAACCCTCCCTTTACTGATGCCTAACCTTAACAACCCCCCCCCCCGGCTAAAAAAAACCCAATACATCCAAATTCCCTGGATACTTACAGGGCCGGTTTAAGCAACAATAGGGCCCCAGGGCAAAATAAACCTGGGGGGCCCCCCCAACAGATACCCCGGAACAAAAATCGGCATTAGGGGACCTTTTTTGCAGCTGGTATAGTCAGGGTGTGAAGTCCCAATCGGTCGGAGCTCCACATTCTGGCTATCCCAGCCTGCATGGGGGACAAGGGGTTAAAAAGTTTCAGGAGGGGGGACCCCACATATTTTTTTTTTTTTTTTTTTTTTTTTTAAATTCCCACACTCTAAACATAAAAAAAAAAATTGTGAAAATAGGAAAAAATGCCAGGGATCTTCATACAGCCATATTGTGGCTGTATAGCGATCCCTGGCCAAAGCGCTGCGGCTGCGTATAGACCCCCTGGAAACCCCGTCAGGAAATTTATTGCGCTTTCTTTGATGCATGTAAAACTACACTACCGTTAGGTTTGCTACTAAAAGTGACATTTACCACATTTAAAAGTATACTTTTTTCCTTCGAAACTTTAAAATCGATTTTCTCAAAAACTATAAGGTCTTTTTGAAAAATTGTTTTTTCCTCTTATTCCTAATGATCTCCTTAACATATCCTGCAAATTTAGGGTTTCTAGCATTTAAGGTGGATTTGCTATTAACCATTAAAGTCGGCATTTTTTTAAATGTGTATTTTTTTTCCTTTGAAACTTTAAAATCGATTTTCTCAAAAACTATAAAGCCGATTTTGAAAATTTTTTTTTTTCCTTTTGTAGCCACTGGGGGCCCCTACAAGCGCTGGGGCCCTGGGGCAGCTGCCTCCTTTGCCTCTATGGTAGCGCCGGCCCTGGATACTTAAAATAAACTGAATATAAGCATATCAGATTATTTGTATACATGTAATTCCCTACTTGCAAACGACGACTCAAGTTAAAATGTTTCATACATACAAAGTTTTTCGTCCTGTACAAAATATACTGTAATGGTTCTATTACACTTTTTTATTTTTTTTGTATGTTTTTACCTGTTACAATATTGTATAAAAAGTTGTAGGTGATGTCAATCACATTAATGCCTGGTGCACACCGTGCAATTTCCCGTTAGAAGGGTCAAATAGATCATTTCCGTCAGGTCCAATCTGATTTCTGATCACTTCTATACAAAATTGATCAGAAAAATGATCAGATTGGACCTGTTGGAAATTATCGATTCGACCCATATATCTGACAGGAAATTACGTGGTGTTTACCAGGCATTAAAGGGACACTTAAGTCTGTGGGAAAAAATGAGTTTTACTCACCTGGGGCTTCCAGCAGCCCCCTGCAGCTGTATTGTGCCTACACCGACTCCATCAGATGCTCCTGGCGACGCCGGCAGCCACTTCCGGTTTCGGCGACAGGAGCCGACAGCCCGGGAACGCGAGTGATTCTTTGCGTTCCTGGCCGCAATAGTGCCCTCTATGCTGCTATATGCTATGTGCTATAGCACTATAGAGGGCACTATTGTGGCCAGGAACGCAAAGAATCACTCGCGTTCCCGGCCTGTCGGCTCTTGTCGCCGAAACCGGAAGTGGCTGCCGGCGAGGCCATGAGCATCTGATGGAGTCGGCGTGGGCACAATACAGCTGAAGGGGGCTGCTGGAGGCCCTAGGTGAGTAAAACATTTTTTTTTCCCACAGACTTAAGTGCCCCTTTAATGCTGGTATACAATTTTTTTTTTTTTTTTTTTTTTTTTGAATGTACAAAAAAAATGCTTTAAAAAACAAAGAAAACCCAGAGAATCCTCTGTGAGGAGATGGACTAGTCCAAAACCTGCTGGTTCTGTCAGATTTTAACTGCTTACTTTTTTTGCTGTAGTGGTCCTTTAAAGGACATCCGAGGTGAAAATAAACTGATGAGAAAAATAATTGTATCCATCCTCCTTCTCCTAAAAATGACTTTTTTAGATATCCCACAGTTTTATTTTATATTTAAATACAGTTTTTAAGTGTTTCATTGTCTCTGCTCAATGACACCTTCATTGATGTATGTCAGAGCTCAAATCTATAATTTATTGATCCTTTTTATCTCTTTCCTGCTCTCACAAGCCATTTACTGACAGGAAAAGTGTTTTATGGCTGTAATTACGTATCGGTGAGGATTATGTTTTAGTCTAACCCAGTCAGACCCGTTCCCGACCCAGGTAGAACCTGTCACTTGCATACCTGATGTTTAACTTTTTCAGGCAGAGAAAGAAAAAAAGGAGCACAGCATAGTTATTTGTGTGCTAGGCGCTGTACATACACATGTCTATCTCATCATGTCACATGTCACCTTGGGTATCCTTTAAGTGGGGTCTGCAAATAAAAAACCTTAAGTTCTGGCAGTTCAGAGCTTCAAAGCCTTCAGAGCCTCAAACTGTTGTTTGAGTATAAATACTGATGATTAATGGTAAAGAGGACTGAGCTGAATTCTGGTATTCTTGCAATTTACATGTGTGATTTGTTCTTCTACATGCTACAAATATTGGTTATTGAGTATGGCCGTTCACTGTTTCCATTTCACCCCCCCCCTCTCAGGTTCTCCTGGCGTATTCGGGGGGGCCGTCATCCAGCGCCATGATCCAGCAAGTTCAAGAGGTAAATATTTCATATCCATACTGTGCGGTGATCTACCGTTCTGCAGTTTTCAGCATTATCATTCAGACCCCAAATCATGGTAAAGATTTGTATACAACTAGAAAGGGAAAACATGGACGCATTTCAGGCAAGGCCGCAAAGGCCATGGCCTAGGGAACCAGAAAAGCAAGGGGCGGGCTGTGGGCAGCAGGTTGGCAGTAGCAGATATATATTTATATATTTTATATTTATTCTGGAGCTGTGCTTTAAAGAGTTAGTTTACTTATAATAAAGGGTAGCTATTTCATCTTAATACACCATAAGGCTGCACCTAAAGGCCCGTACACACTTCATTAACCCCCCCTGGCGGTCTATTAAAAACCGCCGGGGGCAGCAGAGCAGTTTTCTTTTCTTTTTTTTTTTCTTTTTTTTAAATCATGTAGCGAGCCCAGGGCTCGCTACATGATAGCCGCTGTGCAGCGGCATCCCCCCACCCTCTTCGATTGCCTCCGGCGATCTCCGTTCACGAAATCCCGTTCAAAGAGCGGGATTTCCTGGAGGGCTTTCCCGTCGCCATGGCGACGGGCGGCATGACGTCATTAGGAGTCCCGATCTACGCCTCAGCGCTGCCTGCCACTGATTGGCCAGGCAGCGCACGGGTTCTAGGGGGGCGGAGCGGCGGACAATCGGCGCAGAGCGGCGGCGATCAGACTGCACACGCAGCTAGCAAAGTGCTAGCTACGTGTTTCAAAAAAAAATGTATGCAAATGGGCCCATGAGGGCCTGAGAAATCCTCCTGCGTGGCATGGCCCGTGTTCAGCACGGGCTTACCGCCAGGGAGGTTAAAGGGGAACTGAAGAGATGGGTATATGGAGGCTGCCATGTTTATTTCCTTTTTAAAGTGAATGGGAACTGCATTTAAAAAAAAAAAATGAAACAGATACTTGCCCAAGGAGAGCGAAGGCTCTGGGTCCTATAGAGCCTTCCGGCTCCTCTCCTGGTCTCCTCGTTCCAGTGCTGGCTCGCCTGGTAGCAGTATTTGACTAAATTAGTCAAATACTGCTTTACCTGGCCGAAGGAGGCTTCAGAAGTCCTCAGGGAGCCCGAGTGCTCCTGAAGAAGGGCGGCCCTGTACTGCGCCTGCGCAAGCATGCTCTCTAGCACGCTCACGTCTTCAGGAGAACACGGCTCCCGAAGACTTCCAAATACCCTTTCGGTGGGGGATTGAAACGGGGGAGCCAGCACAGGATAGAGAACACCGAGAGAGGAGGTGGAAGGCTCTATACGACCCAGAGCCTTACCTCTCCTTGGGTAAGAATTAGCTTCACTTTTTTTAAATGCGGTTCCCATTCACTTGAAGCAATACCAGTTGCCTGGCAGCCCTGCTGATCCTCTGCCTCTAATACTATTAGCCATAGCCCCTGAACAAGCATGCAGCAGATCAGGTGTTTCAGACTTTAAAGTCAGATCTGACAAGACTAGCTGCATGCTTGTTTTTGGTGTTATTCAGATACTACTGCAGAGAAATAGACCAGCAGCGCTGCCAGGCAACTGGTATTGATTAAAAGGAAATAAATATGGCAGCCTCCATATACCTCTTACTTCAGTTCCCCTTTAAACTCTGCTGAGACGGCCGATAATGAACGCCTCTGCCAATAATCCAGTGTGTGTACCAATGATAGTCAAGTAGATTCAAATAACTTCGAGTTGATTTATGCACATTTTTATGCAGCTTGAAAATGAACCAAACAAATTTTACCTCAGCAGGATTTGATTGGGTTATTTTCAAGCTGCATAAATTTGCATCTACTTGACTATCACTAGTGTGTACACTGCCTCGGCCAGCATTCTGCCTGGCAGATCATTTTGGCTGAGTGACAGCTGTTAGCCTTGTTGTCTCTCATCTTGTATTACTTGTGCAGATGTAATCACCAAACACCCAGTAGGGAATACAGGTAGCCAAGTGTAAAATCAAGATGTGCCAGGTTTTCATTGCTCTCACTGTCCCCATTGGAGAGACTTCTCCTCACTGACACTTACTCTTCTCAGAGACTCCATCATCGGTACATGAAGTAAAGTAAAATGTCCCCAGCAGGAACCCAGACTGCAATAAAAAAAAACCCTTACAGATACTCTAAACTTTTTAGTACATTCTGGTTGGAAATCCAGTAGTCTTTAGCTGACCCCATATCTGTTTTCTGAACACAATGGGCTCCATTCACAAAGCTTCTCATGAATAACATCACCTAATTGATAAAAAAAATCTCCTTTCAGCACATTTACAAGCAAAATAATTACTCCAAGTAAGTTGTTCCTAATTAACTTAATTTCAATATTATTTTTCTTACCTTAATTATATTATATTTTTGCTCTTTGGGAGCTTAAAAATGTAACATAGATAAGGTGAAAACAGGTCAAAATAGCTTTGTGAGTCATGCCCATTAAGCAGAGACTGTGGTTTGTCTCCTCAGGGATTGAGTCGAGATGCTCCTAAGAAGCTGCGCTTTACACCTGGCGTCCTCTTCATTGATGGTAAGTGTCCTGTACCTGGCATTTATGGCCCAGTCAGAATACATCCACATGGTAGTTGGACGAGGCAGGTCTGTGTACCATACAGCACATGTAGGCAATTGGTATGGTGAGTAGGTGGCCCACACGCGTTTCTCCCAGAAGCACCACTCCTACACTGGAACCAGAGTGTGAGGTAGCAAAGAGCAATACAAGTAACATGACTTTGCTGCTGATGTAGAAATTTGAAGTTATTCCATCTATTTTTTAAAAGTTTACTCTTCTCTAAGTGCACTAAAGGAAGGGGGAATAAGGCAGAGGGCAAATACACCATAGGCCTAGAGAGGGGATTTCAGTACGCTTAACAGATATGTGCAGTATTTCTGAAGCAGAAGATATCATTGTGTTTTCAGTATCCTCTGATATGCCCACCTGTATTTTGTATCCCACAGAGGGTGCAGTGTGTGGTCAGAGTTGGCAGGATCGAGAGCGAGTCATCACCGAAATACAAAGCATTTTAAAAGCAACCTCTTTCCCATTTCATATCATCCCCTTGGAACAGGTAGGGTTGAATTAGAAATCATGTCTTTTGCTGTTTGTTTCTATGCATTTGAAAAAAAAAAAACCCTTTGTGATGCCCATAATAGTGTTTCATCCTCTGCCTTTTTTATTTTTATATTATTTTAAGGGAGGGATCTGTGTTGGGAATTACAGCCTAGTGTAAAATACGATGAACTTTACTTCTTACTGTTAATTGCCCATATTTTTGTACCAAAGTACTGGCATCTGTGTAAGTCAATCCAGCTAAATCATACCATTGTATTAGGAGATTACATGGATACGTTCTATCATCAAATTCATTTGAAAAGCTCTTTAGTGAGGAAGATTCTCTCCAACTTACAATCGCCAAATCCTGCAGAGGACAACTGCTGTGTTTTCTCAGTCTTAACTATTTTGTGTTCAGAAAACAATCTGGAGAACAAATGAGGAAACGAACGTAAATAATAGGTGTCCATACATCAGGTGATGTATGGGCAGATTGACCATGAGACGGGGCTCTCTCTGATAGGATTAGAGAGATCTATTGCCTGCCCATACACCACAGATCAATTCCCAATAGATTTCAGCATGACCCACTCAACTGTCCCTCAACCGCCCCCCCCCCCCCCCACCTTTTTTTTTTTTTTTTTCTTAAATACACACCTGTCCACCGGCGCTACACCTGGCCTCCTTCGCCATGGCTAGCGTGTCCGCCATTAGGACACGTACTGTACCACGAGGTGTGTGAGTCATGTTAGCGGGACAGGTGATAAATTGCAGAGCCTGAACACCGGGGAGGGGGGAGACGCTTTTGATCAAGATTTTGCGGCGTGTCTGATCAATGCTTTCGGACAGAAATCTATTAAATCATCGATCTGGTGAACATGTTGCTGCACCAGTTTTCATCTGAATCTATAAAATTATCAAATTGGATGGTCGATCTCTGTGCAAAATCGCTACATGTATAGCCACCTTAAGCCTTCTGAGCCATGTGAAACATTGTTCCATTACAAGTGCTGGAAGGTGTCTTTTTTGTTATTTATATTATTTATATCGGAGAATCTGTTCAAATGCTACTTTGGTAGCTACATTTTGAGTTCTCTCCTGTTTGTTCAACTTACAAAGGGAGAGATCCTGTAATGTGATTACCAAGGTGACACTGGTATATATTTTCCCATTATGGTATGGATTGAAATGAGTGATATATTGGAATTAAAGAGCAATAAAAGGGAGAGTGATATGGAGGATGCTATATTTATTTTCTTTTAATCTGAGATGGAGCCTTAAAAAGAAAATCTACATACCTGGGGCTTCCTCCAGCCCCTTCCGGCCTGATCGCTCACTACTCGTTGTACTCCACCTTCTCGTTCTTCAGCCATTGGCCCCAGAAATTCCTCTTGTCCGAGGCCATGGCATGGGCGGCTGCGCATGCGCTCCCGCTGCCTGGAGCATTCTGTTCTGGTCTGTGCTTGCACCAACTGTCCCCGACTGGACGACTTACCGGGGCCAGTTGCGGACGAACCAGGCGGCGACTGAGGATGAAGGAACGATCAGGCCGGAGGGAGCTGGAGCAAGCCCCAGATATATATAATTTTTTTTTTTTTTTTTTTTTTTTAAGGCCCCATCTCAAGTACACGTTAATGAATGCAAATTGCCTGGATTATATGCATGCACAATGTGGTGGACTGAGTTTGATGATGACTTTGGCACATCAGTTTTCTCCTGGATGACATTGTGTTTACTCACTGTAATAGTCTTCTCTTCTGCTTGCAGCTATTCTCTCTGCCAAGGTCTGTCCTGGAAAAAAATCTATCCATGAGTCCCACGCAGTCGGGGAATTACAAGCAGGCAGTAGGCACCTTTCTGGACCAGCAGAGGGCACATGATGTGGATGGGATAACAGAGGCTACTAACAGACTGGCAGAGATGCACACGGCTGACACCATTCCATCAGAGTGCAGTAACTCTCTGCCATATAACAGACCTGCCCCAGACCACACTGCTGCACTGATGAGTATGTTCCACTCTGCCAAGACCCTGACAGCCAAGCAGCAGCTGCTACATTCACTCCGGTAAGCATCAGTCTTTGGTAGCATGTTGCCAACCTGTATTCCTGGTCACAGCAGCCAAGCTATCTACTCATAGTTCAATAACCAATAGCAAAGCTTTAAAAGCGCTGGGCCCCAGTTTTACATTGTGCCCCATCAAGAGCTCGATATCACTACCTCTGCATGCCCTATAGATAAATCACTGTCAATAACGTTAGAAATCAATTTGGAACTTATTTGGGTTGTAGCAATTTAAGTGCCATCTTGCCCCACTAGATATTAATTAGATTCCGTCAGAAATTTTACCAGAAATCTATACAGGGCATTTTTCTCCTGGCGCACTCAAAGCTCTTGAGCTGCAGCCACTAGGGTACGCTTTAAAGGCAGTAGCAGTGCTCCTTCTAGTGCTGTTCCACTGAATACAGTTTAATGCTTATGTTGCCCTCTTTCGCTCTGTTCCCAACAGCTCAAGGAGAATCTACCACTGCCCCCAAGTCACCATTAAGGCAGCCATACAGAATTCATTTTTTATTTAAATTTTTCAAAAATGTTCACACAAAAAATCCTATATAATAATTTTCCCTGTGTTGCTGTATCCATCTGTGTCAGGGACATTCTGCGCATGCGCAGCACATGGATGTACAGTATGTCCGCTCCTGGAGGCTCTGGGGTTGCCGTGGCTTCTGATTGGCTGCCCTGCGGGGGGCAGTCCTTAGCCTGGGTGAGCAGGGGATGGAGAGCAGACTATGTGGGAGGAGAGCAAGGGGGGGGGGGGGGTGATGCTACTGCCCTCAGGGTGGGGAGACGGAGCTGTCGTGGGTTCTGGCACCCGTTAATCTAATGGACCTAAAGTCTAGTGGTCATATAAAACTGTTTTTTTTATTTTTCTGATATTTTTTTTTTTTTTCTAACATGTCTGATCACTTCCGATTTTTATGTAAATGCCACATTTTTTTTGTTCTCTATGCAAAATTGATCACCTTTATCGGGGGGGGGGGGGAACAAATTGATCACTTTTACTGTTTGTCATACTGTACGGTCACCTTTTATGACAATCATTATAAGTTAATTTATAAGGTATAGCATCAGCAGATTTTCAGTGGTTCAGTGTCCTGGCAATATCAATGGTTAGCCATTGAAAGTTTTAAGGTGGCCACTAACGATCCAATTTCTAGCTAAAAATCATTTGAGCGATCAGATAATTCTGATCGTAAGAAAAATCATTCACTACACCATCAACGAACCGATCTTTACTTCCTATCTATCACAACCAACAAGAAAATTCACATTTTGGTTTGACAAAAATCTAATCGGACGACTATTTTTATAATCGTTCGTAATCTATTGTGCCCATCAACAGAGATTATTTACAACCAATCCGATCAAAATTTCTGATCACTCAAACGATTTTTCGCTAGAAATTGGACCATTAGTGGCCACCTTTAGAACCTTGATTTGGCGTTTTTCAGTCTGTTTCTACTTAGTTCGCTTCCTGTACATGTTAACTTCCTGGAGAAGTTCACTCACATTGTGTATTGTTGACACCAAAAGTTTGACTAAAAACTGTCCTGTTTTCCACTCTGGATTCTGTTTATCCTGTACTTTTCCGGAGAATTCATTTAGAAGCGAGATAAACTATAATCAACATCTCGTAGATCCTCTATATGGGGGGAAGTGAGGAAACTCGCTTCAGGTTTGATAGAGGGATGGATCTGGATACCATAGAACCTTCCTGGTCCTCAGCCCATCCCGTCAGTCCTGCGCCGTCCGCGTTGCAGTTATTTGACCTGGTAGGTGGATAGCTCTTTGGTACTCCTTGGGCAGCCTACAGAACTATTCACAACCCTTAGCAGATCCGTACTGCGCCTGCATGAGTAAGGTAATTTCCAAAATTAAGAGAACCAACACATGAAACAAACACATCAGTTTCCTCAGTTATGTACAGTAAGGTGAAATTGCAGTGGTGTTTAGGTACTACGGCACTTCCTTTTCCTGGGCTGCGGACTGTAGCCACAGCAGCCCCAGAGCCTGAAATAGAGGCTGTGCTGCATGCCGCAAATGCACAGAAGCAATGAAAGATAATGCAGGCAGCAAATGGAGGAAGCAGGGACACTGATTTCATTATATAAGATGTAGAACAGGGCACAGATAGAATGAAGTGGATTAAGAGTATAGGTAAATTTTGCTTTAATTGCTCAAAAAATTGCTGTAAAATTCCAATAATGGTTTCTTAAAGTAAAATTCCCCCGTTTATGTTCTGCAGAAACCATTTAATGGTGCACGTGGCGCGCAAGTACGGCTACACCAAAGTGATGACTGGAGAGAGCTGTACACGGCTGGCTGTCAACCTGCTCGCCAATATCTCCCTGGGACGTGGCGCCTTTCTGCCTCTGGACACAGTGAGTGTATTTTATTTTTTTATTAGCCTATTTTGTGGAATATGCCCGATTTGCAAAGCAAAATCTTTCTACATTGCAAATACACCACTTTTACATTATTCATTTTTTTATTACCTGGGTTGCTGAGTCTGCAAAGCTGTTTCCTGTGTTCTGACTCCTCCTATTGTCTCATCATTAAAGTGTACCAGAGACGAGATCAACTAAAAGTTTTATCTCTGGCGGCTGCTAGAGAGATGCGTAGAGGGTGCACTTCTCTTGCGCAGACTGGCCGCGACTGGCTGAAGTTATGGGACCCGTTACCAAAGAGGGAGAAGACTGAGGACGGCGGTGTGGGAGCAATCCGTGCGCATGGGGCTGGAGGAAGACCCAGGTATGTTAAAAAAAAAAAAACAACAACTTTTAGTTGATCTCGTCTCTGGTTTCCTTTAAGGTACGTACATACTGATGTTGCCCGTCGGGGATCGGGACACAATCCCATTAGGTGACATTGCTTGACTGTACAGATGCATAGTCAGTCTGTAGGCTGACAACGCACTCTTTCAGTGAGGGGAGGGCTGACAGAAAGGTTCAGATGTGACAGCTGGCTGGGCGTCAGTCACTCAACTAAATTGATGCCCCTGGCAGATCACTGGCAGAGTGGTGGTCGATCATTGGGGTCTGCTGTACACGCCAGATAATCGGCTCCGCCTCAGCCGCCTTTTAAATCATGCATGTGTACGGACCGATACACACAAGGTAGTGAGGAAGGATCTGGAAAGGAGGCACCAGCTAGTCTATCACTGCAGACACAGTGCTGAATCTGCTCTAAAGGGATCATTCGTTACTATAGAAGTTGAACGGTATTAGAAACTAAGGTAAGAAAACCTCCCCTGTATCAAGCACTGAAATATAAGATTCCAGATAGACTAATGCTCTGACCTGCTTGTTCTTGGAGGAAATATGCCCGATAAAGGTATAAAGAAAAAATGTTGCTGGAACTGAGACAGGGTAATGTTCTGCACACAGGCTTGTAAAAATGGCGTATCTCTAGCACAGTTGCTGCTAATGCTATTTGATGCAGCTGCTGCTATCTGAGTCACACTAGCAGTAACTCCAAGCTTCATAGTCTTGTGCTGCAACTGCTACAACAGCATATCCACTGCTATGGAGCAGGCAGCGACAATACAAGTCTGTAGAGCTTAAAGTGCACCTGAACTCAGAACTTCCTCACTGCTCTAAAAGATAGACTACAGCACAATAACCTTTAAACAAAAAGCATTTATTTGTTACAGCTGATACAAATCCTAAAATCAGAATTGTTTCTACTTCCTGATTCATGGAAGCAGACGTATTGTTAACAGCCTGTGCTTTCAAATAAACTTATCTGCCATGGCAGTCATATGGCACGGGAGATCAAATTACAACTTGTGATTAGACACAAATGAGGGGGAATTATACAGGCTAAACTCTTTAAATACATACAGGGTGTATTCCTCTGTTTTCCTTCTGTCCTGTGCAAGAGTTCAGGTCTACGTTAAAGGAAACCTAAGGTGAGAGGGATATGGAGGCTGACCTATTTATTTCATTTTACACAATGCACATTTCCTGGCAGTCCTACTGACTATGTATGTGAATTTAACCATGGCAGTGCTGGTGTGCTTTTTCCATTGATTTTTCATGAAAATTTGCATACCAAAACAGCATGCGAATTTCCTATTAAATACATAAGCGGCGATTCGCATGCATTCCACTCACAGGCGAATTCTGCGGCTCTTTTGTGCGTTTTTCACCACTGAAAAAAACGCACCTCAACAACGCTACAGTGGAAACAGGCCCATCCACTTGCATTACATGTGCGAATCTGCATTCGCGATAGTGGAAATGAGCCCTAATAGTTTTATCCATAGACTCTCAACAAGTATGCAAATCAGATGCTCTGACTGAAGTCTGACTGGATTCGCTGCATGCTTGTTTCAGGTGTATGATGCAGACACTACTGCTGCCAAAGAGATCAGCAGGATTGCGACGCAATTGGTATTGTTTTAAGGCAAATATGGCAGCCATATCCTTCTCACTTCAAGTTTGCGTTAAGGCTACTGCTGGTATGGCATAGCGGCGTTTTCTACTTTATAACATTAGTAGCAACTGTAGTAGAGATTTTATATTTCTTTTACAAATCTCGTTGTGTGACGTAGCCACCAGGCTCATGAATCCAAATGAACAGGACCACAAGTCTCAACACGCTTACAGATTTGTATTTCTCATTATAAAACTCATAAAATCTCTTCTTATTACTGGTCAAGCATCTGGTCTGATATGGCACTGGAACTGCATACTGCTCTCCAAGATGCCTCTACTGTACATTCTTTCTGATGGACATGTATTTCTGTGGTTTATCATCCTTATTTGATTTACTTTTTTTCACAGGGTTTTTCTGATGACCGCCATGGAGATGTTGTTGTTGTCCGTCCCATGAGAGATTATTCATTAAAAGAAATTTCCTTTTATAACAGACTTTTTAATGTACAATCAGTCTTCATTCCAACTCTGGATACAAAGGTACAGATTAGTGATTTAGTCATAAAATCTGTGAGGATCTGGAGTTTTATTAATCCTCTGGGGTAAACTGGGGAATTGTAGCGTGGCAGGTTGCTCTGGGGAACTGTCGGGTGGTAGGTTTCCCTGGGGTGCTGTCGGCTGGTAGGTTCCCCTGGGGAGCTGTCGGCTGGTAGGTTCCCCTGGGGAGCTGTCGGCTGGTAGGTTCCCCTGGGGAGCTGTCGGCTGGTAGGTTCCCCTGGGGAGCTGTCGGCTGGTAGGTTCCCCTGGGGAGCTGTCGGCTGGTAGGTTCCCCTGGGGAGCTGTCGGCTGGTAGGTTCCCCTGGGGAGCTGTCGGCTGGTAGGTTCCCCTGGGGAGCTGTCGGCTGGTAGGTTCCCCTGGGGAGCTGTCGGCTGGTAGGTTCCCCTGGGGAGCTGTCGGCTGGTAGGTTGCCCTGGGGAGCTGTCGGCTGGTAGGTTGCCCTGGGGAGCTGTCGGCTGGTAGGTTGCCCTGGGGAGCTGTCGGCTGGTAGGTTGCCCTGGGGAGCTGTCGGCTGGTAGGTTGCCCTGGTAGGTCGCCCTGGGGAGCTGTCGGGTGGTAGGTCGGATCCTAGATAAGCCTTGTAGTTATTTGATATTAATAGTTTTGGGTTTTTCTTCTACACCTTTAGGCATGTGGGAATAGCGGCATCCAGCATCTATCAGAGACCTTCATTACTAAGCTGCAAGCAGACTTCCCCTCCACAGTCAGCACAGTGTACAGGTGAGAGAGCTTCTGCACTGAGCTATGACCAGCACCTGTGATGTCAGACACACAGCCAGTAAGAGAATGTATGTCATGCTTATGCTTTGTGGGTGTATACTGCCAACAAGTCACCAATATAGCAGCTGTGGCTATCACCTGAACATGGCATGACTTGTCAGATTAATTTTTAGCGACTAGACCAAGGGAGGCAACATTTCAAAAATGGCAGAGTTTGTGAACTGTCCACGAACTGCTGTGGTTAAAGTGTACTGTAAATGGATGAATAGAACCCTTTCCACATCCTGATGTGGTAATGTGGGACTGGACAATGGGCTCTATTCACTTCTCATAAATGACTTAATCACCTACTCGATTAAAAATAACCGTTCAGCACATTTACAAGCAGAACAATCACTCAAAGTACGAAAAGTAATGTTGAAATGAAGTTTCAGGAACAACTTACTTTAATTACATTATACTGTATTTGTGCTCTTTAGGAGCTTATAAATGTGACATAGATAAGGTGAAAACAGGTGAAAAGGCTTTAATAATGCCCAATATGAGAGGAGAAGGTTGGTGTGGGCTGATTGGCGTGTTACCAGGTTGGTATGGGCTGGTTGGAGTGTTACCATGGAGCATCTTTATGTCTAAATGGACCAAGGGGCATCCAGATGTGTGAAAAGCGACTGTGCAGTGATCCCTGTTGCATATGGCATCTGGAGTAGATGGTTGGTGACTGCACCCATACTTACTCACAAGGGTTCATCACAAAAAATAGCTTCCGCTTGCACAAGAGTACCAACCTTGGAGTTCTAACATGGGGTTGCCTTATCTTAAGTTACATTTTGAGTTTAGTTCCCTGGCCTCTGAATTTCCCAGACCTCAAGCCAATCAAATATGCTTTGGACCTCTTCAATCAACATGAGTATATGTATAATAATGAGAATACCAAGATACTTTACTTTGACCTGTTCATTGTCATAGGACCAGCGAGAAACTCCATGTTTCCAGGACAGAGGTCTCCCAAGATCAAAGCAAGCAGGAGAGATGTCTGCTGTGTATGTGCCCATCAGACACAAGTACAGGTGAGCTTGCGGCTGTGTGATATATATTAATTGAAGGCAGTATACAGTACAATTTGATATCCATATTCAGTCTGAGACTACTGTATACATTATACTCTATATTTTATACATACAAACTTTGAAAAGCAAAAAGCAGAACTCGCAGTCTGCAAGCAAACTTGTTAATGTGATGAAAACAACTGTTGATATAAAAAAATATGTATAATGCGTTAAGATATTGGTATATTGAGGAGTTTCTCTCTGCTGTGTAGGCACTGTTATTTGGCCTAAGGAAGCGGGCTTAGACCCATGAAATGCGTTGCCTGTGCTACTAATGAAATCTTTTGTTCTAACAAAGAATTTTGTCATTTGAGGTAAGCCACCTCAAAGTATTTTGTCATTTTTAAACGGTTTCTAAGTGCTTTTATAAACCACCGGGGCCCAATTTCTTGCACAGGACAGAAGGAAAACCTAACAGAAATGCACCCTATATGTATTTAGAGAGTTCAGCCTGTGTAATGGCCCCTCATTTGTCACTAGTTGCAATTTGATCTCCCTCCTGTGTCACATGACTGCCTATGGCAGATAAGCATATAAGCCCATTTGAAAGTACAGGCTGTAAACAATAGGTCTGCTTCCATGAATCAGGGAGTAGAAACTGCAGATTTATTTTAGGATTTGTATCAGCTGTAACAAAGATGTTTTTGTTTAACCTCCTTGCCGGTTATCCCGAGCTCAGCTCGGGGTAACCTGCGCAGGAGGATTTCTCAGGCCCCGCTGAGCCGATTTCTATCAAATAAAAAGGAGCACACGCAGCCGGCACTTTGCCAGCCGCGTGTGCTACCTGATCGCCGCCGCGTGCAGCGGCGAAAGAGGGTCCCCCCAGCCGCCCAAGCCCAGCGCAGCCGAACAAACAGTTCCGGCCAGCGCTAAGGGCTGGATCGGGGGCGGCTGACGTCCATGACGCCACTCCACTCGTCGCCATGGCGACGAGGAAAGTGAAACAAGGAAGGCCGCTCATTACGGCCTTGTTACTTCTGATCGCCGGAGGCTGCATACGGAGCGCCCTCTAGTGGGCTTTCATACAGCCAACTTTCAGTTGGCTGCATTAAATAATTTTTTTTTTTTTTATTTAAAAAAAACCCTCCCGCAGCCGCCCTGGCGATCTTAATAGAACGCCAGGGAGGTTAAAGGTTATAATGCTGTTTATCTTTTAGAGCAGAGAGGAGTTCCGAGTTCAGGTCCGCTGTGGTTTTTTTTTTTTTTTTTTTTTTTTTTTGTTTCTTTTTTTTTTCCTCTCGTGTTTGTTTTCTCATGTATTTAAGTGAGCTAAATAATTTAAGATTTAATTACATAGACTATCAGGTCCGTTGTTGTCCCCCCGGGCCACACAGTTTTGTCTAGGTGCCCCCAACTAAAGTATGTGACTGGCTCAGTTGCGGACTACTGCGCATTCGCAACCCTGGGTTTGTGCCCCCTAGCTGGAAGCATTGTGTGCAAATGCTGTTACAAGTTTTACAAACTGTGCGTGCGCACAACACTGCTCGACCATGAGACGAGAGGACATACATGGCTGGGCCAGCGCTTGCGGTCAAAGTGGTGCAGATCGGAAGGATGGTGAGGTGCCTGAAGGACTACAGGGGCCTGCAAGAAGTCACAGGTAAGTAAAACTCAACTCAACTTCAACTGTTCTCAGGAATGAGGAAACCTGGGCCCATATAGAATTAATATTTTCACCTGAGTTTTCTACTAGGTGATATTTTTACATTTTGCCATGAAATGCCTTTTAAACCACCAGCTAGCAAGAAAACACTTAAAATAAATTTGATAGTACTTTTTCACCAACTTTTTGGGTACTTTTATAATTGTAAAATGCTGAATATTAATTTTTTTTTTTATAGAAGATGAAAATTATCTCCTAGGGGATAACTCAGGTGAAAACCTGAATTGCATATGGGCCCTGGTGTTCTGGATGTCCAAACATAGATGGGAGTTACATTACGAATAACAGAATATTGCTTATCCTACCTAATAAAAGTGTCGCAGTTTTGTCCCTGTGTCCCAGGATTTTTGTTACTGCGCTTGTGCGCAGTAACGGACAGCTGGGACCAGGGAGCTGGACGGGCGAGCGAGGTGGGTGCGCCTGCGCACTGGCGGCAGCCGTAGACCTGGAGCCCGTTTTTAAACAGGCTGGGTCTACTAGTATCTACATAAAATGTATCCTCATTAGGTAAGCAATTACTTTTCTTATCTGGGTAATGGTGGTTCTGATTAGGGCTTGTTCCAGTTGTCAGGTATGGTTAATGACAAGCAAAAAATTCTGAGATGATTCAGATTTTAATATTATGCAAACTTTTGTGCAGCAAATGGACCAATGAGATTGGTTTGAAGGTGCAACAATGTGCATAAAATTAGCATTAAAATTGTATCAACCAACCTGAATTATCGCAAATTCTTTCTGTTTTAAGAAAGCAAACTTTTGTTTTTCTTAACTATTTGCAGTATTAAGTATTGTCTATTCCTATCACTCATAATAGCACAGACTAATGCCATTTAGCAGTTACTGAGACTGCAGTGCCATCTTGTGGCAGATGAAAGTAGTTGCATTTTTATGACTTCTCTCTCATTACCTTTCTTTATACTATTCAGTGTTGTGCAGGAACTCCAGCCCCTCCCCCCCCCCCCCCCCAAAAAAAACACACACCTACACACCCCTACTCACCTGTTCTAGAAAAGTACAACAATGGCCTTAATTCTGGTAGGGTTTTCAAACATCCTTATGTACGGTAATTTACCTCACAAGGTAATGACATTTAGCAATTCTGGTAGGTTTTAGTCATGTTTTACCTCGTGCAGTAAATTGTGAGGCGTTAATTTTACCATCAATAGCTCTCCTCATGGAAATTAGGGGGCATGTTTGCACATTATTTATTTACCAATCAGTTTAAGACCTGCCTGTACCTGGAGGTAAAGTCAGTTAGTATGCATTTCCAGTTTTAGTGGAGTTCCTATTGCTGTTTTAGTGTAATTCCTATTCAGGCTGTGTAATAGAAAAGAATAGTAGAAATAAAACTCCAAATATTTACTGGATTTTTTTATAGGGGATGCCTATAAATATACTTCTCATAGGTTGCTACATAATCGAATACACCTCTTCCCCCTTCAAAAAAAAAAAATCTTCCAAAGAGTATCCTAACTTATGGAAGAAAATTAAAGATTACTATTATTTAATTACGGCATGCTTACCGCTGAAATACCGCACGTTTTACTGCACTTTATGTATTTACCGCACGTTTTACAGCATACTGAAAAACTGCATGACAATTTACTAAGCTTTTTACCTTATGGGGTATTTTATTCAGTATTTTAAAGAATCATGCGGTATTTCATTTGGTATTTAATGGATTATTGCAGTGCAGGGAAATTTTTTTTTTTTTTTTTTTTTTTTATTATACTGAGAAGTCTGTCAGCTCCAGGCTGGAGGTAAAATAACATCTCACTTGGGTAGCCTTGGTGGCATAGTGGTTTGAATCCCAGCAAGGGCACCATCTGCACGGTGTTTGTAGATTCTCCCCGTGTCTGTATGGGTTTCCTCCGGGTACTCCGGTTACTTCCCACGTTCCCAAAAAACATACAGGGATGTTAATTGGCTTCCCCTAAATTTGCCCTAGTCTATAATACATACCATTTATTGTTAAAAAATACAAATAAATATTGATAAACATCCCAGGAGGGATCAGAGCCCACCAACAGAAAGCTCTGTTGGTGGGCAGAAAAGGGGGGGGGGGAGGATCACTTGTGTGCTGAGTTGTGTGGCACTGCAGTAAGGCCTTAAAGCTGCAGTGGCCTAATTAGTAAAAAAAAAAAAAAAAAAAAAAATAGCCTAGTCACTAGGGGGGTTTAAGCCGGTAGTCCTTAATTGGTTAATTGTGACCACAGTGTGTTGTATTGTGAGAGAACAATTTGGATTAAATTGGATTACAGATCTATATACTCGCTCACAATCACTATTTCATGATCTCCCCAAAACTCAGCTGAGCTCAGTCTCTTAAGTTTTCCTCAATCCTATTCACCCCTTTCCATTATTTGTTTGCTGGTTTACAAGGCAATAAAGGCAAGCATTTACATTCTCAGATATTTTACATTAGTAATAGGCTGCTGGATTTTAGCCTAGCTGCATGGAAGTCAATGATTTTCTATTTCTGTGCTCATTGATTAATTTAAAGTGAACCTAGACTGAGTCTGCAAATGAATATTACATACTTACCTCGCTGTCACTTCCTCTCAGAAGCTCACCATTTTCTTCTAACGACTTTTTCTACCAGTGCTGTCAAGTTTTTGTCGGAACTGAAATATAAACCTAACAGCAAATGATATAGCAGTTGCTGTCAGCGCCAGTTATAACTGGAAGGACAACTGATGTGCAAGGTAATGTCCATGTTTCCCTATGGTTAAAGTGGGCAATGTTAGTTTATCAGTGTGCTGTCCAGGAAGCTGTGACTAGGTCATTGCCATTTTTTCTTAAATGGAGGACAGTGATCACAGTGGACAAGCAGGACATGAGAGAGGAGAAATAGATTGATAAGCAGACTGTTTTAGACAACTGTTTGTTTTGACTTTTTAAAGAGAACCTGAACTGAGAATAAAAAGTCAAAATAACCATACACAGGTCATACTTGCCTCCTGTGTAGTCTACTCCGCAATCTCTTTCTCCTCTCCTGTGTCTCGTTTGTCCACTGTGATCAATGGAATTCTCCATCCTCCATTTTAAAAATGGCCATTGTCCCATAACAGCTTCCTGGTCAGCACACTGTTAACTGTAATATTGCCCACTTGAGCCATAGGGAAACATGGACACTACCTTGCACATTCAGTTGTAACTGACACCTGCTGATATATAACTGACAGCAACTGGTATACTTCAGTTCTGACAAAATATTGTCAGAACTGGAAGGCATCACTATAAGAAGAAAATAGTGAGCTTCTGAGAGGAACTGACAGTGAGGTTAATATGTAATATTCATTTGCAGCTACTTCATGTGCTTATTTTAAATAATTTTACTCGCTTCAGGTTCCCTTTAAACTTTTAGGTCAGGTTTGCTTTAAAGTTTAACAGTGATCATAAATGCACTTACCCTGTGTTTTGTCATATGTATGTGGTCAGGAATGTTATCCCTTATGTCAGCTGCTTGTTCCCCTTATGCAGTCATCATTAGACATGCCACTGTGATTATTCTGTAAATAACTGTAATGTTCTGCTGACTATCCTCCTCTGTTGCCATGACAGGTGCAGCCTCTGCATTCTCTGCTACACAAGTGTCCCAGCAGCTCTCACAGAGGAGACCTCCGAACAGTGTTACGTCTGCAGAGAATTCTGGCAAACAGTGCTGTAATGGAGAGCAGTGTTGTGAAGATGTGGCTTCCTGTACACAACCTAGGTGAATTTCAAGACCTTACATACAAATACATTGTTTTAGAAAATGTATATCCTCGAGTATAAGCCGAGATTTTGGGTCAAAAAAGTGGTCCAAAAGTAGGGGTCTGGGCTTATACTCGAGTCTCGAGTGCATGACACTGTCGCCCTAGTGCCCAGAGTTCCTCCCCTGTCCCCGCTATAAGCATCTGTAACAGTCCCGCTATAATTTACTAGTATGTCAGCGGCTCCCCCGAGTCCCCCGCCATATGCATATAGAGTAAGAGACCTGCTACAATGTATGTGAGCATGCGCCCCATTTCCCAATTCCCCCCCCCCCCCCCCCCCCGAGTCTCTCCCCAAGCCAGAGCGGAGTGGTATATGTTCTTTCCGCTGTAGTCTCCGATCTTTAAGAATATTGGTCCGCACAGTGTTCACTCCCCGGACCACGCTGGATGTAGGAGTCTTATCTCTCTGACGCTCTCTAGTGTCGCCTTCAGTTATGCGCTGCTGCAGGACGAGACTGAGAGATGAGACTCCTACATCCAGCGTGGTCCGGGGAGTGAACACTGTGCGGACCAATATGCTTAAGGAACGGACAATGCAGCGGAAAGAATATATATCGCTCTGCACTGGTTTGGGGAAAGACTCCAGGGAAAACAAATATTGAGCAGCGCAGCGACTCCAGGGGAAACAAATATGCGAGCAGCGCAGCGTTCACTTACATTGTAGCAAGTCTCTTTCTCTACATGCATATGGCGGGGGACTCGGGGGTAAGCTGCAGAAATACTGGTAAATTGTAGCTGGACTGTTATTCCATTGATCCATTCAACATAAATTATGGGGGTGGACACAGGTGGGGGATGAGGAGGCACTTAAGGGTGAGTGAACATTGCGCATCACTATAGCTGAGATCTGGTAGGGGTAAGAAACTTGGGGGAGCCAAAGATTAGCTCCATTATATGCTATCCTAGTATTCAGCCAGTTACTAGTGGTAATATTCCACAGGTCTAGGAAATAATATGCCAAGGAGATTATTTGGACACCAGCAGCTAGCTGGTGTTGTTGCTATTTTCTGACTTAAGCTGCTTTTCTCGTATATGGTTGGTCGTGGTTGTGAGTGGTGTGTTGTGGCACTTCCTACCCCCGACTTATACTCGGGACAATGCATTTTTTCAGGTTTTTTTTACGTAAAAGTTAGGGGGTCGGCCTATACTCGGGTCGGCTTATACTCGAGTATATATGGTAGATCTTTTAAATATCTTTGATATGAGACCTCATTAACAACTTCAGCCTACAGTATTGTTTCACCTTATGTATCTGTGCAACTTTCACCTCCCATTCATTCGCCAATAACTTTATCACTACTTATCACACTGAAATGATCTATATCTTGTTTTTTCCGCCACCATTTAGGCTTTCTTTGGATGGTACATTTTGCTAAGAAGAATTTTATTCTAAATCCATTTTAACAGGAAGATTAGGAAAGAAATGGAAAAAATCATTATTTTTCAGTTTTTGGCCATTATAGTTTGAAATTAATACATGCTACCGTAATTAAAACTCATGTATTTTATTTGACCATTTGTCCCGGTTATTAAATTATGTCCCTATCGCAATGTATGGCGCCGATATTTGGAAATAAAGGTGCATTTTTTTCGGCTTTGTGTCCATCTCTTATTACAAGCCCATAGTTAAAAAAAAATAACTATACTATACCCTACTACATACATATTAGAAAAGGTTTGTCCCTAGGGTAGCTATTTATGTATTTGTTTGTTTTTATTATTTTTATACAAAAAAAAAATTGCCGTAGCTATTGGGGAGTGTGGGAGGTAAAGAACTATTTTTAACAAGTTATCTGGAAATTATTTCCAGATGCAATTTTACTATTAGGCCACAAGATGCCCTCGGCGCTTACTTCTGCATGCATAGTATTACTACGCAAGCGGAAGTAAAGCGTGGCCGGGACAGAAGGGGATTTATGAAAGACGGAGCCCTCTCGGCGGCAGCAGGGCAGGCTATCTGGACGGTTATATCCGAAGTGGTTAAAGGGAACCTAAGATGGGCCATGTGTATTTATACATGGGCTTCCTCCAACCCCAGGAAGTGTGTGGGGTTCCTCTCCGGCCGCCCCGTTATCTTGTAGCGTGCAAGAGGCCTAAGTGGTTACATAATCCAACTCAAAATTGAACTGCAGCAGAAAAAGAACTGTATACAATGTTTTGTGTCAACCTGTTGTGAAATATTTTTGAGACTTGCATATACACTATTTCTTCTCTCGGTGCACTGTGCCTTATTGGTATACAACTTTTGTGTTTTGTTTTTTTTTTTCTTCCCCGCAGTGTTACTGGACCAGAAGACATTGTACATCTGCTGTGCTACAGCTGTAGAGTGACCATCAAAGATCTAGTGAGTGACACTCCCAACAAATGTCTGTTGTACCTTCTTAGATTACTTACCAGTTGCCTGGCAGTCCTGCTGATCATTCTGGCATCAGTAGTGTCTGAACCACACACCTCAAACAAAAAAGCATGCAGCTAATCTTAATGTTTCGACCAATGTAGTATGCACAAATCAGGTATAAATATTAGGACATAGTAGAGCACCCCTCCTCTCAGATATATATTGGAATAGTAAAAGAGAAGTCTGGGAGTATGACGGGGGTTATAAAGTGTATAATTTAGGAAAAGGGTCACAAGCCACTGTAGATAAAACCTTCTCATTTTGTTAATACAGAAAGTCATAAAAGTACTAAACACACATATATATATATATATATATATATATATATATATATATATATATATATATATATATATATATATATATATATATATATATATATATATATATATATATATATATATATATATATATATATATATATACCCTGAATCTGGACCTCCATAACAAACATCATAATACTAGTAATGGATGAAACCTATACTCTCAATTATCTAGCTAATCAAGTATTCCACCTACAGTGGGGGCTACAAATATACAATGTTTGTCTTTATGACGTTTGTTAAGATTACAGAGCCAAACTAATCCAACATACATAGACTGTTTCTCACTGCTTGATCCTCATCAGTGCATGGCATGGAGTAGTCTCTTTCTGTGTTAAAGCTGCCACAGTACATCTTGTCTCACTTTGAGGATTCTCTCACAGACTGCACCAATAAGTATTCTTATTCTTTAACCACTTAAAGGGAACCAGAGAGGAACGGGGGGTGAAAAAAGAAAAAGATTTTATACATACCTGGGGCTTCTTCCAGCCCCATAAGCCTGAATCGCTCCCACGCCGCCGTCCTCAGCTTCCTGGATCCGCCGGTACCGGGCCCGTCACTTCCGGCGGACGCGGCCAATTGTCCGCATCACAGGGGCTCCCTCCATACATGTACGCATGCGGCTGCGCATTAAGCAGCCACATGCGTATCTGTATGGGGAGAGCACCCTGTGATGCGGAGAGTTGGCCGCGTCCGCCGGCCGACTTGCCGACTCGCGGCAATGACGGGACCCGGTGGCGGCGGATCCAGGCAGCGGAGGACGGCGGCGTGGGAGCGATCCGTGCGTATGGGGCTGGAGGAAGCCCCAGGTATGTATATTGCATCCTCTCTGGTTCCCTTTAAGGACAGCAGTCTTTTCACCCCTTAAGGACCAGAGCCTTTTTTCCATTCAGACCACTGCAGCTTTATTGGTTTATTGCTCAGTCATACAAGCTACCATCTAAATGAATTTTACCTCCTTTTCTTGTCACTAATACAGCTTTCTTTTGGTGCTATTTGATTGCTGCTGCGATTTTTACTTTTTATTATATTCATCAAAAAAGACATGAATTTTGGCAAAAAAATGATTTTTTTAACTTTCTGTGCTGACAGTTTTCAAATAAAGTAAAATTTCTGTATACATGCAGCGCGAAAAATGTGGACAAACATGTTTTTGATTAAAAAAAAACCCATTCAGTGTATATTTATTGGTTTGGGTAAAAGTTATAGCGTTTACAAACTATGGTGCCAAAAGTGAATTTTCCCATTTTGAAGCATCTCTGACTTCTCTGACCACCTGTCATGTTTCATGAGGTGCTAAAATTCCAGGATAGTATAAATACCCCCAAAATGACCCCATTTTGGAAAGAAGACATCCCAAAGTATTCACTGAGAGGCATGGTGCGTTCATAGAAGATTTTATCTTTTGTCACAAGTTAGCGGAAAATGACACTTTGTGACAAAAAATAAAAATAAAAAAAAGTTTCCATTTCTGCTAACTGGTGACAAAAAAAAATGAAATCTGCCACGGACTCACCATGCCCCTCTCTGAATACCTTGAAGTGTCTAGTTTCCAAAATGGGGTCATTTGTGGGGTGTGTTTACTGTCCTGGCATTTTGGGGGGTGCTAAATTGTAAGCACCCCTGTAAAGCCTAAAGGTGCTCATAGGACTTTGGGCCCCTTAGCGCACCTAGGCTGCAAAAGAAATGTCACACATGTGGTATCGCCTTACTCAGGAGAAATAGTATAATGTGTTTTAGGGTGTATTTTTACACATACCCATGATGGGTGGGAGAAATATCTCTGTAAATGAGATTTCTTTTGATTTTTTTACACACAATTGTCCATTTACAGAGATATTTCTCCCACCCAGCATGGGTATGTGTAAAAATACACCCCAAAACACATTATACTACTTCTCCTGAGTACGGCGATACCACATGTGTGACACTTTTTTGCACCCTAACTGCGCTAAGGGGCCCAAAGTCCTATGAGTACCTTTAGGATTTCACAGGTCATTTAGAGGCATTTATTTTCTAGACTACTCCTCACGGTTTAGGGCCCCTAAAATGCCAGGACAGTATAGGAACCCTACAAGTGACCACATTTTAGAAAGAAGACACCCCAAGGTATTCCGTTAGTAGTATGGTGAGTTCATAGAAGATTTCATTTTTTTTTCACAAGTTAGCGGAAATTGATTTTTATTGTTTTTTTCACAAAGTGTCATTTTCCACTAACTTGTGACAAAAAATAAAATCTTCTATGAATTCCCCATACACCTAATTGAATACCTTGGGGTGTCTTCTTTCTAAAATGGGGTCACTTGTGGGGTTCCTATAATGCCCTGGCATTTTAGGGGCCCTAAACTGTGAGGAGTAGTCTAGAAACCAAATGCCTCAAAATGACCTGTGAAATTCTAAAGGTACTCATAGGACGTTGGGCCTCTTAGCGCACCTAGGTTGCAAAAAAGTGTCACACATGTGGTATCGCCGTACTCAGAAGAAGTAGTATAATGTGTTTTGGGGTGTATTTTTACACATACCCATGCTGGGTGGGAGAAATATCTCTGTAAATTAAAATGTTTTGATTTTTTTACACACAATTGTCCCTTTACAGAGATATTTCTCCCACCCAGCATGGGTATGTGTAAAAATACACCCCAAAACACATTATACTACTTCTCCTGAGTACGGCGATATCACATGTGTGACACTTTTTTGCAGCCTAGGTGCGCTAAGGGGCCCAACGTCCTATTCACAGGTCATTTTGAGGCATTTGGTTTCTAGACTACTCCTCACGGTTTAGGGCCCCTAAAATGCCAGGGCAGTACAGGAACCCCACAAGTGACCCCATTTTAGAAAGAAGACACCCCAAGGTATTCCGGTAGGTGTATGGTGAGTTCATAGAAGATTTTTTTTTTTGTCACAAGTTAGTGGAAAATGACACTTTGTGAAAAAAAAACAATACAAATCAATTTCCGCTAACTTTTGACAAAAAATAAAATCTTCTATGAACTCGTCATACACCTAACGGAATACCTTGGGGTGCCTTCTTTCTAAAATGGGGTCACTTGTGGGGTTCCTATACTGCCCTGGCATTTTAGGGGCCCAAAACCACGAGGAGTAGTCTGGAAACCTAATGCCTCAAAATGACTGTTCAGGGGTATAAGCATCTGCAAATTTTGATGACAGGTGGTCTATGAGGGGCCGAATTTTGTGGAACCGGTCATAAGCAGGGTGGCTTCTTAGATGACAGGTTGTATTGGCACTGAAGTGCAGGAATGTTCTCAAATCGTGACCTGGACATGGCAATTAAGTCGTACCAGCAGTAATCAGAAAAAAAAATTCTGTCACTGCGGTGGGGCGGGTGAGGGTTTGGCCGGGTGATCAGAAGCCCGCAGGGGGCATATTAGGGCCTGATCTGATGGGTAGCAGTGACAGGGGGTGACGGGGTGGTTGATAGGTGATCAGTAGGTGATTACAGAGGAGAATATATGCAAGCAGTGCACTGGCGAGTTGATCAGAGGGGGTCTGGGGGGCTAATTGAGGGTGTGGGCGGGTGATTGGGTGCCCGCAAGGGGCATATTAGTGTCTGATCTGATGGGTAGCAGTGACAGTTGGTGACGGGGTGATTGATGGGTGATCAGTGGATGATTAGAGGGGAGAACAGATGTAAACAATGCACTTTCGGAGGTGATCTGAGGGTGGGTCTGCACGCAATCTGAGGGTGTGGGTGGGTGATCAGGTTCCCACAAAAGGCAGGTTAGGATCTGATCTGATGGGTGGCAGTGACAGGTGGTGACGGGGTGATTGGTGGGTGATTGACAGGTGATCAGTGGGTGATTATAGGGAAGAATAGATGTATACAGTACACAGGGGGGAGGGTCTAGGAAGGATCTGAGGGTGTGTGGGGGGGGGGGGTGTTCAGGAGCCTCCAGGGGGCAGTTTAGGACCTAATCTAAAAAATAGCGTTGAGATAGTGACAGGGAGTGATTAATGGGTGATTAGGGGGGTGATTGGGTGCAAACAGGTGTCTGAGGGGTGGGCAGGGGGGGTCTGATGGGTGCAGTGGGCGATCAGGGGGCAGGATCAGTGTGCTTGGGTACTTACTAGGAGGGCTGCAACCTGCCCTGGTGGTCCCTCAATCACTGGGACCACCAGGGCAGGAGGCAGCCTGTATAATACGCTTTGTATACATTACAAAGCGTATTATCCGCTTTACATGCGGCAGATCGGGGGTTAACAACCCGCCGCCGCTGCTAATTGGCTGGAGGGTTGACGTCGCGGGCGGGCACATCCAGCGTGCGATCCCCGGCCAGCTAGTCCGCAACGAGCCGCCGCCGATCGGCGTATTGCGGTCGTTGCGGGCTCCACTTTGCCGCCGCCCCTAGGTAGGGGCGGTCAGCAAGTGGTTAAAATCACAATCAAGTAAAATATATATAGATCTATCTATCTATCTATCTATCTATCTATCTATCTATATCTATATCTATATCTATATAGGTGGTTGGGGGGAGATCTGGATATAAAAAGATTTTTATTTACACTAAAATCGCACAGCCTGTCACGGCTGCAGGCTGTGCGTCTCTCCCTGTCACATAAGATCCACAGTGACAGGGAGAGGGAGGCGGAGAGGGAGGCGGAACGGCAACTATGTTGCCTTTCGGAGGGTGATCGCTGTGATTGGCTCACAGCGATCACACGGCAGGGAGCCAATCAGTGACGGCTCCTGCCGATACCCGGAAGCCTTAGCTGTCATAAGACAGCTAAGTGCAGCCGGTTCGGTGCGCGCGATCGCGGCGGGGAGCGGCGGCGCCGGTGATAGAGATCTACGCCCTGCCAGCCAGGAGCCCATCAAAACAGGGCGTAGATCTCTATCACTGCGGTCCGCAAATGGTTAAGCTGCTGAAAAGTATGTTTTTAATTTAATGTGTTGCTCTTTTGCCCTTTTTTTCTATCCAGAAGTCTGTGGATACATTACCGAGTTATTTGATGAAGGAGGCTGAACACAGGAACCGCAGGTAATCATGATATAAAGTCAACTGCTACATCTGGGTAAATTGGTACCTCTGAGAACAGGAGAGCATTGCAATAGATGAGATGGATTTGAGGGACTTGGACATCTACACCTTGCTATATTTTGACACATTAAACCACTGACATGTGCAGTGATTCTTTAGCTCACTGTTAGAAAAGCTTCAGCCACGCCAGCCGGGATGTACAGCACATGTGCGGCCTGGCCACACATGCACAGAGCATCCCGGCTGGTGCGACTAAAGCCTTTCTAACGGAAAAGATTGAAGATGACCGGAACCACCTAGGAGGATAGCGAGGAAGCCTACTGTGAACTTGGGGCTGGAGGAAGCCCCAGGTATGTATAAATTCTTCTATTTAACTACTTGAAGACCGCCACACGCCAAGGGGCGTGGCCGCGGCGGCAGCCCCAGGACCCCCTAACGCCAATTGGCGTCAAGTCCTGGAGTTGCAGTTTCCCAGGGAACGACCGCGCGCATTCGCGATCGTTCCCTGCCAGTTCACGGTGCAGAGCTCCGTGATTAGCCTGCTAGCCGCTGATCGTGAATGAAAGGGGAAAGAAATCCCCTGCGGTCTCCAGCAGCGCTGGACGAGATCGGCGATCCCCGGCCTCTGATTGGCCGGGGATCGCTGTCCTCTCATAGGCTGATGCCTATGAGAGGAGGAGAACAGGACGGATCGCCATCCTGTTCATTTCTACAGGCAGAGGGGAGGGAGAAAGGAGAGGGAGGGGAACAGAGGGAGAGAGAGCCTCTATGAGGCTAAGAAAAAAAAAAAAAGTGGCAGCAGCAATCGGACACCTCTGGCAGCATGTCCCCTTAGGGACAAAAATAGGAGAGGAGTCCAATCGCTGGGCTCCTTAGCTGGGCTGTGCAGGAGGCTGAAAAGCCTGCACAGCCCAGTGCAGCCAAAAAGAGCCTGGTCTTTAGGGGGGTTTAACACTGCGGTCGTCAAGTGGTTAACTCGTTTCCGGTACACTTAAAATAAGGAATTTAACTTGAACCGTTTTTTTCTTGTCTCCAGAGTGCAGATGAGGAAAGAGATCGAAGAGTTTCTGCTTGATGACAATCCAGGCGACCTCTGAGGACCTTCATCTATCCACAGCTCAGGTGGAGCAGATCTCTCACATACCACAGAGCAGTCTTATCAATATATCAGTCATTGTAAAGAAACTGGAAATATAATTCCACACATACAGCAAGTGCCAGAATCACAACATGAAAATGGGAAAGACTTTGACATTTTACAATGGAAATGACCTCATAGGAGATGTGATCTCCTGCTAGTAGTTATGAAATAAAATTTTGAAATGAAGTTTGTGATCGGTCGTATCATTTCTGTATTCTCTTTCCCAGCAGAGCTTATGGCTTTATGCTAGCGTAAGTACAAAGGGCCGTATTTTACTGAGGGCCTCTAGGGCTGTAGAGCAGAAAACCTAAAGGAGAACTCCAGGATAAGGGAGTTGAAAATATCCTTCTAGTTATATTTGTTACTGAAATTAACTTTGCTAACAATAAACGTGCCTTCTAAAAAACAATTTATATTATAAAACCCTAGTAATATTTAGCATAGCTTTCCTAGTAAGGTTCCATGTTAGGTTCCATGTAGTACATCATTCTAGTCTTCTTGTTTACAGTGATGTAACTGCATTCTGTTAAAGAGACACTGAAGTGAAAAAAAAAATATGATATAGTGAATTGGTTGTGTACTATGAATAATTACTAGAAGATTAGCAGCAAATACTTTTATTTTCAGGTATATAGTGTTTTTTCTAACATTGCATCACTCTATAATATGTGCAGATTACACAACACTCAGCATTCAAAATGATTCTTTCAGAGCAGTCTGTGAAGTAATGACCTCTCCTCTAGCAGAGGAAAAGTAAATGGTCCAGGAACAGTTGAGATAATAAAAGTCAGATAACAGCCCTCTCCATGACTAACTTAGTCGGAGAGCTTAATGGCTTGTTTGCATAGAGATAACAACTGGAGTTTCTCAACTCTTCCTGTACTAAAAACAATTACACTGATGTATCTGATCTTAATGTTTTATTTCTTAGCTGTGCTACACATACAAATCATAATATCATCTCTTTTTTTTTTCGCTTCAGTGTCTCTTTAAAAGGAACTCAAGGTTTGAAACCTTTGGAAGCTGCCATATTTATTTTCTTTTAAACAATACCATTTGCCTGGTAGTTCTGCTGATCTTTCTGGTCAGTAGGGTCTAAATCACACACATGAAACAAGCATGCAGCTAATCTTGTCAGATTTGTCATACACCCATCTGATCTGCATGCTTGTTCAGGGTCTAGGGCTTAAAGGGAAACTTCAGCCTAAACAAACATACTGTCATTAAGTTACATTAGTTATGTTAATTAAAATAAATCGGTATTATAATCCCTTACCCACCCTGTTTTAAAAGAACAGGCAAATGTTTGTGATTTCATGAGGGCAGCCATCTTTTTCATGGTGCCAGCCATCTTTTTGGTTGAAAGGAGGTGACTGGGAGCATGAGACACAGTTCCAACCGTCCTGTATCCTGATCACCCCTCCCAGCTGTGCGCTAGGCTTCAAATCTCAAATTCAAAATTAAAAAAAAAAATTGTGCCAAAACAGCAGAAGGAGAACCTCATCAGAAATCCCATCATGCTTTGCACAGCACCAGGGGAAAAATGTCCGGTCAGTTGTCTTCTGTGCAACTAAAAATGAGGAAACTGTTAAAGAAACGCCAAGCCTTTTCAGTGCTTCTAAGTAAATTTTTAGTCTGGAGGTTCACTTTAACCACTTGCCGACCGCACGCTTATACCGTGCGTCGGCAAAGTGGCAGCTGCAGGACCAGCGACGCAGTTCTGCATCGCCGGCTGCAGGCTAATTAATCAGGAAGCAGCCGCTCGCGCGAGCGGCTGCTTCCTGTCAATTCACGGCGGGGGGCTCCGTGAATAGCCTGCGGGCCGCCGATGGCGGCTCGCAGGCTAAATGTAAACACAAGCGGAAATAATCCGCTTTGTTTACATTGTACGGCGCTGCTGCGCAGCAGCGCCGTAAGGCAGATCGGCGATCCCCGGCCAATCAGCGGCCGGGGATCGCCGCCATGTGACAGGGGACGTCCTGTCACTGGCTGCACAGGACGGATAGCGTCCTGTGCAGCCCCGATCACCGGGGATGAGCAGGTAGGAGAGGGAGGGGGGAATTTCGCCGCGGAGGGGGGCTTTGAGGTGCCCCCCCCCCCCCCGCAACAAGCCTGCCCACCAGAGCGATCAGACCCCCCCTGCACATCATCCCCATAGGGGGGAAAAAAGGGGGGCGATCTGATCACTCTGCCTGCCCGCTGATCTGTGCTGGGGGCTGCAGAGCCCACCCAGCACAGATCCCAACAAACAGCGCTGGTCCTTAAGGGGGGGTAAAGGGTGGGTCCTCAAGTGGTTAAAGTAGTAAAGGCAAAGGACCAGCAGTACAGCCAGACAATATGCATTATTTACAAGGAAATATGTTGGCTTCCATATCCCTCTACCCTCTGATTCCCTTTAAGTTTCTCTTTCAATATTATTTCCCCTTCCTTATAATGTGCTTCGGAAGATTGCTGGAAACAGCATTTCTGCTGCTGAAAACAGTGTGTATCGGAATTTGTTCCTCCCCTCCTGGGCTCATATGCAATTAACTTTTTCTTCTAGGGGATATTTTCACACCTTGCCAATAATGACTTAAGCCACCAGCAAGCAAGAAAATACTAAAAATTTTCATAGTACTTTACTACTTTTTTTATTATACAATGCTTTAGGGCTCGTTCTCACCTGAGTGGGAATCGAGCGATTCCCGCTCACAGCAAACCGCTACCGGTTCTGCATGAACCGCTACACAATGTAGCGAGTGGCAGTGTTCTCACTGTTGCGGTTAGCGATAACCGCAACCGCGCTGCATGCAGCGGTTTGCCGGCGACGAGCGTTCCGCGATTTGCGATCGTGATTAGCGTGCATAGCACGCTAATCGCGATCGCTCCAAAACCGCCGCAGTGTCCAGTGATTTTTTTCCACGCTAATTGCGGGAAAATCGCTCCCGCAAAACGTTCTGCGATTTTAAGTGTGAATGGGCCCTTAAAGGTTATTTTAAAAAGCAGCTGAAAAATTATCTCCTAGGAGAAAAAGTGGATTGCATATGGGCCCTTGTGTATATTCTTTGAAGCACACCTACCCAGAGGAAAGCTCAGCAGAGTCTATTCTTCTTTTGCCCATTGAAGTTCGGTATGTCCTAGTACAAACTTTACACCACCACCATTGAGTCCATCCTCTGCTCGTCCATCCTGGTCTGGTGCACTGGCTCCTCCATCAATGACCGATACAACCTTCAGAGGGCCATCAGCAGGGAGGGGAATCAGTCGGCTCCCAGGACTCCAAGGCATAGGAACTGATCTATTTGGCTGCAGTATTGTCTGAACAACGGCAGAAACAAGCATGCAGAATCTTGTCAGATCTGACAACATCAAACACCTGATCTGCTGTATGCTTGTTCAGGGTCTATGGTTAAAAGTGTTAGAGGCAGAGGATAAGCAGGATAGCAAGGCAACTGGTATTGTGTTGAACATCTTGGTAAGGGCCTATTTCCACTACACGCAGAATGGGTGCTGAAAAACTGACTCCAATGAAAGCCTATGGGCCTGTTTCCACTAAATGCAATTTTTCTGATGCAGATTTTCCCATAGGCATTCATTGGAGTCGTTTTTTCTGCGTCCATTCTGCATCAATTCTGCGTGTAATGGAAATAGGCCCTAATGGAGAGGTTACTGGCCTGGGTAAGGGTAAGCTGTGCTGGGAATTCCTCGTCCGAATTGCAGGGGTGCTTAGCCAGCTGGCATCTAATGTTCTTCTTAGCTGAGGCTTGTGAACTCGTGCTGGCAGCCATCTTGGATCTGTGTTGCACACCAATACTCCTGGCATAATAAAATATTTGAGGATTTCTGGGCTTCAATAGATGTCTGCCATGCTTCTTTATCATTTCACGGAGGTCCCATGGATAAAAAAGGCAGGTATTTTTGCATAAGAAAGGAATTGGCATCCTTACCTGGTGGGTAAGGACTCCTTCAAAGTTTTTGCGGACGACACTATATTGACATTCCTGAACCCCTATGTGTCATTGCCGATGCATTTTAACCACCCTGGCGTTCTATTGATTGCGCCAGGGTGGCGGTGCAGCAGTATTCTTTGCATTTATTTTTTAAATCATGTAGCTAGCCTAGCGCTAGCTACACGATTTCCCCCCCCCCCCCCCCCTCCCTGCAGCATCCCTCCCACCCCTCCAATCGCCTTCGGCGATCATGCCCATCCGGAAATCCCATTCTGAACGGGATTTCCTTTAGGGCTTCCCCTGTCACCATGGCGACGAGCGGAATGACGTCATTGACGTTGTGACGTCACAGGGAGTCTCAATCCACCCCTCAGCGCTGCCTGGCACTAATTGGCCAGGCTGCTCACGAGGTCTCGGGGGCGGGGGGGCTGTTACGCGGCGATCGTATCGAACACGTAGCTAGCAAAGTGCTAGCTGCGTGTTATAAAAAATTCTTTACGAAAATTGGCCCACCAGGGCTTGAGCAGTGCCCTGCGGCGGTTATAGACGAGCTGAGGAGGTTATGGACCGCCAAGGAGGTTAAGACCCTAAGGGTGTTTTGCTCTGTCTCTGGAATCAAAAATAAATAAGTCTGAGGCTCTCTCTTTACACATACCAGATGTCCAACAACAGTCCCTATCTTCATCCTTTGGATTCAAATTTAGAAAATCTGGGTTGAAATATCCGGAGATTAAGGTAATGTCCTCCATAAGCCAACTTTACAATGCCATCTATTCACCTATGTTTACATCCCTGCATAAGTTATTAGATCAGGCTTTCTCAACCAGGGTTCCTTCTCCCATTATGAGGGGGGGGGAATAAAATAGAACACATTATAGGGGGTACTGTACAAAGAAGCATTAAATAATTAAATTGGGGGTCACAATAATAATGAGCACATTGATAAAAAGCACTAGGATAAGGAGACAGTATAATGATTGGCAGTGTAATAGGGGGTAGTGAAAAAGATAGCCACACATACTTTTAAAGACCACACCACCTGCAAAATTAAGGCAGGGGTTCCTCGAGATCAAAAAGTTATTTTCAGGGTTCCTCTAGAATACAAAGGTTGAGAAAGGCTGTAATTAGATAGTTGGATGCATTATGATATCTATATGTCTGGGCATAAAGCAGCAGTCAAAATGACATTACTACCCAAAATTCTTTATTCCATTCCCTTCCGGGTTCAAGCTTCTGATGCGAAATCTTTGCAATTACATATAACTCGATTTATCAGGGCGGGAAGGCAACCGAGGATCAGCTATACATTTTTGGCCAGAGAAAGATTGCAGGATGGGTTTGGGCCACCACAACTAATGCACTACTATTTTGCAGATAGATTAGCCCAGCTTAACCAATGGTCTGCCCTGCTGGGATTGGTCCGCTGGGTTGACCTTGAAGCTGCTCAGATTAGCCCATTTACCATATCAGCCTTTATGTGAACTAAGTGACCTGTGCACCCAAATATTGCTGACAATCTCAATTTAACTAAGTCCCTCTGGGTGTGGAGGTCACAGGAAAAAAAACTAGGTCTCCTGGATCAGCGCTTTACTTTAGAGTCTTTGTTTTTCAATAAATAATTCTTACTGGGATGTGAAACGTGGGGTTGGGACAAGTGGAAGGCTTTTGGAATCTTATGTATGAAGGATGATGTTGCACACGCCAAGCTTAGACAATGGAATAACATGATGGAGGCATATAGACTAGGTGAGAGTGAATACATTTGATAGTTACAGGTTAGAGCATTTATTAACTCATTGGCTCGAGTGGGAGGTTTCCCCAGTCTATTATAGGCCTGGTGCACACCAGAGGAGTTTTTCTGAGCGTTTTGAGTTTTTAAATCTGCTGCTAATGTTATCCTATGTGTCTGTGCACACTGGAGCAATGAGGTTTTGTAAAAAAAAAACATAGCATTACGTTGGGAAAAGCTTTTGAAACCTCTAAAAGCTCTTCCCAATGTAAGGCTATGGTTTTTTTTTTTTACAAAACCTCATTGCTCCAGTGTGCACAGACACATAGGATAACATTAGCAGCAGATTTAAAAACTCAAAACGCTCAGAAAAACTCCTCTGGTGTGCACCAGGCCATAGACACTCAAGGCCTAATTTCAAGTATCTATTCACAATTATGGTATGGCACCCTGAGGTCTCCACTCTAATGATTAAACGGCAGGATAGACTCCAAGCTACATGGGACTCTGAGGAATGGGGCCATCCATAAAAATTCAAAGTTAACAGAAAGGGCTTGGCAGCGGTTATACCAGATGTGGTACGGAGGTCACAGCATGAGAGACTTCACCGTTGCAGCGATACACATGTGCCTCTAGCTGGTATTGTTTTAAGGAAATAAATATCACACATGGTGCGCCCTTCTGATCGCTGTTGGCGATCACAAGTAACAAGAAATCCCGCGAAGAGAGGGATTTCTTGTTAGGCTTACCCCGTCGCCATGGCGACGATCGGGATGACGTTAGCTGACATCAGACGCCTCCGATCCAGCCCTTTGCGCTGCCTGAAAGTGATTGGTCCAGGCAGCGCAGGGCTCTGGCGGGGGCCCTCTTCCACCGCTGCAGGCGGCGATCGAAGACCACACGCAGCTAGCAAAGTGCCAGCTGCGTGTGGCGCACTTTATTTGGAGGAAATCGGCCCAGCAGGGCCAGAAATATCAGCCTCGGCGGTAATGGATGAGCTGAGCTCGTCCATACCGCCAAGAAGGTTAAGCATATCCTGGTCTCTGGATACTTATCGGCCAATTTAGATAGAAATGTGTACAAAAAGGTGCTGATAAATCTATAGCACAGAAGCAATTCCTACAGAGCTTATTAGTGGTACCTTTTTGTCTAATAAATTTAAAGGACACATGAAGTGAGAGGGATATATGGAGGCTACTCTCTGGCTGCAGTCATGTCTGAATTACACAGCTGAAACAAGCATCTGGCTTATCCAGTCAGACTTCAAACATCTCTTCCGCATGCTTGTTCAGGGTGTATGGTTAAAGGTATTAGAGTCAGAGGATCAGCAGGACCACCAGGCAATTTGTATTGTGTTTAAAGGGAAATCAATATGTCCAGCTCCATATCCCTGACTTCAGATGTGCCTTAAAGTTATTTCCCAGTTGCTGTGAAAATATTACTGTTTACTAAATGGAATATCACAACGTTTTTGGCAAGTTTCCAACACACATTTTTCACCCAGAAATAATGAATCGCCAGACTCTGCAAAAAACATTTTTTTATATGCTGTCGTTTTTTGTTTGTTTTTTTACAAAAAGATGCAACAAAATGTCTTATTTCATTATAAAGTTTCCAAGTGCAATAGTGATATATATTTTTTTCCCAACAGTAACATCTACTGGTTGTCTATTCACAAAGAAGGCACTTTACACTTCCTGTCCGGCAGAATGCTGGAGTCTGCAGTCGTTCCTGAATAATGCTAACCATTATGGTTTCCATGGAGATGAGGACTTATTGCCACCCCTAAGGACCCCGTTTACACTTAGTCAGTTGGTACGCTTTTTTTTTTCCTTTCCCCCATAGCAGGGCATTAGGAAAAAGATTTCAGTTAAAACGTGTTAAAGGACCACTACCGCGAAACACTTAATATTTAAGTGGGATTAAACCGAAGGTTATCACGTCAGATCAAATTGTTATTGTTGCAACCTTCACCAGCCCTTGATCACACCAGTGCAGAACACTCCAGATTTATTATAGATTGCGCTCACCAGATGTTATGGCTGCTCAGTTATAAACAGCAATAAACGCGTGCCTCATATAGCCACTCGATCATGGACTTCTTATTCCAGCTGTAGTCGTTTCCAACCCCTCCAGTTCCACATATATCAGGAATGAAAACACAACATAGTGCAATATCTTAACGCATTCTTTGGCTCCTCCACCTCACCCCAGTGCAGCACCCTGTGCAATAAATGCAATGCTCTCACCAGATGTAATGGCTGCTCAATGACAAACAGCAGGAAAAACCAGTACGTCTAGCCCTTGGCTCGTTCCTCTTTTCCGTCGGCTGCAGTTGCTTCTAATCATGCAGATATCTTCAACTTTATACTTGAAAATAAAGACAGGCGCAGCACATTGTGTAGTATCTTAACACACATGCACCTCCACCCTCTTTAAATAAACACAGCAAGCGTGCACCCCACCATAGGTGTGAGTATCAGGTAAACCTATACGCTCACCAGGTTTGCTTTAAAGAGACTAACTAAAAAAAGGAGGATACTTGCCTCGGGAGGGGGAATCCTCTGGATCCTAATGATGTGCGTGGTGTGGAAACCTTTACTAATCCAGTGACTGGCTAAAAACATTGACACCTGGAACCTAATACTGCTAGAATCATCACGGAATAGCTGTGTTTTATAGACCCCTAAGAACACAGTAAGTGAAATGAAATGTTTTCTGTTGAACCATGTGAGATATATATATATATATATATATAGAGAGAGAGAGAGAGAGAGAGAGAGAGAGAGAGAGAGAGAGAGAGAGAGAGAGAGAGAGAGAGAGCTCAACTGAATTAATTGTATTTTTCTTGTGAAAAAAATGGAATTTCCTTTAAAAAATGTGGCACTGGAGAGCATGCCTATTATCTTAAGCCTGCCACCATGTTTGCTTGTGTAAAACTGGTGACTTAAAAACACAATTGCCTCCTTACCTAATCTCCTAATAAGATGAATGCTATTCCAGAATACATAAACCCCAAATATTTCACAGTGTATAAGAGTCATTGTGCCTCTACCAGCCAAGTCCATGCAGAAGGACTTACAAAACGAAGACCACTGTGTAGGTCTCTCTTCTTACTCTGCATCATGCATGGTGTAGCTATTCAGACAGGAAAGAGTTTTTTAAGAAAAATATACCCACTTCTACTCCCCTCCATCTGTATTGGGGAAGAATGGGTATGAGCTTAAAGTAGGATTCAGGGCTGGCGCTTCGATAGAGGCAAAAGGGGCAGTTGCTCCAGAGCCTGTAGGAGCTCCCAAGGTGTGTGTCCCCTCCCCTCCAGCTTTGGTGACCCCATACATGCCTGCAGGGAATGAGGAAGAGAGGCGCCGTGGGGAGAAGTCCAGAGTGTAGAGCATGATGCTGCCTGGATTAGGTAAGACCCCAATGTGTGTACACTACCCCCCCCCCTTCCCCTGTTACTTTTGTCTTGGGGCCACATTGTAGCTAGAAATGACCCTAGTGGGATTATACTAACACAATTAAAATTTCAGTAACTACTCTTCGTTACATAAAAGAACATTTAAAAAGCAGTCCGCATGTAAGAATGTTCACTTTCCCTGCAGTGAGCAATAGAAGTTAGCTCATCTCTGGTCACTGGCAAAAGCAACAGAGTGACCAAGCAGCTCGGGATGTCCCTGCCATGCACTGAGGATCAACAGTCCGAAGCAGGCTGTCTACATGTTGGGTTGATGTGGCTCTGTAACATTTAACGGTATGGGCTTGCTATACACCAGTAGAGATGGCCCAGCCTTGGAGAACTCATGGAGAAGCACATGATTAGTTTGATCAGCTGATAGATTTGTAAGCCTCTGATTTGCTGAGATGACTTCCTGGTTTAACACATGATCATGACAAGCAAATCAGAGGCTTACAAATCTATCAGCTGATCAAACTGATCATGTGCTTCTCCATGAGTTCTCAAAGGCTGGGCCATCTCTAACACCAGTAGTTCTGGATGTAAGCCTGGCTTCCGGGGCATAAAGAGATAATTTGCATATTCAGCAGCATGCATTGTGAGTAACCGCAGTTGCACTCTTATAACTGAATTATTGCAAGTACCTTCTGTTTTAAAGTGGTCTCAGACTCTGACATAACATTCAATAAAAATGTGTTTTTCTACTTTGTATTATTCATACAATTATCATATTTGCTTTTGTGCACAAGTAATATTGTCTGTCTACAAATTACAAGTTTCCAAAGTGTAGTTTTTCTTGCCCTGAAAACTGCCATCGCATTTTATTCCAATGCTTTTTTATATAATAAAATATTTTAATGAGCTGTTCTGAACTGTGTGTGTGCCTGAAGCAGAGACCTCTTCTAAGAAAGTGTTTTTTACTTGTTGCAGACAAAAGTATCAACATTGGAATGTAAACAAAGATACTGTTATCTCCAGTTTGGATGCGGATTTGAAGCTGAATAGCAGGACAAAGTGCTTTGTTTAACCATTTCAGTGATGTTTTGCAAAAAAAAATGTCTGGGATAGTAGCTTTAAAGCTGTGAGGAATGTTTTAGTGCAAAGTAGAAATGCTGACTTTCAGACCACTTTAAGAAAGCAAACGACACTAAGCATGGCAAAGGCAAGAATCTCCCTGTGTTTGAGTCTTCACTCTGCCCCCCTCTCTTTGCTGAATAGACATTGCCCTAGCAACAGCTGAGGCACTTATGCAGAAAAGGCAGGGGGTTGAGTAAGGCACATGCACAGGGAGAGTCTTGGCTTTGCTGATGAACAGAGCTTCTACTGCTTTCTGCAGTGAAAATAAACTATTTTACACAAATGAAATACTTAGGAATGCTTTCAAATGTTCTTTTACGTAACTAAGAGTAGTTCCAGAAATTTAAAAAATGGTTATTATGTTATATTTAGTGACTTTAAAAGCTCCTCCTTTTAGTATTAGCATCTTGCTATTCCACGAGACTTTCTTCACTTAAAAAGGTCACAGTTGTGACAAGTCCTTCAATGGAGTAAAGAAAAGTTTGTGTTCACGTGACAACAACAAACATCCACTGCGGAAGATGTGATGCAAACGGCTTCTCCTCCTTCTGTCCTACAGAAACAGCATGGCCCCACAGGCGAGGAAAGCTCTCAGTCAGAGTCCGAGTCAAATTCATCATCTGTGAGGTAAAGACAAGGTCACTCTTGGTTTACATAATGCAGAATATAAAATATACACACAGTAAGATGCTGACTTTGAAGAGGAACATGTGGCTGCCAGCTGCTGCCCCCAGACCATTACAAAATGCCGCAAAGGATTCTGGGAAAACCGCTGACTTCTTTCAAACTAAGAGGAGAATAGGAGTTACCCACAGGAGCTGGCAGATCCCCTCTGCAATTTTCCCAATGTGTAAATTGAATTTGTAGCTTAAACAGCTCTTATTTAAATATTCAGAGTCCAATGTTTAATGAAGCAAATGAAATTGTTACATTCAAATAATCCTGAAATTAAATTTGGCAGTGTACACTGTCAGGCACAATACCGGTCAAGGAGTGGGTATATCAGGCAACAAATGAACAGTTTTTAAAGTTTATATGTTAGATGTATGAATCATTTTGTGTGTTGGGCTCAGTGCGTGACCTGCTTATCTATTTGGCTGCATTAGTGTCTGAATCACACCAGAAACAAGCATGCAGCCAATCTTGTCAGATCTGACATTAATGTCAAACACCTGATCTGCATATGCTTGTTTAGGGGCTATGGCTAAAAGTATTAGAGGCTCAGCAGAATACCAGGCAACTGGTATTGCTTAAAGGAAACCAGAGATAATAACTTTTCTATAGCGCTTTTCTCCCATAGGACTGAAAGCGCTTATGATGAATATATAAGAAAAAAAAAATCATACATGCCTGGGGCTTCCTCCAGCCCGATCGCTCCCTCCGCGCTGTTCTCCGCCTTCGCCATCTTCCGTAAGGGGTCTTGGTATCTTGACCAGTCGGGGCTTACTGCACATGTGCGGCCCAGCCCTGCTCCCATCGCCGGGAGCTTTGTACACCTGTGCAGTACTACTGCGCAGGTGCAAAAATCTCCTGGACGGGGAGCGCACACAGCTGCACTGCACATGCGCCGACTGGCCCAAGATACTTGGACCCCTTACAGAGAATCGAGGAGGCAGAGGACGGTGCCAAGGGAGCTATCAAGCCGGAGGGGCCTGGAGGAAGCCCCAGGTATGTATGATTTATATATATATATATATATATATATATATATATATATATATTCATCTCTGGTACACTTTAAAAAGAAATAAATATGGCAGCGACAGCCTCCATATACCTCTCACTTCAGTTGTCTTTTAAAATGGCAGGTCTTGTGGGGTGTTCAGTTATGCAGTGAGTCAGTACCTACTAAAAGTGGTCCGAGGAACAGCCACCATAACCAGTGACTGGCTCATAGGTTCCAAAGTGGGGAATGAAGTCTAGGCTGACAGATATGATCCCTCAGAGGAAATAACATATCACAAATGATTGAAGAATGTATTGATGGCCATGTGATAACAGGGCAGCACGGTGGCGTAGTGGTTAGCTCTCTCGCCTTGCAGCGCTGAGTCCCCGGTTCGAATCCCAGCCAGGGCACTATCTGCAAAGAGTTTGTATATTCTCTCCGTGTCTGCGTGGGTTTCCTCCGGACACCCCGGTTTACTCCCACATTCCAAAAAAACCATACGGATAAGTTAATTGGCTCCCGCCAAAAATTGGCCCTAGACTACAGTACTTACACTACATAATATAGACATATGGCAATGGTAGGGATTAGATTGTGAGCTCCTTTGAGGGACAGTTAGTGACAAGAGATATATATACTGTATATACACTGTACAGCGCTGCGTAATATGTCGGTGCTATATAAATACTAAATAATAATAATAACAGTGTCAGAACACACAGTGCATCAAGCATGCTGTGCATGGGTCTGTATAACCACAGACCAGTCACATGCGCTGTCCACTCTGTGCGCTCAAGATTATTTGAACTGAATATTAAATGGGGGTGTCCTAATTTTTTCCCATGAACACATCTTCCCTTGAGGTATGTCTTGGCAGTGCTAGAATCCTTTCAAGCCCCAGTAGTGCACATTGAAGGTTTTGGTGAAATTTTGGAATGAAATTCCTGTCAGAAGCTCTGCTCACATTATGTATTTCGTGTTTTTCTCAGTATTGTGGATGTCATGGCTTCATCCCTGTAGCATCATTTCCTGATTGGCTCGTGCTGGCTAATGATATATTACAGTGACTGTGACAGGATGTGCAGCTGAGTCTTATTATAGAACTAACATTGAGAGATGCCTCAGAAGATAAGCATGTGCATATACAACAGAGAGATAAAGCACACTCCACTTTTACAGGGTGGGTCTTCCGTGACTGGGAAGAGGACTTTCTCACACTGCAGTGTGCATTCACATTTTTCTTTGTGTGTTGAATGCTTTTGGGAGTGTGTGGTTTTTGCATGCACTTGCATTTTCGGCCATCATTAAAATACATGCTGCACAATTAAAAAAAGTGAAAGCCAGAAGAACAAGAACATGTCATGCAAATAATGTCAAAAACCCTATATAGAATTAAATATTATTTAGTATTTATATAGCACTGAAATCTTCCGCAGTGCTGTACAGAGATATATATTGTCTTGTCACTTAACTGTCCCTCAGAGGGGTTCACAAACGAATACCTACTATAGTCATATGTCTGTGTATGTATCATGTAGCAGATGTAGTGTAGTCTCGGGCCAATTTAGGGGGAAGCCAATTAACGTACAGTATCTACAAGGCAAGAGTGCTAACCACTGTGCCACCGGAATGTTCTCTGCATGTTTTATTTGTATGGACCAAGTTTGAGAGGACAAAAACCAGGGAAAAAAATATATATACTGAACCTGGTGACTCATGCCCTGAAACCTACCAAATCATAGGACCAAATCCACCTGCCCTGACACCTGCAATGTTGTACAACCAATCTTACTTGTCACTTTTTTTGACCTTGTTTCACAATCAATTTTCCTGATACCTGACCACTGTTACCTCTGTCATGTCCTTTGGCCAATGTTGCCTGTCACATGCCTCGAGCCCTCATATGTTCCACAATCACTCTGCCTGTTACCTGCTCTCAAATTTGCTACTTTCTATTACTAATCTCAACTACAGTACTTCCTACCTTCACCTCTCCTATACTCTACTGTTTATCTTGCCTGCCCTGACCCAAGCTATGCCTACAACTGCACACTTGTTTATTATAGTCAGTTTGCTTTAGTCTCAATGCTGGCCAGATTCCAGACAATCCAGGTGGCGGAGGATGGCGAGGGAGTGATCAGTCTGAAGGGGGCTGGAGGAAGCCCCAGGTATGTATAATTTTCCTCTCCCTTCCCATCTCCGGTACACTTTAAAGAGACTCTGAAGTCTCGTAAAAAAAAAAAAACAGTTTATTTCAGATTGCTCTATAGTATTAATGTGCCACCTAAAACGCTGCCTACCCGCGGTTGAATACTCAGTCATGGATTTTTGCCCAGGGACTTCGGGGGGGGGGGGGGGGGGTGTTATAGTGAGTATTCAGCCGCGGGTAGGCAGCGTTTTAGGTGGCACATTAATACCATAGTGCAATCTGAAATACAAAGTGTGTTTTTTTTTTTAAACTTCAAAGTTTCTTTAAAATAAAAAAAAAAGTTCAAAATAGCTGACAAAGCAGAAAACTTCTTAAAAACATGGTCTCCCTGGCTGGATTCAAAGGACTCTCCCTCGCTCAACATCTTAGCATAAACTGAATATACTATTTTTATAAAGCATGGTGTTTCCCCTCGGACCTCCCTCAACTCATTTGGTGGAACTTTCTCCATGGCTAATATTGTCTCTTTCTCTTTTTGAACTGGCCTATGTAACTGTTAGTTATTTACTTATAAAGTACTGTTTGTTCTTGTAATATGCTTGTACTATTGAATATCATCCAAGATTTTCTTATGTACATGAAAACAATGTTTGCTTTTGTTTCTCCTAAATAAAGAGATTTTTTGAAACTAAAAAAAAAAAAAAAAAAGTTACCCAACCACTGTAAAGATTACATACTAGTATCATCAACACTTTACAGATTACACTGAGTAATTCAAGTCATTACCTATCTTGTAGTGTGACTCACAATCCAATGTCCTTACCACAGTCTTAAGGCTCATACACACGTCCACACATCCAACAGAGTGTAACCAACCCGACAACACGACCAACCGCACGACAACCCATTGACACAACCTGTATTTCCACACAGTCAAACCAACTAAATGACCAACTAATTGACAAATTGCGATTACAAGCGGAATGACAGCCTGCACAATAGGGCCGCGTTTAAAACAAGTACTAGTCATTAAAACGTCTTGTACACATGTGGCCAACTGCACGATATCAGCCCAACGGCCATGTGAGTTAATCCGCTGGTTGGATCGGGCAAACCACCTGTTATCAGTCGCTCGTCTAGTCATTTGCCACTCATACACATGCCCAACTGTTGTACAACAGACCATATTGTCCAACAGACCACGTTTGGACAATAGTTCGTTGGAAGAGTTTCACATGTCTACGAGCCTTAAGACCAACATGCAAGGACTCCCCTTAACCCGACAGTATATTGGTTGCTGGTTGGCGTGGCTGTGAACAAGCATTTGCCTGGCACGAAACAGCTGTTAGCTGCTCCGTTCATCCCCATGCACACACATGGCTCTCATTCCGTTTGTTGCACAGACCTCATTTTTGATTGCCTGATGCACTTCCAACGTGGACTGAAGCCTTTTGAAATTTCATGTAGTCCTGCAGTGTCACCTCCTGTTCTTTTGCCTGATATTTTGGGAGGAAACCCAAACCCAAAGCATACAGACAGCACACAAACCCAATTCAAATCGTATCCTGGCTAGGATACAAACCTGGGATGAGAGTGCAGACCACCAGATATGGTGAAACAAGATGGAAATCATTTGGATTTGCATACAGATTTCAAGCAAATTCTGAAACTAAACTAGTAATTTTCTTCAGAAAGTGATAGGTCTAACCAATGAACAGCCATATAAACTCACCATCTGTCTTCTGCTGCCGAGGTTCATCCTCATCTGACTCCCCTTTCTTCAAGAACTTGATGAGGTCATTGAAGATGATATAGAAGTCTATTGCGTACACAATTGTTGCTATAAAGCCTAGAACCTGAGGATCACACATAACAATAGATCAGAATGCAGCAGAAGTACCAGATGTTTCATAGAGTTGTTTTAATAAGGCAAAAAGAGCAAATTTTCAAGGGGAAAACCACAAATTCCTGATACCTTTATCTCTAACTTATAGCTGCTGTTAAAATGAGGTTGTATGTTTACACAAATACGTGTACTTGACTGCAATAAACTATCTTTTCTTCTATATTACACTCCGTTGTCCTGCCGTGCCACTGCAGAAGTAGCCAATCCTGAAGAGCTCCTTGGCCCTGCCCTCACCCTATGAGACTGTGCTTCCAACATTCCCCAACCCCACGTGTGACGATACGTTACAAACCTACTGTCTGGAAGGTGTGATACATGCTAGATGAAATGATGTACAGTGGTTTGAAAAAGTATTCGGCCCCCTTGAAGTTTTCCACATTTTGTCATATTACTGCCACAAACATGAATCAATTGTATTGGAATTCCATGTGAAAGACCAACACAAAGTGGTGTACACGTGAGAAGTGGAACAAAAATCATACATGATTTCAAACATTTTTTACAAATAAATAACTGCAAAGTGAGGTGTGCATAATTATTCAGCCCCCTTTCGTCTGAGTGCAGTCAGTTGCCCATAGACATTGCCTGATAAGTGCTAATGACTAAATAGAGTGCATCTGTGTGTAATCTAATGTCAGTACAAATATAACTGCTCTGTGACGGCCTCAGAGGTTGTCTAAGACAATATTGGGAGCAACAACACCATGAAGTCCAAAGAACACACCAGACAGGTCAGGGATAAAGTTATTGAGAAATTTAAAGCAAGCTTAGGCTACAAAAAGATTTCCAAAGCCTTGAACATCCCACGGAGCACTGTTCAAGCGATCATTCAGAAATGGAAGGAGTATGGCACAACTGTAAACCTACCAAGACAAGGCCGTCCACCTAAACTCACAGGCCAAACAAGGAGAGCGCTGATCAGAAATGCAGTCAAGAGGCCCATGGTGACTCTGGACGAGCTGCAGAGATCTACAGCTCAGGTGGGGGAATCTGTCCATAGGACAACTATTAGTTGTGCACTGCACAAAGTTGGCCTTTATGGAAGAGTGGCAAGAAGAAAGCTATTGTTAACAGAAAAGCATAAGAAGTCCCGTTTGCAGTTTGCCACAAACCATGTGGGGGACACAACAAACATGTGGAAGAAGGTGCTCTGGTCAGATGAGACCAAAATGAAAACTAACACTGCACATCACTCTGAACATCATCCCCATTGTCAAATATGGTGGTGGCAGCATCATGCTCTGGGGGTGCTTCTCTTCAGCAGGGACAGGGAAGCTGGTTAGAGTTAATGGGAAGATGGATGGAGCCAAATACAGGGCAATCTTGGAAGAAAACCTCTTGGAGTCTGCAAAAGACTTGAGACTGGGGCGGAGGTTCACCTTCTAGCAGGACAATGACCCTAAACATAAAGCCAGGGCAACAATGGAATGGTTTAAAACAAAACATATCCATGTGTTAAGCCGCATCTACACGCGTAGATGCGGCCGCGATGCTCCTTATCAATCGAGCCTGATAAGACAGGACGGATCTTGCTTCCGTCGATTCCCTGCTCGCTCCCCGCTAGGGGACAATGGCAGGGAATCGAGCGGAAGATAAGCGGTGGGGACGAGCGGGAATCGAGCGGGTATTGATGCAGGAGCGGGGACGCGGCGGGCATGCGGAAGAGGCGATCCGGCGGCTAATCGAGCCGCCGGATCGCTGCAATGTCCCATCGTGTAGATGGGGCTTTAGAATGGCCCACTTGAAGTCCAGATCTAAATCCAATCGAGAATCTGTGACAAGATCTGAAAACTGATGTTCACAAACGCTGTCCATCTAATCAGACTGAGCTGGAGCTGTTTTGCAAAGAAGAATAGGAAAGGATTTCAGTCTCTAGATATGCAAAGCTGGTAGAGACATACCCTAAAAGATTGGCAGCTGTAATTGCAGCAAAAGGTGGTTCTACAAAGTATTGACTCAAGGGTATCGGTTGAAAAGGGCACCCGAGCTGCCTGTATGAAAAGGGCGCCGCCATAGACATCAATGTTATTTCTGGAAATATGGGCTACCCGAGAAAAGGGCGCCCGAGTTTTGATATAGGCTACAATCGGGCTCCCCTTTGTAGCCCATATTTTTTCGGCTACAAGGTTTTCGGCTACAGTAAGGTGCCCCTTTGTAGCCCATATTTTTTCGGCTACAAGGTTTTCGGCTACAGTAAGGTGCCCCTTTGTAGCCCATATTATTGCCTTTTTTTGTAGCCTATGTTTTTATATGGGCTACAAGTGCTGGAAGCCGAATTATTTCATTCCCCCACTATCCATGGCGGCCTGGAGGGGGAATAGTAATTTACACATCCCAGAGTTTTTTTTGTAGCCGAAGTTTTTATATGGGCTACAAGCACTGTAAGCCGAATTATTTCATTCCCCCACTATCCATGGCGGCCTGGAGGGGGAATAGTAATTTACACATCCCGGAGTTTTTTTTGTAGCCGAAGTTTTTATATGGGCTACACCAGGAGCCTTTTTTTTGTAGCCGAAGTTTTTATATGGGCTACACCAGGCGCCTTTTTTGTAGCCGAAGTTGGTATATATGGGCTCCACCAGGCGCCCTTTTTTACCGGCGCCCTTTTCATATAGACCCGACTCAGGGGGCTGAATAATTACGCACACCCCACTTTGCAGTTATTTTATTTTTTTTAATATTTGGAATCATGTATGATTTTCGTTCCACTTCTCACGTGTAAACCACTTTGTGTTGGTCTTTCACGTGGAATTTCAATAAAACTGATTCATGTTTGTGGCAGTAATATGACAAAATGTGGAAAACTTCAAGGGGGCTGAATACTTTTGCAAACCACTGTAGATGTATGGGAATGATTAGCGACGTGAGGAAAGCCAGAAGAGTTGTGAGGATTAAAGTATAAAGGTAGCCATACACTGGTCGATTTGCCATTAGATCGACCAGCTGACAGATCCCTATCTGATCGAATCTGATCAGAGAGGGATCGTATGGCTGCCTTTACTGCAAACAGATTGTGAATCGGTTTCAGCCTGAAACCGATCACAATCTGTGGAGCCGCCGCTGTCCCCTCCCCCGCGCATACATTACCTGACGCTGGCTCCCGGGCATCTTCTCCGCATCTTCTCCACGCTGCACCCGCTCCATCCCGGCGCTTCCTGTGTCACTCCGTGTCTGCAGTGACAGGAAGCGCCGGGATGGAGCGGGTGCAGCGCGGAGAAGATGCGGAGAAGACGCCCGGGAGCCAGCGTCAGGTAATGTATACCTGATCGGATCGGCCGCCGCTAGCGACGCCCTCCCTACCCGCGAGCGATCGAGGGTAATTTCCCGCACTGCGTGATCGACGGACCGATCCGATTTCGGGAGGAAATCGGATCAGCGGGTGCGTTTAGCGCGAACGATTGGCAGCAGATTCGATCCCAGGATCGAATCTGCTGTCGAAACGGCCGCGAATCGGGCCAGTGTATGGCCACCTTTAGAGTTTGCAAAAGGAAACAGAGGAGGCGAGACTTGCTTCTAGGCACCTTCAGAGCTCAGATAAGCTTCTGCCTGGTCTGGCAGATATTTCTGTGCTCTTCAACACTTCAGATTCCCGTTTCCCACTCCCTATAACTTCTTCACTCAGCACGACTCAAAAGGCAATTATGTAAACAAACTCTGATCAGAGGGCGGTTACCATGAAATAGGGGGCTAGGCAAGGTAGTAGCTTTGCCCCCTCCCCCCTTCCCTGTTGGTTCTTTTGGTAATCTGAGATGGGAGAGGTGTAAGAGATAGGGCCAGTTGGGACCCCCTGACACCCACTAGGCTCCAGGCATCTGCCCATGTTGCCTTGTGGATGATCCTGCTTTGACACTATTTATTGACACACAATTTTAGGTGGAAGCCAATTAACTTATCTGTATGTTTTTGGGGTGTGTGAGGAAACCAGAGTGCCCGGAGTAAACCCACACAGACAAGGATAGAACATGCAAAACTCCTTGCAGTTAGTGCCCTAGCTGGTATTTGAACTGGGGACCCAGAGCTGAAAGGCAAGAGAGCTAACCACTAAGCCACCGTGCTGAGTTAAAAACACTTGTTCCATTCAGAGAGTATTCAACCATAAATATAAGATAAGGATCCCAAACAGGGGTGCAGCTAAGGTTTTTGTGGCCCCAAGCGGACTGTAGCAAGAGGCCCTAGCAGAAAATGGGTGTGGTTATCCCGCATAAGTGGGCATGGCCATGACATGTGGGTGGAGCAGGAGGGCAGATTGGGGCGGGGCTGTTTGCGGGGAAAAAATGGATGTGGGGGTGATTGAGGCGCGCGTAGCGCGCCGAAAGATGGGCGCGGCCATGACATTGTATGGGCGAAGCTTAACCGTAGCACAGCAAATATAGCCAACTATGACCATTAAATAATAAATGCAGCAACAGTTACCCCAGACACCAGAAAATAAAAACGCAATTTGGGCCACATTTCAGCAGAAATCAAACGCAATTAGGGAACATTTTCAGCAGAAATCAAACGCAATTAGGGCACATTTTCAGCCGAAATCAAACGCAATTAGGGCACATTTTCAGCAGAAATCAAACGCAATTAGGGCACAGTTCAGCAGAAATCAATCGCAATTAGGGCACAGTTCAGCAGAAATCAAACGCAATTAGGGCCACATTTTCAGCAGATATCAAACGCAATTAGGGCACAGTTCAGCAGAAATCAATCGCAATTAGGGCCACATTTTCAGCAGATATCAAACGCAATTAGGGCACAGTTCAGCAGATATCAATCGCAATTAGGGCCACATTTTCAGCAGATATCAAACGCAATTAGGGCACAGTTCAGCAGAAATCAATCGCAATTAGGGCCACATTTTCAGCAGATATCAAACGCAATTAGGGCACATTTTCAGCAGAAATCAAACGCAATTAGGGCCACATTTTCAGCAGATATCAAACGCAATTAGGGCACAGTTCAGCAGAAATCAATCGCAATTAGGGCCACATTTTCAGCAGATATCAAACGCAATTAGGGCACAGTTCAGCAGAAATCAATCGCAATTAGGGCCACATTTTCAGCAGATATCAAACGCAATTAGGGCACAGTTCAGCAGAAATCAATCGCAATTAGGGCCACATTTTCAGCAGATATCAAACGCAATTAGGGCCACATTTTCAGCAGATATCAAACGCAATTAGGGCACAGTTCAGCAGAAATCAATCGCAATTAGGGCTGCAAAAAGAAAAGAATTTACTCACCTGGCAGGCTGGCACTGGCAGAAGTCTTCTCTCCCCGTCTCCTCTCCCGGCCGGCTCCTCAGGCGCGCAGTTCCCACGGAGCTCCCTCCCTGGCTTCCTCCTCCAATCTCCCGCGCTGATTCATGCAGGGCTACGGGAAGATGGCCACCCGAAGCCCTGTACTGGGGACATAGTCTCCAGAGCAGGGCTTCGGCAGCGGCCATCTTCCCGTAGCCCTGCTCTGCTCTGCCAGTGCCAGCCCCTCGGGGCTGCGGGGAAAAAGTGACGTCACGCCGACGTCACAGAGCTGCCGAGGCCCCTAAGATCTTGAGGCCCCAAGCGACCGCTTGGTTCGCTTTATGCCTCGCGGCGCCCCTGATCCCAAATTTGCATATAATTTGGGTATATTGTTTAAGCAGGATCTAATATTACATGGATATGGTAAGGCTGCACAAAGATCACATTATATAGTGTGTAGTCAGGATAACAACCCCTAGCTTGTGAAACAGACAACCTAAGAACTGGCTTATGGTCGCTGTTCTCAGGGACATGGAGCAGAACACGAGAGAGGGAACATTTCAGTGCACATCACAGCTATACTTTTGATAGGATGATGCAAAGCAAACTAGAACAAAAACTGTGCAGCTTCCCACAGTGACCAATCAAAATGCTTTTACAAGTTACCAGCTGGAACCTTAATGCATGATCTAGACAGCTGCCTGACTTTTTCCTCCATATCAGGGCCAATGCATACCAAAAACCTCTAGCAGATCCGCAAAACGCTGGAGGTTTTTGGAGTAGATATTCAGAGCGATTTTAGGCATGTTTAGGCCCCATTCACACTTAAAAGCGATTTAACGCGGAAAAATCACTGGACACTGCTGCGATTTTTCCGCTATCGCGTTTAGCGCTTCTATAGCACTGAAATGAAATCGCCGGCAAATCTCTGGAAAATGGTGCAGGCTACACATTTGCGTTTGGTGATTTGCATTAACCCAAATCACCCAAGAGAGAACGGACCCATAGGGTATCATTGCACTAGCGGTTTAAAAAGTGTTAGCGCTTGAGCGTTTTGCCGAAATCGCCGTGTGAATGGGCCCTTAGAGAGGTTTTCTAAACATGTTTTTGGAGCGTTTTTGTGTAGCAGATTTCATATATTGTTACAGTAAAGCTGTAACTGAACAGCTACTGTAACAAAAACGCCTGGAAAACTATTCTGATCTAACGTTTTTCAGAGCAGTTTTCCACTTTCTTAAAGATCCGAAACGCTGTGATGGTCATCACCAAACGTCATTTGTGTAATCGCGCGTCAGTACACAGGTCGCAAGAACGCCGAAACAATCATTCGTCACTCAAAAAAAATGTTGGTCATCAGTAAAATAGTTGTAAAAATCAGTTTGAAAGCTACTATCCCAGAACCCTGAGCAGTACATAGAATAAAAATGTCACTTACCAGGTGCTTCCTCCAGTCCACCGTAGGCCGCAAAGTCCCCCGGCGTCCTCCTGGCTCCACTCCGTGTCCCTCTGGCGGCTCCCGTTACCAACGACACCTGGGCAGAGTGTCGGGCCGGCTCTTGACGCTTGGGTGTCATTACGCCGCCCGCTACGCGTCATCTCGCCAACCGGCGTGACAGTCCTGTGCATGCACGGTTTTCTAACTCGCATGCGCAGGACTGTCACGCCAGCCGCCATGATGACACGTAGTGGCTGGCGTGATGACACCAAGCATCAAGATCCAGGAAGAGCCAGCCCGGGTGTCGCCGGTAGCAGGAGCCGCCGGAGGGACACAGAGAGGAGCCAGGAGGATGCCAGGGGACCTTGCGGCCTACGGTGGGCTGGAGGAAGCCACAGGTAAATGACATTTTTTATTCTATGTACTGCTCAGGGTCCCTTTAAGCAAAGCACTTTTTCCTGCTATTCAGCTTCGAATCCACATCCAAACTGGAGATAACAGTATCTTTGTTTGCATTCCAATGTTGATACTTGTGTGTAAACACAGTGTAATGCTAAATCCACACCATACAATTTTTTGGCAGATTTATCTGCCAGATTGATTATTTCCAGCATGTCCGCTCTGAGAATCGATCAATTTTTTGAGCGATTTTCTGAGCGAATTCCCTAGAAATGAACAGTAATCGCTCAGAAAAAAAAAAATCGATCAATTCTCAGATGAGACATGCTGAAAATCGATCTGGCAGGTAAATCGGCCCAAAAATTGTATGGTGTGGATCCAGCATAACAAGTAAAAAGGAGCTCTGTGTGAATCGCTCTGTGCTTCAGGCACACAAACAGCTCAGAACAGCTAATTAGAAGATGTTAATATATAATAACAAGCAGTTTGAATAAAATGCAATGGCAGCTTTCAGGGCAAGATAAACTACACTTTGGAAATTTGTGAACAGACAATATTACTTATGCACAAAAGCAAATATGATAACTGTATTAGTAAAAATAAGTAGGAAAACACATTTTCATTGAATGTCAGGTCAGAGTTTCAGACCACTTTAAGCAGGCCAATCAATGCCTAATCAAAACTGCATATATACACACATGCTTGTGCTATGTACAGAAACTAGATTAAACTTTAGTAAGTTGGGCTCCCCTGCAGAGATCTGAAAAGTGTGTGCACTTTGTGTAATGCACTGTTCACATGTGAATGATATAACAGTCTAATGACTTTCCTATGTCCGTGTAGATTGTGCACCATGTGCAGTGCTCAAAGCTGATAGCACCACATACAGTGTTAATGAGCTCTAGCTCTTTCACACTAGAGGCTGCGGTAGAAAAGGCTGAAAGTCAGCCTTTTGCTTAACGCCAATACATAGCGTTTTCAAAGCGTTTTGAAAGAGTTTTACAGCCCATATGAAAACGTCCTTTTTTTTTTCTTCTATAAAAATAAGTGAACAAGATAGCTGTAAAACGCTTTGAAAAGGCTTTGAAAATGCTGAAGTTGGCGTTTTCCATTGACTATCATTGAAACGCCAACAGCCAACTTCGGCTGTAAACAGCCCTGAAAAAGCTCCTGGGAGCGTTGAAACGCAAAGCTCCAAAACGCCGAGTTAGATGTGAAAGGTAAAATGAAAGTCTATGGACTTTCTTTTACCTAGCAAAACGCCAACTTCGGCCGTGGCGTTAAAACGCCGAAAAAACCCTCTGGTGTGAAAGGGCCCTAATGCTAGGCATAGTGGATGTTATGTTGCATTCCCTGTAACAGAAGGAACACAGCGTTTGGGTAATCAGTGCCCCACATTATCTGTGAGCTGTGTTGCATAGACTGAAGCATACAGTAAATGATAAGTATGCTTCACTGTCAATGTTATCGTTTACGTTATGCAGTGTGTCGGAGCAGTGCTTTTCAGCGCTGCTAGATTTGGGCGCAGCCGGCGCCTCCATAGACTACAATAGGAATCACTCCTATTGCAGCGCTCAGTGAGCAACGTCAGCTCCGTCAGAAGACAGAGCCGAGGTTGCTTAACCCTCTGGGCGATACAATTATATCGCCTAGGAGGGGGCGCAGCACTTCTTTTTAAATTTTTTTCTTTTTTAAATCATGTAGCGAGCCCTGGGCTCGCTACATGATAGCCGCTGCGCAGCGGCATCCCCCCACCCACTCAGATCGCCTTCGGCGATCAGAGTAAGCAGGAAATCCCGTTCAGAACGGGATTTCCTGCTGGCCTTCCCCGGTCGCCATGGCTACGGGGCGGGATGATGTCACCGACGTCATGGACGTCGTGTCGTCAGAGGGAGTCACGATCCACCCCTCAGCGCTGCCTGGCACTGATTGGCCAGGCTGCGCAAGGGGTCTGGGGGGGGGGGGGGGGGGGGCTGCGCGGCACCGCGGGTAGCGGCGGATCGGCGGCAAGCGGAAGTTACACGCAGCTAGCAAAGTGCTAGCTGCATGTAACAAAAAAAAAATTATGCAAATCGGCCCACCAGGGCCTGAGAACTCCTCCTGCGCGACATACCCCGAGCTCAGCTCGGGATTATCGCTCAGGAGGTTAAAAACACAATAATTCGGCCTCCAGCAACCGCTGGAAGCCGAATTATTTCATTCCCCCAGTATCCATGGCGGCCTGGAGGGAGAATAGTAATTAAAACGGCCCAGACTTGTGCAGAAACAGGATCAACCATATACCGGCTGAATCCTGCGCCCAAGTCTACCGGCGCCGATTTCAAATGTACTCGCAGTGTGTTACAATGCAATGCACTCGCCACACTGAACATCGCATAGGTGGTGCATTGCAGTGCAGCAAGCCTCAAAGTGGCAGTTATGCCTCATCCCAAAGCACCACTGTGAATGTAGCCTAACTGTATGTAAACTTTATACTTAAACTGCACAAAGTAAAAAAAAAATAGAAAAATTAGGATATTTTGTAAAGTTTACTTATAAACAAAATACTTACTGCAGCAGCTTTGGAGGCGGAGCAGGAGTATTTGGACACGGCCACAAGCGACACCACAAAGTAGATGATGGCTGCCGACACGCAGCGGATGAAGTCCTGTGAGAGAAGGAATGTTCTAGTTACCAGTGAGGCAGCAGTTGTCTAAATATAGACTGATTCACCTCAGGACACAGAGAGTAATGCACTATTATCCAAACACAAGCAGAGCGGCGGGGGTCCTGTACAGAATCTAATGAGCTCTATATCATGTGATATCCATGCTAGCACTAATATTTAGTCTTACAGTCCCTCCAGAAACTACTTTATAAACACAGACTTACACCGGCCCAGGTACTCAGATATCACTGTATGGCGTGTTTTATAACGTGTTACAGTATTTATATTAAAGGAGCACTCCGTGAAGAAACAATAGATGGATGGTTAATGAACACATCTGTTATTTGTATCTTCTAAAAAAAATTTTTTTCTTTAACTACTTGCCGACTGCTCTACACCAATTGGTGTGAGCGGTGCGGCAACCCCAGGACCGCTCCACACCAATTGGCGTGAACGGTCTTCTATGGGGCTAGCAGGAGATCGCTCGCAGGCTGCGTGCACATCTCCTGCTTGTGGGGCGGAGCTCCGCCCCGCCTTCAGTCTCCGAGCGGCGATTTCCGCTTGGGAGACTGTTAGATGGCGGTTTTGCCGTCTAATTACTTTGTTCAGTGCTGCGATCTGCAGCAGCGGTGTACTGGGGACAGGCGTGTGACACGGCTGTCCCCCTGGCCCACAGGAGAGCGACCGGCTCTCATAGGCTGAAACCTATGACAGCCGATCGCGTGATTGGCCGGCTGGGGGGAGGGAGGGAGGGTAACGTAAAAAAAAAAAAAATTGTAAAATTTGTTTAAAAATAAAATACATCAATATTTATATATATATGTACACAAAAATAAACAATGTGGGGGCAATCAGAACCCACCAACAGAGAGCTCTGTTGGTGGGGGGGAATCACTTGTGTGCTGTATCCTGCAGTGGCCCAATTAACTAAAAATGACCTGGTCACTAGGGGGGGTTTAACACCGCGGTCCTCAAGTGGTTAAATGTTATTACCTACAGACGGCGCAATCCCTCCTGGCTGTTTGAATGAGTCTGGAGATAACAGAAGTTACAGCTGCCAGGATGACATTTTTATCGTTAAAGGGAACCCGAGGTGAGAGGGATATGGAAGCTGCCATATTTATTTTCTTGTAAAGAATTACCGTTGCCTGGTAGCCATCTTGAATCAAAACCCTGGAACAAGCACATGGCTAATCCAGTAAAACTGGAGTCAGCTGCGTCAGGGTACCTGATCTGCTGTATGCTTGTTCAGGGTCTATGGCTAAAAGTATTAGACACACAGGATCAGGAGGACTGCCAGGCAACTGATATTGTTTAAAAAGAAAAATAGGACAGCCTCCATATCCCTCTGACCTCGGGTTCCCTTTAAACATAAATAATTTTTTATCTGCAAAGTCCCGAGAGGGCTTCAACATTTGGGAAGAGTAAAGATGGCCATACATAAGGCGACTTGGTGGCCAATCAATCATCCGCTTCTATTATTATAATCGAATCGGATGAAAATTGGTGCCGCCAAGCACATGCCTGATCGGCCCAAAATTGGTCGCATTAATCGGTTGGACCTACTGCAAGATGTAGGGCCGATCCTGATGCTGGCTGCTGGCATGCTGCCTGTTACACGATAGCACCGGGGACGGCTTGGGGGGCAGCTGATGGCCATGGATGGGTGTCTGCCCCATTTTGCCCCTATGTGCGGATGCCCATGTACCTCCCCTAAGGCTACTCTAAGCTCAATTAAGACACTGACCAACCCTAATGTCATATCATTATTATCATTATTACATTTCTGAAAAGTTTCCAAACTGCCAACACCCATATGAGGCACTTGCTATCTGTTACAATCACTAGCAATCAGATTTTTCTTTAAAGTGTACCAGAGCTCCTGAAATAAAAAGTTTTATACATACCTGAGGCTTTCTTCAGCCCCATAAGCTCGGATCGCTCCCACGCTGCTGTCCTAAGAGAAGGGTGCTCTTGGCGTATCAGCAGCCGCTGGAGAGATATGTAGAGGACACACTTCTGCTGCATAGACTGGCTCCGACTGACTGAAGTGACGTGACCCGGTACCGGAGCTGCAGACAGCGGAGGACGGCAGCATGGGAGCGATCCGAGCTTATGGGGCTGGAGGAAGCCTCAGGTATGTATAAAACTTTTTATTTCAGGAGCTCTGGTTTCCTTTAAGACCCTTGCAGCATCAAAAGCAGAAGTTACTATAAGGGAAATGCATACAATTTTTTTTACCAGTCACTTCACATAATAAGGGGAAGTCCTATATAGAGTAACTTCACCACTTACCAGAAGGGGCCACAAGATTCCCTTCAGCTGCTCATTCAGCTTTGTGGAGTATGCAAAGAATGTAAAGAGGGCCCAGAGGAACTCTATGAGCGGTACCGTCATCAGGCTCACAGCTGTGGAGGCCACATAACAGATGAACGTGAGAAAGGACACCACCTGGACAAAAAGAAGAGGAGAAAATAAGTGTAGTTAAAAAGAATGACTTTCATTGAGGTTTGTGATGAGCAGTGTCGGACCTCAGATTTTGGATGCCAAGGGTTGAATGTCAAATTTGCTTACTCCTGAATTACCTCAGCAGCAAATAAGGAACATTCATGTCAGTGAGGACATACACAGCCACAGAAACCTAACAAGGTTTAACTAGTTTCCAAAAACAAAACCAGGAAACAAGCAAAAAACCCTGTGGTAGGACTTTCACTTCAATGCAGACAGGAACGGAACTATCAGCGCAGGACAGAAAAAAAAATGCTTCGCCTCTTGCAAATGTTCTGTGCTGCAAAGAACTTCCTGTGAAAACGGATTGTAATGAAATAAATAAATAAAATGTATGGTGTGAATTGTCCATTTCTATTGACTGCCACTGTATCTGTTAGTAGGTTGGGAATTTCCGTTCCATTGCTGGAATGGATTTAAAATGTATCTGAAATGTGTGAACAGTTCCATTTCAAATCATTTTCTATGTTTATCCAGCTCTGTACAGTCCAGAAAACTGTATTTTTTAAAGCATGTGTGAACCAGCGCAATGCATTTATGCACTATGTGCCGATACCTATCAGGACCACCGTACGTGCGCAGAAAATGGCTCCAAAACCCAGAAAAAGGCCAAACAACGGCTGTTCTTCCTGCACCACCTGAAAAAGTCTGACATTGTTTGAATATTTTAGGATAGATTAAAGAGGGATTGACAGCCATAAAATCAAATTCCTATTACCCACTGCTCTATCCATACCTCCCAATTTTTTGAGATGAGAAAGAGGGACACTTAAGCCACGTCCCTGCCACACCCCTGATCATGCCCCTGTCACACCCCTAGTCACACATACCGTAAAGATTTCATAAGAAAAATATGTTTTACCACACTGGTTCTTTCTATCCTGGTTCATTTTCCTTCATATTAACATTTTAAAATGAATAATATATCAATTTAAAGGATGGGAATAAAGTTTAGAGTCAATCAAACACATTTTTAGTAGAGAAATATATATATGTACATAGAAAGAGGGACAAAGTCCTGAAAAATGGACAAATGAGGAGAAAAGAGGGACAAATGAGGAGAAAAGAGGGATAGATGAGGATAAAAAAGAGGGACAGGGCTCCCAAAAAGGGACTGTCACTCCAAAAGAGGGATAGTTGGGAGCTATGCTCTATCTGCTGTAATGACTCTTTTCTCAGTCAGCTTGGCTCTTTTCTCATACATTGCAGGGAAGAGGGAAGCTTGTTACCTTCCCTTTTTCCTCTCCCACCTTCCTGCCCTTGCTGAATGGCTGACAGTGCAGTTCTGCATACATCATTTCAGGCAGAGGATGAAAAAAAAAGAGTAATGCTAGGTACACAATATACAATTCTCTGACAGATTTACTGTCAGATTGACTATATCCAACAGGTCCAATCTGATTTCCGATTAATTTTCTGATCAATTTTCCATATAAGTGAACGGAAAATTGAGCGGAAATCAGATCAGACCTGTTGGAAACAGTCGATCAGACAGTAAATCTGTCAGAAAATTGTATCATGTATACCTAGCATAAGGGAGGAAATGACATCAGGTTTGGCTACAGTCAGAGGCAGTAAAGATGGAAAATGCCTGGAACAGTTTTCTTGTTATTTACTATATAAAATTCACTGACAGCAAAATATACATATATGATGTAAGTATGACAAGAATGTATCTACTTATATATGTGTTGTTTTTCCTGGGATAGTATGGATGTCCCTGCTGCTTTAACACTCACGCCACATGCACAATGGGGCATTCACAGGGTATCCTGAGTAGATACAATGTGCTCTGTAGCAACGTTTGGTGAGTGATTCACGCTACTCACCGTTGTGCCACTGGGCTCACCATTCAAGTACTCTGTGCTGCTGATGCCACTACTGGGCTCGGGGACAAGCGCCAGAAAGCTCAGAGCCCTGGCAGAAACATAGGACTACCATTGGATAGATCAGTGGGAATCCTACCTAGCAACGGGAAGGATCCTTATTGGTCCGCCACAATGTGAACCAATGAAAAACCTTCCTGGTGCTATGGATGATTCCCATTGTTTTTTTGCAATCGCCCTATTGTCCCTAAGCAAGGCAGCAGTCAGCATGCACGGAGGACCTGAATGGTGAACAAAAATACAGTAGGCAGGTGAATGGATCCGGAATAAAGGGGAAGAAAATAACCTAGTGGGAATAGACTATGGCATCAATTCACTAAGATCATGCTGGAGATAATAAGGCAAGAGAAAACTTACCACCACACAGTGAGGGCTTGTTTCCACTATCGCGAATCCGCATGCGTCCAACGCATGCGGATTCGCACATGTAATGCAAGTGGATGGGCCTGTTTCCACTGTAGTGTTGTTGAGGTGCATTTCTTTCAGTGGTAAAAAAACGCACAAAAGAGCCAACGAATTCGCCTGCGAGTGGAATGCATGCGAATCGCCGCTAATGTGTTTAATAGGAAATTCGCATGCGGCTATGGTATGCGAATTTTCATGCAAATTCGCATGCGAATTCGCATAGGTACCAATGTAATTCAAACAGGCAGTGACATGGTTAAATTCGCATGCGAATTCGCGATAGTGGAAATGAGCCCTTAGAATTCTGGTGTTATTTTAAGGACTGAAGAGTTAACTTTAGGTTTGCCTGAAGTAAAATGTTTCCTGAATACTACATGCCTTATCACCATGGTGATAACTCTAGAAACGTTATTAAAGACAGGAGATAAGCTTAGTGAATTGAGGCTATTGTCAGTGCCCATAGGCTTGCACTGACTCCGGGAGAATCCGCAGCATAAGCAAAAAGAAAAATTGTGTCAGTCAGGAACGTGCATTCCGATCCCGCTCCTTTCCATTGTAAGTGGCAAATGTAAACTGATTCTATGCTTAACATAGGATCTGTTTCCACATACGCTTTCACCATGCTGGATCAGAGGGTTTTTATTTTTTTTCACCTAATGTGAACATATGTAATATAGGAAGTCTAAACAGACTACTTGCTATATTACATATTACTGTAGGTGTAGGGGGTGGAGCATAAATAAATGTTTGGTTCTGAAACTAATGTGAACCTAGCCAACAAATTGTATCATTCTGCTTTAACTGATCGTTCACACGGTACAATATTCAACTGGAGCGCCTACCTAGGATGCCTAGACACAGAAATCTGTCTGGCCATTTGGGTGTAGTACACCTCCCATTCTCAGAAAACTCCAAATGGATAGATACAATGGTTTACCTCATCAGTTTATTTTCACTGGTTCACTTTAAGAGTAGGTTTACACTGAATGCACTGGGTCAGCATATCAGCTACTATGCAGATTCCGTGCCTTTTTCAGTGGAATGGCAGTGTATCTGCTACATGCTAAAAATGCAAGAAACACTGTGTTGAGCGCTGAAAAGGATGTGTTTCCATTACATTGAACAACACAACATCTGGGCAGCCTTTAAGTTACCCAAGGTGAGAGGAATAAGGAGGCTGCCATATTTATTTCCCTTTAAGCAATACTAGTTGCCTGGCTGTCCTGCTGATCCTCTGCCTTTAATACTTTTAGCCATAACCCCTGAACAAGCATGCAGCAGATCAGGTGTTTCTGACATTATTGTCAGAACTGACAAGATTAGCTGAACGCTTGTTTCTGGTGTGATTCAGACACTACCGTAGCCAAATAGATCAGCAGGGCTGCCAGGCAACTAGTATTGTTTAAGGCTACTTGCACACCAAGACGTCGCATTAGGTGCTACGTTAAGGTCGCATAACGTGCACCTAACGCAAGGCCTGGTGCTCTTCGATGTGGACGTCAGAGTGAGCCGTGTTGTGCAGCTAACTCTGGCGTCCGTGATGCGTACTCTTGGACGCATGCGGCATCACGTGGTCCCGCTGGCTAATCGCCGCACAGAGCGGCCGCACCAGGAAGTAAACACTGCACGTCACAACGTGCAGTGAATATTAATTAGCCATGTGCCTGGCCGCTCTCCGCTCCTCCCCAACACGACGGAGCATGTGCAAACAGTCTAACGCGGCTTAAGCCGCTCTAACGCCGTAGCATGCTGCACATTCACTACAACGTGCAGCGTTACATGTAACGCAACGTGGGCAGTGTGAACAGCCCACTTGTGTTACATTGCTGTGCGTTGGGGGAGCGTTACAGGCTGCACTAACGTGCGCCTGTAACGTCCCGGTGTGTAAACAGCCTAAAGGGAAACAAATATGGCAGCCTCCATATCACTCTCACATCGGGTTCACTTGAAAGTGGACCTGAACTCTTGCACAGGACAGAAGGAAAACATAGAGCCTGCACCCTGTATGTATTTAAAGAGTTTAGCCTGTCTAATCCCTCCTCATCTGTGACTAATCACAAGTTCTGCCATGACAGAGCAGCTAATTGGTAAACACACAATGTTAACAATATGTCTGCTTCCATGAAAGCAGGAAGTAGACACCCTGCAGATTTATTGCAGCATTTGCATCAGCCGTAACAGAGAAATGTTTTTCTTTAAAGTTTAGTGTGTAGTTACATACAGGTATGTTGTAGAGCAGAGAGGAAGTTCTGGGGTTTGGTCCCTTTAAAGTAGCACTGTTACTAACACTATATCCAAACACAGTGGTGACTTTATCTCTGACTCAAGTCCACACAGCCAAATCTAATCTCTGGAGCTAAAGCCACACACAAGCTACTGTATAATTGGCACAATACGAATTATGTGCCTCACCAACTTGATAAATCAATTACATCTAAAACTATGTACAGATTTTGTATTTTTGCACCCCAAATGTTCATTCATCATTATTTAAGGCAGCAGTTTGGGAATGAGCACTGTACTGACATGCTGCTGCTGTATTACTGATCATGCAGCATATTCTGTTCTATAGAGAGGGGAAGGAGAGGACAAGCAAGCAGCTCACTGCTGCAGAAATGTCTTGTGAAGTTCTTGAAGGAACAATAGTCATGTGAGATAGCGATCTGTCATATCAGATTACAGAAGGGGAAACTAGAAACATCAGGCAACATCTGTACACACTGCAGATGTTTAGGCAAGCTGATAAGGAAAGATTTTTTTTATTTAGCTGAAGAATGTCTAAAATGTAAACGTAGCTTTATTAATGTCAAACTAATTAACTGAAATTGTTTTTAATTAGATGTAATCAAATTAAAAAACAAGACAGCCAAAAGATTTCTTTCATACTTGATCAAATCTACAGTGTTCAAAGCGGACCTGAACTCAAAACTTCCTCTCTGCTCCAAAAGATAGGCAACAGCATTGTCAAGAACTGGCCCGCGGCACGCCTGCGTATACGGTTCCCGACTGCGGGTTTGACCAGATTAAGCGGGGAACAGCCTTATTTAAGCTACAAACAAGGCTGGAACCCCTCAAAACACCTCTCACTGCCACCACTAGCGTTGCTAGACACTTCCACTCTGCTGTCGAGTCCTCAGCGCGCACTCCGCGTTTTCGTATTTGGGTCAGCTTTGCGCTTAGGCCAAATACGGGAATGCCACGCACCCACACACACACACAGTTGCAATCTTACACTGTCGTGAAGCAAAGACCCACTAACAGTCGTTCCGAACGATACTGTTAGCCACTCTGCTGTCGCTACTCGCACTGGCGTTGTTCGTACGTTGGGTCAGCTGCGCGCTTAGGCCAACGTATGACAAACGCCCCCACACACAATGCAATTACAATTTCATACGGTAGTGTTGCTCAAGCGTACAATTAGGCATGAACTTATACACGGTTACACTTCAGTCTCTTCTAGGCTATGAGTGTTAGTTTAGTACGGCAAAAGTCAAACTTATTAAATAATAATTTAATATTTCAGAAAAAACATAAAACAGTGCAGAACTTAATATATACAACAAGATTACAAAAAAAACAAAGTAAAAATAGCTACAAGATAAAAGTTACAAAGATAACACACAAAGCGATTTTGCTTACCAAAATAAACGGGAAATAAACGTACCAGCGTATCGATCTGGTGTTGTTGCGGGCGGTACGCACTTCTGGTCAGGAACCAGGTTAGTTCTAGCCGTGTGAGCTACCTCCAAGAACTACAAGTTGTGGCTATCCTAGCTGCGGTTTTATACTATGAAATACGCCTGGAGGCTGTAAGCCTGTGTGGACGGGGGGAAGCTAGATTTAATAACATCCTCAGACATAATTTGATTTCCCAGAGATCTGACATCCACATGTGAACAGTGTCCTATACACCAAAAGACTTTGTTAACCTCCAATCTCCCCAGGTTACAGGTGACAATTGATTAAGGCTCTCACATTGCAGCAGGATGTCCTGTGTGATCTGCTTCAAAGCAACTGTCTGATTAAGTGTTTCCTAATTACCTGTTTTCTGGCTGTCCAGAGGAACTGTATGCTAATGTCCCAGCCCCCTGCTTCCAGAGATATTCAATGCAAATGTAGTACAGCCAGATAACCATCCCTTCAAAGCAGAATACACATTTGAGATATAGCAGACAGAAAATGACAGAGATATGTTCCTGTATTTCCTAATATCATCAGCACCTCAATATATTCCTGACACGCCCCCTCTTCCAGACGGCGCCGGCAGATGATTCTAACGAATCGTCCTGCCAAAGCCGACACTGACGGCCGGGCCTGGGGGGGTAACTCCTTAGCTCCAAGCTACAGGAATGGAAAAGTTGGTCAGGTTGCTGCAATGTGTCGTTGCCCTTGGCAACCTGACGTAACCAACCAGGGGAATGCGAGTCAGTGACAACCGTGAATTTGCGACCATAGAGACAGTGCTGCAGCTGGGGAAGGGTTCCAACCGTCGCTACACGCACTTCCTCTATAGTGGCAGGAGCTATCTCTCGGTCCCTTTGGGGAACGATTATCTGCCGGTCTGCCTCCTCCACTTCGGACAGCTCAGAGGGAATAACTCCCCAGGACCCTCTCAGCCCGCCCCTCCCAGCTGGTGACCTGCTGGCTAGCCCCCTGAGCTCTTCCAGGCTGCTGTCAAATCGAACAGCCCCAGAGAGCTCAGTGCTGCCTGTCACACATTCCAGGAAGGCTGCAGACGGAGAGGCTCCTGGGCCCTCCGGGCCAGGTTCCGGATTGGATGTGGCTGACCCAGCAACATTTGCCACTTCGGTGGACAGTCCCTGTGCTGTAGACCCACTAGCGCTGCGGGTTACCACTGCAGCTGAGGGAGCGTCCACATTAGACGTATCATAAACCACATCACCTTTGGTCTTAAAAACATCGGAAGGGTGAAGACCCGGCCTGGTGCCGTCTGCCCCTTCAGTGGGCAATCCATCTGCTGCAGCCCAGCGACCATTGCTGGTTACTCCTGCAGCCGACGGAGTGTCCACAGGACAAGCATCATTATGTAGCACAACACATATGATATCAACATTATCCGTCTTATACATATTGACATTTAGAACATCACATAAAACATCCACATTATCTGTATCATTACACACATTGCTACTCAGCACTTTACAAGTAGCCTCAACAGTTCCTGCATCGATCACCTCGATAGTCCGTGTGTCATGAATGACATCATCAGTTTCTGCATTCTCCATATCAACATGTCCCACTCCAGGCCTAGGCACTGGAGAATCACTAGGGCTGGCTCCTAGCACACAGTCCATAGCCCCTGGGGCCTCACCAGCACTCCCCACTTGCACTGCGTTATCAAATAGTACCTTGCAAGAGTCCTGAACTTCTGCTGGGGATGCAGGCTCCACGGGGGTTGGATTAGGCTCATACCGGGCTACTAACCGTCCCAGGTCAGTACCCAGCAAAACGTTGGTGGGGATTTTGTCAGTTACCCCAACTTCTTTCAGTCCACTGCCGGCCCCCCAATCCAGGTGGACCAAGGCGGTGGGTATGGCTGGGGTGACACCCCCAATTCCTCTGACAGCAATCATTTTCCCAGGTATGTACTGCTCTGGGTTCACAAGCTGGGGATGTATGAGAGTCACTTCTGCTCCAGTGTCTCTCAGCCCAGTGGCAACTGTACCCCCAACCGTGACAAGCTGCAGATTCTCTGCATAGCCAGTAGCATTCCTGGTAGCACACAAAGCCGTTGGGACTTCACTGGGGTTTGAGGCCTCACTGGATTTTGGGGCCTCCCTCTTCCTCTCTGGGCAAGTCGTGCTGATATGACCCACCCTGTCACATACAAAGCATTTCCGAGTGTCAGGTTGCTTGAATCCAGGAGACAGCGGTGCTTGCCTCCTCTGGGTGCTGGGTGACACCGGTTTAGCCATCTGTTCTCCTCTCCAGCTGGGTGTAGTAGTCCTCCGGGACTCAGGTGCTCTATGGGCGGTGTAGGCATCGGCCATTTCCGCAGCCTCATCCACTGTCTTTGGTTCTCGATCCAGCACAAACAGCCGGACCTCAACAGGACAGGTGTGTAGGAACTGGTCTTTTATCATCAGCTCCTTCAGGGCATCCAAGGTTTCAACTGACAGTCCTTTTAGCCACTGCTGGAAGGCAGTGCGCAGGTTGCAAGCATGATCCAGGTAACTGTCATTAGGACCTCGCTGCACTGTCCTGAAACGTTTGCGATACACCTCTGGCGTGAGGTGGTATCGTGCAATGATGGCTTTCTTAATTGCCTCAAAGTCTGTTTCTTCCTCCTGGGGGAGACTCACAAACGCCTCCAGGGCCTTGCCTCTCAGCCCTGGTGTGAGGTATCTTGCCCACTGCTCACGGGGCACCCCATACTGCCGACAAGTCCTTTCAAACCCCTGTAGGAAAGTGTCTATGTCAGAGTCCTTGTCCATAGCGGGGAACTTATCCAGGGGGATTCTGTGGACTCGCTCACCTTCGCGTTCTGCGGGTCCAGCAGACCGGTTCTGCTGCTGAAGTTTAGCCAGCTCCAGCTGGTGTTGCCGTTCAGCTCTTCCCTCCTCTGCCCGGAGTCTGTCCCTCTCGGCCTGGAGTCGCTGGGCAGCTTGTTCCCTCTCTGCTTGTCGTATTTCCCTCTCTGCTTGCCGATGTTCCAGAATCAGCTTTAGGCGCAGTTCGGGCTCAGCCGAACCTAGTAGCTGTAGGTCGGCTTCCAGAGATGTCATCTCCGTGTTAGGTGGATCATCCAGGACATCGTCTCCACTCGCATCCTGTGGCGGGAGCGATTCCTCCTCTGGCGTGTCGTGAGCTGCATCTGCTGACGTTGAAGCACGGGCTCGTTCTGCCTCATCATGCTCCTCGAGCGCACGAACTAACTGCTCCTTAGTCTGGCCGCTCACCGTCTCGATGCCTTTGTGCTCACACAGGTTGAGTAGTATCTCTTTGTTTTGCCTTGCATAGCTGGATGCTTTCTGAGCCATCGTGTTGCACAAAATAAAAAGAAAAAAAAAAGGGGGGGGAGGGAACGCAAACACCAAGTGTGTATCTTTGAAAAAAAAAAAAAAACGTATATAGATTCTGCACTGAGTAGACTTCTGTAGGCTAGTTGCTTCTAGCAAGCTTCCAGCCTTTAGTACTCAGAATAGCGAGCTAAACTGCGTACTAATGTACTAAACGATGCCACCACTGCCAGCCAATTATGTCAAGAACCGGCCCGCGGCACGCCTGCGTATACGGTTCCCGACTGCGGGTTTGACCAGATTAAGCGGGGAACAGCCTTATTTAAGCTACAAACAAGGCTGGAACCCCTCAAAACACCTCTCACTGCCACCACTAGCGTTGCTAGACACTTCCACTCTGCTGTCGAGTCCTCAGCGCGCACTCCGCGTTTTCGTATTTGGGTCAGCTTTGCGCTTAGGCCAAATACGGGAACGCCACGCACCCACACACACACACAGTTGCAATCTTACACTGTCGTGAAGCAAAGACCCACTAACAGTCGTTCCGAACGATACTGTTAGCCACTCTGCTGTCGCTACTCGCACTGGCGTTGTTCGTACGTTGGGTCAGCTGCGCGCTTAGGCCAACGTATGACAAACGCCCCCACACACAATGCAATTACAATTTCATACGGTAGTGTTGCTCAAGCGTACAATTAGGCATGAACTTATACACGGTTACACTTCAGTCTCTTCTAGGCTATGAGTGTTAGTTTAGTACGGCAAAAGTCAAACTTATTAAATAATAATTTAATATTTCAGAAAAAACATAAAACAGTGCAGAACTTAATATATACAACAAGATTACAAAAAAAACAAAGTAAAAATAGCTACAAGATAAAAGTTACAAAGATAACACACAAAGCGATTTTGCTTACCAAAATAAACGGGAAATAAACGTACCAGCGTATCGATCTGGTGTTGTTGCGGGCGGTACGCACTTCTGGTCAGGAACCAGGTTAGTTCTAGCCGTGTGAGCTACCTCCAAGAACTACAAGTTGTGGCTATCCTAGCTGCGGTTTTATACTATGAAATACGCCTGGAGGCTGTAAGCCTGTGTGGACGGGGGGAAGCTAGATTTAATAACATCCTCAGACATAATTTGATTTCCCAGAGATCTGACATCCACATGTGAACAGTGTCCTATACACCAAAAGACTTTGTTAACCTCCAATCTCCCCAGGTTACAGGTGACAATTGATTAAGGCTCTCACATTGCAGCAGGATGTCCTGTGTGATCTGCTTCAAAGCAACTGTCTGATTAAGTGTTTCCTAATTACCTGTTTTCTGGCTGTCCAGAGGAACTGTATGCTAATGTCCCAGCCCCCTGCTTCCAGAGATATTCAATGCAAATGTAGTACAGCCAGATAACCATCCCTTCAAAGCAGAATACACATTTGAGATATAGCAGACAGAAAATGACAGAGATATGTTCCTGTATTTCCTAATATCATCAGCACCTCAATATATTCCTGACAAGCATAATAACATTTAAAGAAAAACATTTCTGCGTTACAGCTGATACAGATCCTGCAATAAATCTGCAGTGTGTCTACCTTCTGCTTTCAGGAAAGCAGACATAGGGGTAAAATCCAGTGTTTACAAATTAGCTGCTCTGCCTAGGCAGCCAGTTGATACAGCTGAGAGATCGACATTACAACTTGTGATTAGTCACAGATGAGGAGAAATTAGATAAGCTAAACTCTCTAAATACATACAGGGTGCACTTCTCTCTGTTTTCCTTCTGTCCTGTGCAAGATTTCAGGTATATTTTAATGTGGTGTGGAAACTCTCAGGACATTCAATAAATTCTGTCAATTTGGTACCAACAACCTCCCTTGTCTATGAGGGACCACAGATATCCCTAGGTTGCTAAGATGGCCATACACAGGTCAATTCTTCTGGCATATTCCTTTACCTTATGTATCAATAGGAACACAACGGAATGGGAAAGCAGTGCCATACGCTATCCGCCTATTGTGTTGCATACAGTGAATGAAATGTATGCTTAGCTGTTGGCAGGGGCGTCGCTAGCCCTATTTTGGGGGGGCACGTGCCCCCAATCTGTCCTGGGGTGCCACGGATCTCCGCCCGGCCGCCGCTCACCCCCTCTGTCAGCGGCTCCCTCCAGCCGCCGCCGCGTCCTCAGACCTCAGGATCAGGCGGCGAGCCGGCGACCAATCGTGCGGGTCGCTAGGACCCAGCGCCCGCACTGATATGCGGAAGTGACATCACTTCCGCATATCGAGCGGTGCGTCCGGTGGTCCAACTAACTAGCATACATTGACAAAACAGCATACATTTAAAGTGATATACCCCTTGTTAGTAGAATCAGTGTCCCCTTGCCCGCTCGCTTCGCTCGCTGGGCTGCGGGCTCGGTCCTCGCTTCGCTCGGACAACTTTTTATTCTAACTCTATGTCCACTTGGATAGTGGAGATTGCACATCAGCACACAGGCAGCTAACTGGGGTTGAAAAGGTTAATGCTGCTGATGGGTATTATGGGGTTAATGTATGCCCTGCATGACTTTGCACATGCTCAGTAGCCTTTGTATGCTATTCTGTCAGGTATGCTAAAATGTTGGAACACCGGCGCCCGCTGGTACTGGTCGGGTCGCCGCTGGTCATGAGGTCTGACTCTGCTGCGAGGTAAGAGTGGGGGGGGGGGGGAGCGACAGCTGGAGGGGGGCCTCCCTGTCACTCACTCACTCCCTAGGGGGCCACCCTGTCACTCACTCACTGCCTAAAGGGGCTCCCTGGCACTCACTCACTGCCTAAAGGGGCTCCCTGGCACTCACTCACTCCCTAAAGGGGCTCCCTGTCACTCACTCACTCACTCACTCCCTAAAGGGGCTCCCTGGCACTCACTCACTCCCTAAAGGGGCTCCCTGGCACTCACTCACTCACTCCCTAAAGGGGCTCCCTGGCACTCACTCACTCCCTAAAGGGCCTCCCTGGCACTCACTCACTCCCTAAAGGGCCTCCCTGTCACTCACTCCCTAAAGGGGCTCCCTGGCACTCACTCACTCACTCCCTAAAGGGCCTCCCTGTCACTCACTCACTCACTCACTCCCTAAAGGGCCTCCCTGTCACTCACTCACTCACTCACTCACTCACTCACTCACTCCCTAAAAGGCCTCCCTGTCACTCACTCACTCCCTAAAGGGCCTCCCTGTCACTCACTCACTCCCTAAAGGGTCTTCCTGTCACTCACTCACTCCCTAAAGGGGCTCCCTGGCACTCACTCACTCCCTAAAGGGCCTTCCTGTCACTCACTCACTCCCTAAAGGGGCTCCCTGGCACTCACTCACTCCCTAAAGGGGCTCCCTGGCACTCACTCACTCCATAAAGGGGCTCCCTGGCACTTACTCACTACCTAAAGGGGCTCCCTGTCACTCACTCACTGCCTAAAGGGGCTCCCTGTCACTCACTCACTGCCTAAAGGGGCCTCCCTGTCACTCACTCACTTCCTAAAGGGGCTCCCTGGCACTCACTCCCTAAAGGGGCTCCCTGGCACTCACTCACTGCCTAAAGGGGCTCCCTGGCACTCACTCACTGCCTAAAGGGGCTCCCTGTCACTCACTCACTGCCTAAAGGGGCTCCCTGGCACTCACTCACTTCCTAAAGGGGCTCCCTGGCACTCACTCACTCCCTAAAGGGGCTCCCTGGCACTCACTCACTCCCTAAAGGGGCTCCCTGGCACTCACTCACTGCCTAAAGGGGCTCCCTGGCACTCACTCACTCCCTAAAGGGGCTCCCTGGCACTCACTCACTGCCTAAAGGGGCTCCCTGTCACTCACTGCCTAAAGGGGCTCCCTGGCACTCACTCACTGCCTAAAGGGGCTCCCTGTCACTCACTCACTGCCTAAAGGGGCTCCCTGTCACTCACTCACTGCCTGAAGGGGCTCCCTGTCACTCACTCACTGCCTGAAGGGGCTCCCTGGCACTCACTCACTGCCTGAAGGGGCTCCCTGGCACTCACTCACTGCCTGAAGGGGCTCCCTGGCACTCACTCACTACCTAAAGGGGCTCCCTGTAACTCACTATCGGGGTCCCTGTCACTCACTACCTAACTGGAGGCGCCTGTCACTCACTAGCTAACCTGGGGGTCCCTGTCACTCACTACCTAACTTGGGGGGCTACCATATTAAGGGGGCATTCTGCCTATTTATGTGAAATGCTATCTATTTATGTGCCTCATGACTGCTGAATTTGTCTTGTTGGGGGCCTCATGATTTGTTGGGGGCCTCATGATTGCTGAATTTGTCTTGTTGGGGGCCTCATGATTTGTTGGAGGCCTCATGATTGCTGAATTTGTCTTATTGGGGGCCTCATGATTTGTTGGGGGCCTCATGATTGCTGAATTTGTCTTGTTGGGGGTCACAAGATTGCTAACTGCGAGACTATGGGAAAAGCTGAATCCTTATCATATGAGACAATAGCATTAAACCTACTTTTTTAGCTTTTTAAAACAGAAAATAAAACTGGGAGGTTCTAAAAAATTGAATACATTTTTCAGGAGTAGGATGGATGAAATTGTTTATCTTCACAGTTTATTTTCAACTTGGATTTTCCATAATGTTCATGTATGAGTTAAAACGCTTGTACAGTATTTAGTTTAAATTGCTGTTGCCACTTTGCGATAGATAAGTGACTTTTGGGTTGCAGTTTGGGCACTCGGCCTCCAAAAGGTTCGCCACCACTGTCATAATCTAATGTCCCACCATTGCTAGGTTCATGTAAATTTGTCTCCACCCGTTACCACACCTATATTCTGGTCCATGGCCCACCCATTTTTCGGTGCGGCGCGATAAGCACGCCGCACAATGTGATCCTCATATTTTTGGCACGCTAGCTGCAGTGTGCTGAATTCTGCTGCCTACAGTATGTACAGTATACGCTGTTCTCTAGTGCCTGCACTGTGTGCTGATTTACCTCCAGTGTGTACAGTGTAAGGTGTTACTCTGTGCCTTTACTGATTGTAAACCAGCTATATTGTATGCTGATCCCTGCTACTTTCAGTATGTACAGTATAAGCTGTAAAGCCTGGTACACACATACAATTTTGATTAGCCAATTTTAGCTCTGTTCATAAAATTCATTGTCTGTTGGCCCACTTACTGCACGGGGGTGGTAAAATTGGAGGTCAGTGATTGACCAATCAAAATTGTATGTGCGTATACATCTTTGATCTATGCCTATACTGATTGTAAATTATCCAAATAAAGGACAGGGGGCTCCATCCAATATTTCGATGGGCAGGCCCGTTATCTGTAGCTTACACCGCTGCTAAGTTCATGTACATTTGGCCCCACCCATGGCCATGCCCACTCATCTCATGGCCACGCCCATTCTTTGCCGCGGCGCACTGCGCGCCGCATATACCGCCCCGCCTGGTGCCCACAGGTGCCCCCGATATCCAAGGACCCTAGAAACGCCCCTGGCTGTTGGCGCATGCATTTTGCAGTAATGCACTGCATGCTGTTATAGCACAATGCACTGCGAACATCACATAGGTGGTGCATTGCTGTGCAACAGTGGGTGTTACAAAGAAACCATTATGCTGCAGTGTACCACTGTGAACGTAGCCTAAATGTCCGCTGGCAGTCCAGCACTCCATCCACACTTTATCACATTACCACACTTGCTCACGAAAAGGTGTTTGGGGCTACCAAATACATCTGTCGGCCAGCAGATCAAAGCAAATAAAATCTGTCCCGAGTGACTGCCATCTGATGTTTATGGGCAGATTGATGGCTCTGTACAAGAAGGAAGCTTCTGTTAGCCATCTAATCCGGAACATGCTGCGGGAGAGTTGCAACAGATGACCACTGACCACAAAAGCCTGTGTATTATTCACAAAACAAAGCTCCATCCTGTGTAGATGCATCACATGATCTGCTCAGTGAGGAAATGATAAACCAATCCCAGCATGGCAATGTGCCAATGGAAGGAGCTGATCATCCTGAAGACTGTCCAGAGCACAAAACTATTTCTGTGCTCTCCACGCTATGCAGCTGCTACATCATTACTCTGTACTAGTAGCATACTGTGGGTGTTCTGCTCTGGCTGCTGGATACACCGAATGTCTTTCTTACCTATTCCTTTGTGAAAGGCAGGGCAGTTTGAAGGCTAAATTTCACCCAGGGTGAGGGTATAAAAATCCCCCCTCGGAGCCAGGTATAGGTGCCCGCAGTATAGGTTAGCTACGTAGGTGCCTCCAGTATAGGATCGCCCGTATAGTTGCCGCCAGTATGGGTTAGATAGGTAGGTGCCCCCAGGATAGGTTAGATAGGTAGGTGCCCCCAGGATAGGTTAGATAGGTAGGTGTCCGCAGTATAGGTTAGATAGGTAAGTGTCTGCTGTATATGTTAGATAAGTAGGTGCCCCACAACGGAGGGGGGAGCAGACATAGCATTTATAACTCACCTTCCTTCCGCCGATCCCATGCAGCCTCAATCTCCTTCCTGTCCTGGAATCTGTCTCATTGGCAACAGCACCCCCGTGATGACATGCAGTCACATCATCACAGGGGGCGCTGTTACCATGCAACGGACGCAGAGAGAGGATGGAGATTGAAGCTGCGGAGGATCGGCTGAAGGAAGATAAGTTATAACTACTATGCCCACCCCCCCCCCCCCCCCCGCCGCTCAATCCGGAACCCCAGACCATTGCACGCTTTGCATGCCCATAGAAATGGGGCTGGTGAAAGGTGATGTTCACCAAGTACCCCTTACTGTGAATATCATTTTAAAGTGAACCCGAAGAGAAAGTATAGTAACTTATAAGATAAAGAATAGTATTTATCCTCCTACTCCTGAAAATGACTTTTTTAGATATCACATGGTTTTATTTTATATTTAAACATTTAAAAAGTAGATGCAATGTTTTATTGTCTTTTCTCATTGGCAGTCTATTATCTATCTAAAGGAAATCCGCTGTGACATTTCTTGATAAAAGTATTCCTTTATTGCCTCCGACCAGCCAGAAAACAGCTCAGACTGGATCCCAACCGGGTCGGCAGAATTGACCTGGAAGCAGTATAGTGCAATGGCCACAGCGCCTGCGCAATACATCAGGCTCGCACACACCTGCGCACTTGTGAGATCCTGTTCCCGTCCGTGCTCAGTAGGCACGGCCTCGCATGCACTGCTGTCAGTAATACGAGCGTGCATGCACGGCGTTCTGGCAACCATGATCTTACAGTGACACTGAAGTGAAAAATAAAATATGATATGAATTGTATGTGTAGCACGGATAATTAATAGAACTTTAGTAGCAAAGAAAAGAGTCTTATATTTTTATTTTCAGTTATATAGGGTTTTTTATGACATTGCATTATTCACTAATATTTGCAGTTTACAAACTGCACTCTGCATTTTAAACTATCAACAGAGCAGAGCTAATGACCCTTAGAACTTCTCGGCAGTAAAATCTTATCTGAAGTTGTCTTTCATTGTTTCTTTGATGTATAAGTGATTGAGAAAATAGCACTGCTCTCTGACTAAATTAGTCAGAGAGCTCAGAGAAGCTCTTTTGCATAGATAACTGAAGTTTTTTTAACTCTTCCTGTACTGGAAAACAATGAGACTCTTCTTTGCTACTAATGTTCTATTTCTTAGCTGTACAATGTATTATTTCATACGTTTATTTTCACTTCATATTCTCTTAAAGTGTTCCAGAGTTAAAGCGGACCTGAACTCAGAACGTCATCTTTGCTCTAAAAGCTACGCTACAGCATAATAACCTCCTAAATCCTAACATCCTGCACCGTTCTACTTCTTGATTCATGGAAGCAGACATATTGTTAACCGCCTGTGCTTTCAAATGACCTTATCTGCCATCTCTGCCATAGGCAGTCATGTGACACAGGGGAGAGATCAGATTAAAATTTGTGATTAGACACAAATGAGGGGGGATTAAACAGGCTAAAATCTCTAAATACATACAGGGTGCATTCCTCTATGTATTTCTACAGTCCTATGCAGGAGTTCAGGTCCACTTTAAAATACACAAACTATTTGCTTTTTTTTTATCTTTCCCCTGCCATCAGAAATTTGTATTCTGCCAGGAAAACTTTTATGGCTGTAATTTGCTTATCAGTAAGGTTTACTATATTCCTGACAAGGTACCGACAAGACAGAAGCTGTCATTTGCATACCTGAAAATTAACTCTTTCAGGCAGAAAAATAAAAAATAAAAATAGCCTGGTTATTAATATTTTGCACTGTACTACATACACGTTTATCTCATCATGTCACGCTACACTAAGGACCCTCTGAAACATATTTTTAGCAGTATTCAGAATTGCGCATAAATGCTTTTCAGTAAGCAAACCTGTGACTTTAAACTAAAAGAAAGTTACATACCATACTTATCTCGAGACCACCACTGACACTTTTATGACTGGTACACACAAGGCATTATTTACTACCCCCCATCAATAAAATAATCAGATCTGCTACTGATTGGAAATACATTTTACCAACTAATTGGCTTCTCAGTTTTTAAGTGATTGTATGTGGTGGTAAATATTGGTCAGTCGTAAGGCACGTACTCACCGCCCGACGGGTCCTGCAATAGGTCCTTGACCACAGTCGTCAAGTGACGATTCTTTCTGCCAGTGTGTGTGTACGCTACACATTGGGAGCAGACGAGATTTCAAGCGATCGCGATACTTTGCGCAGAAGCCATCTCTGATCTTAGCGATTTGATCCGCTGTGGCGGTCGTTATTGCGGCATGACGCTAAGTGTTGTGCGCGTGGTCGTGTGACTGTACTCACATCGCAATATTGCGGAAACAATCACTTGTCGCTCAAAAAATCGTCGGGCGTCGGGAAAATCGCGATGTGGGTACAAAGCATAAGTAAAACAGCTGGAGTTTGTGCAACTGACCAATCAGTATAGGCAAAAACTTGACAGGAATTTGCTGGGCACAAAAGGTCAATGGGAGAAGCCCTGATTTGTTAAGTTGGGTACACACCATGCAATTTTCCCATCAGATCAACAGGAAATTTCCCATTGTCGATAATTTTCAGCATGTATGATCTGCTTCTGATCGAGAAGGGGTCGATTTTCAAATCAATACTGCACAAAATCGATCCCTTTATCGATTGGAAGCGGATTGGACATGCTAGAAATGATCAAACTTTCAGAAATTTTCCTACTGATCAAATTGCACAGTGTGTACCCAGCCTTAACCCGTCCCGTTAACACATCTGGCTCCTGTTTGTTTACCACATTGAGAGATTGACCACAATAGTCAATCTTTCTAAGGGCCCTTTCCTACTGTACTGCATTTTGCGATCTGATTTCGATTGCTAACGGATCGCAAAAGGCAGAGTACAGGAAAACGAATGGAAATGCCAGTGGCAATTTCCATTAGTGCGATCCAATTGCGTTGCGATTTTGTGCAATCGTTGTCCTGCCACGTGTTGTATGCGGTTGAGCTCTACTCTACTGAGTGTAGTAACTCAAACGCAGTGGCATAAGTGGAAATAAAGTAAAAACGCCATTGCTATCGCGTTTCATAGTGGAAAAGAGCACTAAACACTGTCCGCAGATCTTTTCATTTTAAAGGACCACTCCAGCAAAAAAAGAAAGCAGTTAAAACCAGACAGAACCAACAGGTTTTGGATCAGTCCATCTCCTCATGGGGAATTCTCAGGGTTTCCTTTGTTTTGAAAAGCATTTCCCGAACAGAAATTGCTAAGTATAACTGCCAAAATAGTCTGCAAGCGAGTAGGACAGCTGGCTGGTATTTTACTATTTTGGCAGTTAAATTGCCGTTCAGGAAATGCTTTTGAAATCAAAGAAAACCCTGAGAATCTCCCATGAAGGAGATGGACTAGTCCAAAACCTGTCGGTTCTGTCAGATTCTAACTGCTTACATTTTTTTTAGCTGAAATGGTCCTTTTGACACCCTGCGATGGCAGCCCCAGGACCGCCTAACGCCAATTGGCGTCAAGTCCTGAGGCGGGGTTTTGCAGGAGATCGCGTGCGCCGATGCGTGCGCATGTCCGCTTGGTAGGCGGAGCTCTGCTCCGTCATCAGTCTCCCAGTGGCGATCGCCGCTAGGAGACTGTTAAACGGCGAAACCGTCATCGCTATCGAGATTGATTGCCAGGGTCATACACTTAGATCAGGTAGGTTTCGTGCCGACAAGGGAAGTGAGAGACAATACTATTAGGGCACTGAACCTAATTGAATGGGCCAGGACTCCCAGCCCACCCTGTTATTGTCAACTGACGCGGAGAAGGCGTTTGATAGGGTGGGCTGGGACTTCATTGATCAGACGCTGCAGCATGTGGGGATTAGAGGGAAGATGAAAGATAGAATTATGGCCCTATATTCAACCCCAGTGGCGAGAGTAGGTGTAAATGGGATCTCATCTGAGACCTTTTCAATAAGAAATGGGACACGACAGGGGTACCCCCTCTCCCCACTCATATTCGCTCTTTCCCTGGAACCCTACTGTGTTCTATCAGGAACAGTGGTGGAATCCAGGGAATAGCCATGCCCAAGTCTAGTCATAAGGTGGCAGCTTATGCCGACGACGTGTTTTTTTTAAGGACTCCCCACGTATCTTTGCCCAATTTGCTGAGGGAATTTTCTAAGTTTGGGGAAGTTTCTAACTTTAAAATCAATTATAGTAAATGTGAAGCAATGGCGGTGGGTCTGAGCCAGGACGCGATAGCATCTATTAGTCAAAATTTTCCATTCAGATGGGCTCAGAAGGGTATGAAGTACTTGGGGATATGGCTCACACCCTCGATAAAGGAAATGTATCAGAGAAACTTTCCACCAGTGTTGGAGAAATTGGGCAGAGATGTGGAGGAGTGGGGGAGGGGTACTTTTTCATGGCTAGGGAGAGTGAGTATTTTGAAAATGACAATTATGCCGAAGCTGTTATATCTATCTCAGACAATGCCGATTGCCCTCCCCCCCACATTTTTTCCAACAAGTTAAAAGAATGTTCATTTAAATGAAGTTCATTTGTTATATGCGAGTAAAGAAAATGGGGGACTGGCCACGCCTAATATTAGACTATATCATGCAGCGGCGGTGCTGACCCGCATAGTGGATTGGACACGACATGGAGAGACCAAACAGTGGGTGGGAATGGAACAGGAGTTGTTAGATTGCCCCATAGGTAACATACCATGGATTGATAATAAGCCTAAAATAAAACATGCAGCAGGTACATTGATGGCCCATACGCTTGATATATTTGGTAAGTATAGAGGACGTGGTGTCATTTCCCCCTGGCCCCCGCCGCTTGTTCCCTTGGTGGGAAACCCGAGGCTGGTGGGGGGGATAACGGGAGGCGGGCCCCCATGGCGGAAGGAGATACGGGATATGAGAGCCATGCACTTAGTGGAGAGGGGAGAGTGGATCCCTCAACAACAAATTGAGCTGCAGTTGGGAATCTCTCGGCTGGTTAAATGGAGCCTGATTCGGTTCAGGCACTACTTGCAATCTCTTGGGAAGAGGAGAGATTTCTCAAGAGAACTCTCACCTTTCGAGGAGCTCTGCGAAGCACAGGGGAACTCTAGAGGCTCCCTTTCTAAAATTTATGCCATCTTAAATGATGAGATGAGCCCGGCAGATCATATAAGGACTAAATGGGAGAGGGACCTAGAAGGGACTTTTTCAGATGAACAATGGAGAAAGGTTCTATTGTTCGCCCATAGATCTTCAATGGCGTCTAAAACCCAGGAATCAAACTATAAGTTTCTCACAAGGTGGTATATGACACCGGATAGATTAAATAAGATGTTCCCAAGGGTTTCACCCATGTGCTGGCGGTGCAATAGGGCAAAGGGCACGATCCTCCACATATTCTGGGAATGTGAGGAACTAAAGGATTTTTGGAAGAAACTTAGGGGTTACATGAGCGAGATAGTGGGAGGGGACTTCCCTGATGATCCTGCTTTCTGCCTACTTCATGTTAACTCATAGAGCATTAAGAAGTATAAAAATATGCTCCAGAGACACTTGCTTAATGCAACTAAGATGTGAATTACTAGAAGATGGAAAGCACTTGAACCCCCAAAAATAGGTGAATGGATTCGGGAGGTAGAGGAGACTATGAAGATGGAGGATCTCACTCTCATGAGGCATGGTCAATCAGAGAAGTTCCGAAAAGTGTGGGCACAATGGATAGAATTTAAAAACACGGAAAGCTATATACAAGCTTTGATGGAGTAGGCTCCTCCCCTGATATTTGGCGATACGGTGTGTCCTTTCCTCTACGGGCTGGCTTGGGCCCCCCCTCCCGAGGGGGGTGGGTGGGAGGAGAGAGGGGAATTTTTGTTTTATTCTGTTATTCTATTGGTTTTTTTTGTTTGTTTGTTTTGTTGATGCTGTTGTTTGGGGAAAGAAGGAGATGATGAGAGTGGTATATATAAATGGGAAGAGTGATTGGTATGTTGTCTGGGGAAAGAAGGAGATGATGAGAGTGGTATATATGAATGAGAAGAGTGATAGGTGAGTTAACAGAGGTTGGAATTTGGGCGGTCCCTCCTAGTAATCTGAGGAGAAAAGTGGGACCCCTAAAGGGAATAGGTTTCACGGCATGATTGGAATGGAATAGAATAAAATTGAAGACTCGAAGTAATGCTAGAGTGGATCTTGAGATTGGGGAGAGGCATGATACTGGTATAAATTACACCATAGATTTAGGAATGAGGGGTATAAATAAGTAGTTCTCTCTTAAATAAATCAGAATTTACATTTGTCGTGATAAGTAAAATTATTTATTGAATGTGAAATACTATGTATAATTGTGTAAGAGAAATTTTGGAAAAAATAAAGATTATATAAAAAAACAAAAACGGCGAAACCGTCATCTATTTACAATGTACAGCACTGCGATCTAAGGCAGCGCTGTACTGGGGACAGCCAGGCTATCCCCCGGGACACTCAGAGAGCGATCGGCTCTCATAGGCTGATGTCTATGAGAGCCGATCGCTGTGATTGGCTGGCGGAGGGAGAGGTTTAAAAAAATAAATATAAAAATGGCAATATTTATTTAAAAAAACTGAAATAAAGGATATCCTGACACGCATTGACAAGAAAATGTTGTTTGAACGAATTAATGCCAGAGTCCAAGACACAATGCAGCACTTTGAATGGGTTTTGGAGGCCATGGGTAGACCACAGAGGGAATGTTCCCATGTTCAATATTTTAAATGATTAGATGAACCACTAATACTCTAAGGCTGCTTTCACAGTGGGACGTTACAGGCGCACGTTAGAGCAGCCTGTAATGCAGCCCACCGCACAGCAATGAACAATCAATGGGCTGTTCACAGTGCCCACGTTGCGTTACACAGTAAAGCTTCACGTCAAGACAACGTACTGCATGCAGTACTTTATACGCGGGTAAGCAGCGTTAGACTGTTTGCACATGCTCAGTAAGGGTGTTCTTTTTTATTTTAGGGGCGGAGAGGAGGCGGGGAGAGGCCGCTACGTAGCCAGGCACATGGCTACTTGGCATTCACTGCACTTGCAGTGTTTACTCTTTGGAGCGGCCGCTGATTGGCTGGCGGGACCACGTGATGTGGAGAGCTCCGCTCACGTGGTCTCCGCAGCACCTCCGACAGAGCAGGCACACCAAGAGCTGCTTGTAACGCGGCTCTTGGTAGCGTCTTGCTCCAACACCACCAGGCGTTGCGTTAGGGGCACGTTATGTGCCCTATAACGTCCCCTAAACGCAACGTCCTGGTGTGTAAGTAGCCTCAGGCTGCATTTCCACTTGTGCGGTGCGAATCGCCGCGGTAAAAATTTGCATACTCAAACCTCATGCGAATTTCCTATTAAATACATTGTATGTGATTCGCATAGCGGTATGCGGTATGCGAATTCTGATGGCTCTGCCATGCAAATTTTTTCTGCACAGAAAAACGCAAAGGAATCCTGACAAGTGGAAACAGTACCATCCACTTGTATTGCCATGCGAATTTGCTTGCAAAAAACGCATGCGAATTCGCGATAGTGGAAATGGGCCCTAAAGGTTCTTTGGACCGCATAACGATTGTCAAGGTTGGATATACTTGCCATGTTTGTGATTGCTTGCTGTGATCAAAGTTATTATTATAAACCATAAAGAAACCATATTGTGATGTTCAGATGTACCATACGTCCTTGTGGCTGATTCTCCCATATGTTTGTAATTTTTATTATAATACGTGTTGTCTCTCCCAAGAGACCTTTGAATCTCCATGTCTTTTCAAATGTCTCTTAAAATTATTGTTATTTTTCAATTGCTTATCAATAAAGCTAATTTTTTGAACACTAAAAAAACTGATATAAATAAATAAACAAGGCAGGAGGGATCAGAGTCTACAAACATAAAGCTCTGTTGGTGGGCAGAAAAGGGGGGAATCACTTGTGTGCTGAATTGTACGGCCCTGCAGCGAGGTCTTAAAGCTGCAGTGGCGTAAATTGTACAAAATAGCCTGGTCACTAGGGGTGGTAAGCATACGGTCCTGAAGAGGTTAAAAATAGTGAGCTCCCTTTCACGTTTCGCCTCTGTGTCCTATCAACAATTACTTTTGTGTTCATTGTCTTTATGTAGGGGGTAACCAGAGCGATTGTCAAGTAGCGCAGTTTACATAAGATGCCATTTTGAAAAGTGTCAATCCTCAACCAAGTCTGAATGTGAATGTGGTTTGTGGTAATCAGGCTGGAAGGTCAGAGCCAGAGGACAGAGAGAGAGTTGATCTGTATTCTGCTATTAAGCTGAACGCTACAAACATACCACCTCTAATGCAACTGCAGTAAATTCTCCATCCCGGCCTCAGTCTAGTAAAACACAAGAGGTGGGTGTGGCTATTGATAATCTGATCTCTCAATTCCCCTGATGCCCTGATGTCAACTAAGCATGATGAAAGTGAAAACACATTCCCCATCTGGAAAGAGTCACCCCCAGACACACACACACCCTCCACCAACACATGTGGATTGCATTAACTAATAATCATGAGGCTGTGCTGAGTCCCTGCAGATACAGATAAGAGTGGCAGTAAATTAGGAATGTAAAAAGAAGACAGCCATTGGCTGGGTGTCTGTTTCACAGAATGCCATCTATCTCTTTAGCTGGAACTAATGACACTCATGCACCATGAGGTCCAAATGTCTGTGGGGCGGGACCAGACCCACTAAGCTGCTGGAAGGTACACTGGTGACTTTTTAGCTCTTTAGCTACGTACCCACGTCGTCAGGGCCGGCCTTAGGTTTCACAGCGCCCTGAGCGAAACCTGATTTTTGTGCCCCCCCTTCATCCTCTTCACGCATCGCATGCCCGCACACACACGCACTCACACAGGCCCATATGCAATTCATCTTTTCTCCTGAGATATCTCCTAGGACAGTGGCTCCCAACTTTTTTGACGTCATGACACATCACGCAAAATGCTCAGATCTCTGTGACACGTCACATATATAATAGGAAAAATACTGTTAATAACCACGAATGGATGGAAAGAGTGCATTATCCCCCCCCCCCCCCCCCCACACACACACACACATTTAGAATGATAGCACAGCACCGACAATTTGCACCACGCGTTATAGCAGCAGTGCGCCCCCCCCCCACAAAAAACCCGCCCCCCAAACTCACGTGTAGGTGCCCTCAATATAGGTTGCCAAGCATAGGTGCCCCCAGTATAGGAAGTCAGTTGAAGGTCTCCATCGCCCCCATAGGTAGCCAGGCGCAGGAGCCTTCAGTATAGGTAGCCATGTGTTGGTGCACTCAGTAAAGGTAGCCAGCTATAGGTGCCCCCAGTATAGGAAATCAGGTCTAGGTGCCCTCAATATAGGTAACCAGCTATTAGGGGCCCCCTTGGAAGCCGGCGCCCTGAGTGACCGCTCTGGTCGCACAGGTCAAAGGCCGGCTATGCACGTCGTGATTTTTCCGGCAATTTTTTGCACGGTCAGCAATCATTTCCGGGATCTTGTGATGTGGGTACATCTGCGCGATTAGGCATCACAGCAATCGGATCTTTAAAATCCCCAACGACTCTTGCACAAATGGTTGTGATCGTTTGAACCCTCATTTGAGCCCGTGGTGTGCGGTCACGCGTTTCCATGGGTAGGAAGATGGATCAAGAACAGTATGACATTAAAGGTGTCCATGGATTACTTGACTTGGCTGGAGAACAACCATCCAATTCCATAATTATAATCTAATGAAAATCGGTAGCGCCAAGAGTACGCCCGATTGACAAAGTGACCAATTTCAGGCCGGTATTGTTCGCATATATTGATTGGACATGCTGGAAAATCTCTGGACAACATACTAGATACGGTGCAAGGCGGTAAGGGCGTGCGATAATTGCAAATGACAAAAGCGATGGAAACCCCCAGCCACTGCCCCCCCTAAATCCGATCCCCCGCAGTGGCTCAGTATCATTTCGGCGACTGTGCGCATCCTCGATCACACTCCCATCCCTGTGGCCATCTTGCGCCTGCACAGTACGTACGTAGTGCTACATACATACGCGTACTGCACAGGTGCCAGACAGCCATAGAGACGGGAGCACAATCATGTATGCGCGCGTCCAGGACTGCGCAGACGCACTGACGAAAACGAAACGGAGCCACTGCGGTGGACTGGATGATCAGTGAGTGACAACACAGGGCACAGGACGGCTGCAGGGGGCTGATGGAAACCCCAGGTAAGTGAAACTTTTTTTTTTAAGTTCAGTTAACCTTCCTGGCGGGAAACCCGAGCTCAGCTCGGGCTATGCCGCGCAGGAGGATTTTTCAGGCCCTGCTGGGTCGATTTGCAGAATTTTTTTTTTATTACAGGCAGCTAGAACTTTGCTAGCTGCGTGCAGTGCACGATCGCCGCCGCTCCGCGCCGATTCGGCGCTACCCCGCCGCGCAATGCCGCCCCCCCCAGACCCCATGCGCAGCCTGGCCAATCAGTGCCAGGCAGTGCTGAGGGGTGGATCGGGGCTCCCTTTGACATCACGATGTTTAGAACGGGGTTTCCTGATGGGCCTGATCGCCGGAGGTGATCTGAGGGGGTGGGGGGATGCCGCAGCTCAGTGGCTGTCATGTAGCTAGCGCTAGGCTAGCTACATGATTAAAAAAAAATAATTTTATCTAAATAGTGCTGCGCTGCCCCCTGGCAGTTTTAATTGATTGCCAGGAGGGTTAAGGTTCCCTTTATTGACGAGTACCCTGGCCAGTGGTAAATATCCCGCAATCAATCACTCATCTTATGGCTGGTGCACAACCAAGAGTGCTTTTCAAATTGACAGTGCTTTCAAAAGCGATTGGCTGATGTTACCCTATGACGTTGTTCCCACAGCAGCGCTGTGATTTTTTTTTAAATTTCAAACGCGCTGCGTGTAGCATTTTTTGGGGCGATTCAGCTTGAATGAATGAGCAAAAACACTCATTCATTCAAAAATCTCTCTGAAAATCGATTCACAAAATGGCAATCGCTAAGTGCTAGCAATTGCTTTTGCGATTTTGGTGTGCACTAGCCCTTAGTAACATCTGACAGCTAAGTAAGGCAGCATTCACACTAAAACAAGCTGAGCTACAGAGCACTGGCCTAGGAAACACACTGTGTAATACACCTTATTAAAGAGGAACTTAAGCATAAACAAACATACTGTCATTAAGTTACATTAGTTATGTTAATTAAAATAGATAGGTAATATAATCTCTTACCCACCCTGTTTTAAAAGAACAGGCAAATGTTTGATTTCATGATGGCAGCCATTTTTTTGGTTGAAAGGAGGTGACAGGGAGCATGAGACACAGTTCCAACTGTCCTGTGTCCTGAGCGCCTCTCCCAGTTGCTAGGCAACATGAATAACAACATAGGAAATCCCATCATGCTCTGTACAGCATCAAGAAATAAAAAGCCCGGGCTTTTTTTCTTTGATGGGTGGAGCTTATCTAAAAATGCAGCTAAAAATGATGCTTTGGTAAGAATAACAAAGTTCTGGTGCTGTGAAACTGTTAAAGAAACACCAAGCCTTTTCAGTTCTGCTGAGTAGATTTTTAGTCCGGAGGTTCACTTTAAGATGCTTGAAATGCAGTATATACAGTAGGAGACTGTTTATAAAGATGGCAAACAGCCTATTCATCAGAAAAAAAGCCATTTGATAGTCAAACTAAAATAACAACACTTCTCACATCACAGCTTAAAAGGAAGGTCCGAGGTGATTAAAAAACAAAAAAAAATCTACTTACCTGGGGCTTCCTCTTTATTATTATTTATTTTAGTTTGACTACCAAATGGCTTTTTTCTGATGAACAGGCTGTTTGCCATGTTTATAAACAGTCCCCAACAACAATGCACATTGCCGGGCTGTCCTGCTGCTCCTCTACCTCTAATACATTTAGCCATAGACCCCGAGGGCCCCTTCTCACTGGGGGATTAGTAGTCTGCAGCATCTGCTCACATCCACATCCTGTCTCCTCCATTCACTTCCACAACGGGAGATGCGGAAGTGACGCGAATGCAAGTGGAAGTGATGTGATGCGGCAAGGTAGCTGCATTCGCATCATTTCGCAAATGGACCTTTATGGCCCTTATGCTAGCATCATGTCTGATGAGTGATGTGCAGAGGTGAGATCAAACACTGTAGTGTAAAGGTGGCCATACATCTAGCGATGATGGGCAGATTCGACCAAGAGACAAATCTCTCTCTGATCAAATCTGATAAGAGAGAGATCTGTCAGCTGCCCGTACACCGCAGGCCGATTCCCAATCAATTTCATGCTGAAATCTCTCAGGAATCGGCCTTGTGCGCCATATCTGCAGCTGTGCCCCCCAATGTAAATGTCCCCCCGGTGCCCCGTGTAAAGTATACATTACCTGTCTGAGGCCTGTGCTTGTCCCTCCACTGCCCCCGGGATATCTCCTCTGCATACACGCGCGCCCCATGTGGTTTCCTAGTATGGACGCGTGTGAGAATCACATGCACGACCTTACTAGGAAACCACGTGGGGCGTGCGTGTATGGAGATGGGAATGCGCCCGGAGCAGCGGAGGGACAAGCGCAGGACGCGGACAGGTAATGTATACTATACACGGGGCACCGGGGGGACATACTTCATTAGGGGGGACAGCACCGGGGGTTTTGTTACATTCTTCGATCGTCGGGAAATTGCCCGCCATTCCCGCCGCGCACCCGATTGAACAAGTCAGCCCAACATTGTGCAGCATGCACAATCAAGAATGCAACCAATTTTCCTCCTGAAATTGGTCGCATTGTTGGTCGGGCATGCACTCGGCGGCACTGATTTTCATCCAATTCGATAATAATCGAATCGGATGGCCGCCAAGTTGCCTGATGTATGGCCACCTTAAGGGGTTATACTGGCAGAAACAGAAGTTTAGCAGAGTTGTCAGATCTTGGAGAAGACAGACAGATGTGAGATCTTAGAAGAGCGCCACTGACAGGCAGTGGCATAGCTGAGGAGCTTGGGCCCCCAGTGCAGGTTTTACATGGGGCCCCAAGCACTCTATTCATATGAAACATCAAAACCTACCAAGAACAGTTTCAGTGTCAAAGAGGTAAAGAAACTAGAAACTGGGAAGGATTACTACTATTCAATGCACATACAGTATAGAGGTGTTCATTACCAGCATAGCACCAATGAAAAGCTAATAAGATGGATGACGTAGAGCCCCAAGTGAACCCCTCTTATCCAGGGGCCCTGGTGCAGTCACAACCTCTGTATCCCCTATTGCTACGCCACTGCTGACAGGATGAAGCAGGGCTGTGGAGTCGGAGTTGGAGTCCGAGTCGAAGAGTCGGCGCAATTTTGGGTACTTGGAGTTGGTGGATGCATAAAGGCAATGCAGTGGTCACACACCCTAGTAAAAGCATGCAATATGATAGATTCCCTACCTGCTGAACACTGATCTATTGTTACAATTGTATTCACTGTGTATGGCCACATTCCAGCTACAGAAATGATACACTGTACAATTAAAAAAAAAAAAAAAAAAAACAGATACAAACAACAGATAAACTATTATTAAGTTTAATAAAAACACATATTATAGAAATCTATTAAAACTAGAGTAATTAAAAAAAATCTAATCATTGATCAAATATTGTAAAATCATTGCAGGCAGAAGTGTGCACACGTGCAATTGGGGGCAACGCTTGGCAGAGATACCTGGCACTGATTCATTTGGGGTGTGTGAGGACCTGAAAGAAGTCTGGCTTAGCTATCCACTAATTGAACAGTATATGCCTAGCAAAGGGAAGCTAAACAGTTCAGATATGATCTGAGAAATATCGAACAAGCAAAATTGAACATACCGTTATTAGAAATCAGACTGGAAGAAGGACCCATTGCTATGTATTGGAGCTGGGCATAGCTGAGATCACTCCTTGAGAGGGATCCATTGATAAGACCAGTAAGTAACAGACGTTGGGCAGAGTTGAGATAACAGACAGATCCATTGAGAGAGAAGTTGAACAGAGAGACAGATCCAGTGACAGAGAGATTCGCTGATGGAACTTGGGCTGACAGAAAAGTGTGGGGAGACAGAAGTTCGCCATCAGACTGCAGCTACAGAGAAGCAGCACAGATAAGGATGAGGATGATGGAGGCATTACTCACCCACTCATTCTACAAGTAGCAGGGATAAGGATGATGGATGGAAGTAGGAGTTATTACACACCCACTGTGCCAGCAGCAGGGATGAGGATAATGGAGGGAGGAGGCATTACACAGCCACCCATTCTACCAGCAGCAGGGATGAGGATGATGGAGGGAAGGATGAGGCATTACACACCCAATCTGCCAGCAGCAGGAAGGATGATGGAGGGAGGGAGGAGGCATTACACACCCACTCTGCCAGCAGCAGGGATGAGGATGATGGAGGGAGGGAGGAGGCATTACACACCCACCCATTCTACCAGCAGCAGGGATGAGGATGATGGATGGAAGGAGGAGGCATAACACACCTACTCTGCCAGCACCAAGGATGATGATGGTAGAGGAGGCATTACCCACTATGCCAGCAGCAGGGATGAGGATGATGGAGGCATTACTCACCCACCCATTCTACCAGCAGCAGGGATAAGGATGATGCATGGATGGAGGAGGCATCACTCGTCCAATCTGCCAGCAGCAGGGATGAAGATGATGGAGGAGGCGTTACTCACCCACTCTCGCAGCAGCAGGGATGAGGATGATGATGGATGGAGGCATTACTCACCCACTCTGCCAGCAGCAGGGATAAGGATGATGGATAGATCAATGGATGGATGGAGGCATTACTCACCCACTCTGCCAGCAGCAGGGATGAAGATGATGGAGGAGGCGTTACTCACCCAATATGCCAGCAGCAGGGATAAGGATGAGGATGATGGATGGATGGATGGATGCGTTACTCACCCACTCTCCCAGCAGTAGGGATGAGGATGATGGATGGATGCATTACTCACCCACTCTGCCAGCAGCAGCTGCCCCTTGCGGGACATCAGGAACTCTCTGCTGGGGATGAGAGCGCTGAGGCCGGGCCGGGGGGCGCCGGGCTGCTCCTCCGCTGTCTCGGGGTCCTCCATGCTGCGGAGGGGGAGGCAGTTTGTGTATTTGGGAAGAGAAAGGGAGCGGAAATGGTGACAACGCGGAAACGTGCAGAGAAGTGCTGCATGTGTGATTGTGGCCAGATTTAACCCCTGAGCCGCTGCAGCCCACTTCCTGCACAGCCCGGGTCACAGCCAGGCAGCAAAACCTCATACTGTATTACCAGTCCTGTACTACCTCCAGCCGCATTACAGGGCAGCGCCTAGACTGGCTATAAGGCATCACGGGCAGAGCAGGCAGCTAAGGGGTTAATAGTGATTCTGTTCATCTGTTGTACAGGAATGTGGCTGCAATTACCTGCAGGCTTCCCGGGGACTGCTGCTGGTGAGATGATGAACCCTGACTATAGTGAAACAGTGGTGTGGCAATAGGGAATGCAGAGGTTGCGACAGCACCAGAGCTCTTGGACCAGAGGGGCCCACTTGGGGCTCTCCCACAACCATAGTATAAGCTCTTTAAAGGGAAACTGAAGTGAGAGTGATATGGAGACTGCCATATGTATTTCCTTTTAACCAATACCAGTTGCCTAGCAGCCCTGTTGGTCTATTTGGCTGCAGTAGTGTCTGAATCACACCAAAAACAAGCATGTAGCTAATCTTGACAGATCTGACAATAATGACAGGAACACCTGATCTGCTGCATGCTTGTTCAGGGGCTGTGGCTAAAAGTATTATAGGCAGAGGATCATCAGGGCTGCCAGGCAACTAGAATTGCTTAAAAGGAAATAAATTATTATTCCGCATAGAGGCAGGGCTAACCGCCGCAGCCCTGCCCCACGCGCGTCTGTCAGCACGTATCTCCACCTCTCCCCCGCCCCTCTCAGTCTTCCTTCGCTGAGAAGGGCGGGGGAGAGGCGGCGATGCGCCGCTGATAGACGGCGCTGAGAGGCAAGGCTGCAGCCATTAGCCCTGCCTCAACAGCAGCAAAATCTACGACCAAGTTGGTCGTAGATTTTGCAGGGGGGGATTTGGGGGGTAAGGGACCCCCGTTTAGCCGCGGGACAGCAGTGTTTTAGCAGGGGCACTGGCTCTTCTGCGCTCCAATGACGGGCTCTTCTGCGCCTCACGAGGGCGCGTTGACGTCATCGGACGTCCTCCGGGCTGTAATGCGCAGGCGCAGTAGTTCTGCGCCTACGCAGTACAGCCCGGAGGACGTCCGATGACGTCAGCGCGCCGCATGGGACGCAGAAGAGCCCATCATTGGAGCGCAGAAGAGCCCGACCTGGCAGTCGGCCTGGCCAGGTCGGGTCGGCCACCGGAGACCACCGGGATCCTGCGGAGCGGCGGCGAGGGCACCTCCTGCCTGCCACGGACTGGAGGAAGCCCCAGGTAAGTGGATAAGGATTTTTATTTTTTTCCCCCTTCCCTGAACCTTCCCTTTAATGGTACTATGCTGGTAATGATCACTTCTATATATGCTTTGAATAGTGGTCATCATTTAAGTGTGCCTGAGATGATTAACCTCCCTGGCGGTGCATTTCTGTCTGGAATTAGAGTCAAAAGCGGTACATTTATTTCAAGAATTTTAGGCCTTTTTCAGTCATAACTCACCAAAATATGTCTGAATAAAAGCCTGGTAGACATTCTGCATATAAGTAAAAAAATGGAACACAAATTTGTTGATTTAATTAAATTTATGAATAAACTTTAACAATTGTGAAACTGTACAAATAAGTCAGGCAGAGAGTAGTCAAAATCCAGACAAAAATCGGTAACTGTAATTGGATATACTGTCATCCTGTGCTTTCAAATTAGCTTATCTGCCACCTTTGCCTTGGCAGTCAGGTGACACGGGAGAGATCAAATTTTATGATTATAGAGAAATAAGGAGAAATTAGACATGCATATATACATATATAGATAGATCGAGCGATAGATATAGTATATACAGCCAGGTTCATCGCAGGCGCAGTATTGTCTCTCTGCTTGGAGATAGGCGGAAATAGCCGATCGCTGTCGGGCCGCTCTACTGCGCAGGCGCAAGTCTCCTGCGCTTGCGCAGTAGAGCAGACCCGACGGAGATCGGCTATTTTGCCTATCTCCGTGCGGAGAGCCGTAACAGCGCCCCCGCTGGAGGCAGAAAAGGTAAATAAATCAGTGCTTATCAGCGCTTGTCAGGGGAGGATTCCGGGACACTTTGGGGGAGCCAGCGCTGGACTGCCTGCAGCTACAGGGGAGGGGGAAGCCTCATTGGGACCCTGAGGCTTCCCCCTCCCGAGGTGAGTAGCCCCAGGGGAACTTTTTTGTTACAGGTTCTCTTTAATAAACTTTTCTCCTCTGTTTACACCTCTCATACTGTGGGTTGTCCTTGGCGGGATTTGTTGCACCATGTTAATTGTTTTGTATAGTAGAATGATTGGAAGGGAGGGGGGGGGGGGGCAATGTAAGACCTGCACTGGGGCCCAATTTCTTCTTAGCTACGAAGTGAAGCGTTACTAAACTGCGCTCAGCAGCAGCCATTGCAGCCAGTGTGTGGACTGTACTGTGCAAGCAGCTCTCTGGAAAAAAAAGAGGAACTGAATATGACCAGCATACAGTACCAGGAACTGCTGCACACTGGCTGCTGAACCCCTCTGCGCTTTTTATACGGCATCTGGAATGTAGATCATGTCAGAAAATGCTACCTCGTCAGTCTTTGCTATCGGTAGCCAAATTGGACAGTAAAGTGTGTCAGAAAATATTACCGTGTCAGAAAATGTTACCGTGGCAGACAAGTTTATCTTGTGAATAGTCCCATTTAACATGTTATATGCCTTATTGTAGACATGATTGCATGATGCGCAGTATGCCCTGATTTGCAGACTTACTGGGGCTTCTAACAGAGAATCCAGGTGGTGGAGGAGGTCAGTGAGGGACTGACTAGCATGTAGGGGGGCTGGAGGAAGCCCCAGGTATGTATATATTTTTTTTCTTTTCTTAGATCGCAGGTTTACTTTAAGCAGGGCCTGTGCTACCATAGAGGCAAAAGGGGCAATTGCCAGAGCCTGTAGGGGCCCCCCAATTAGTCTCCCCTCCCAACTTATCTGTTTTCCCTGAGGCCCCTGCAGACACTTCAGCAGCATAGTGTCTCACCTGTCCCAGCAGGCACACACCTCTGTCAGTCTGTGGCTCCATGCACTTCCATCTTCATTCACCACTAGCTGCATCTTCTCTGTGACCTGTGGCATGATATTACGTAATAACATGCGTCGGGCCTGTAAGGATGAAGTCAGGGAGTGCTTGGAGTCATGGACTGACAGAGGTGCTCATCCACCAGAACTGGTGAGAGACTGTGTTGCCGAAGACTCTGCAGGTGCCCCAGGGAACACAGTTAAGTTGGGTGGTGATCAGGGGGAAAAGGGGACAGCAGCCGAGTCAGGGGCCTTGGGGGAAAGTCGGCTGCAACAAAGGACTCCTTATGCCCCTTTCTGGTATGGAGGTGTCTTTCAGGGGGGGGGGGCAGATTAATTTTGCCTGGTGGTCTCATTGCTACTGGGACCGGTCCTCACCTTAAAGGCTCACTTAAGCCATAAAAAAATGAGTTTTGCTCACCTGGGACTTCTACCAGCCCCCTGCAACTTCAGGGCTCTGGTAAGAGATGCCTGCTCTGGCGCAGGGCCCACATGGTTTCTCCCAGCCTAGGGCAACAGAAACTGACAAGCGCGCTGCCCTGATGCCTAAGCACCAGCTGCTGCTCAAGACTTTGAAGCTCCAGAGAGAGCGGGATTGTGCGTATGTAACTAGCCGCCCTCATCCCGGCTGTCACTGTATGTGCCGGATCATGATGCAAGTGGGCGGAGCGAGTGGCACTGTCATGCAGGATCGCGCATTTGAAGGGGGCATTTAGAAGCCCGCCTTTGCCCAATAACGGCGCTTGTAGGCACGTGCCTACAGTGCCTATTGCTAAATCCGGCCCTGTTCTGAACTCTGAATGGTATGCATGATGAGGGATGTGAAGGGGGCATGATTATAAGTGTGATAGGGGTGTGGCTTAAGTGTCCCTCTTTCTTATCCCAAAAAGTTGGGTGGTATGGCAGTGGTGTTCTTCAGGATAACATGGAATGCCACTGGAGGATTCAGAGGCTTCCCTCTTCATAGGCAAGTACAGCAGAGTCCTGGTTATCCAGAGCTCAACTAACCGGCAGTATCAATCAGGCTGCACAGATCGCCGGCATTAATCACAGCAGAGAGGGCCAACTTCTTAGGCTTTTTGTGGGCTCTGCGGTGCCTCCTTGGCGATAACCCCCAGTCAGACTCGGAGTGGAAAAAAAGAAGCCAGGAGCGGAAATTCTGAGCCTGACTCTATTCTGCAACTGTGAAGAGACATGAGAGGTGTAGGATAAGTGGGAGGCCCCTGGGCCCTCGGACCCCCCTCGGACTTACCCGGAAGGCGCTTCTGGCTCCAAGCGTCCGGCTCGACACAGGGCGTGACCCGCTCCGAGGACAGTAGCAGGTGGGGAGTTTGACTGGGGCAGTACACCTGTCAAACGGTAACGCAGGTGTCCTAAGGCGAGCTCAGGGAGGACAGAAACCTCCCGTGGAGCAGAAGGGCAAAAGCTCGCTTTATCTTGATTTTCAGTATGGATACAGACCGTGGAAGCGGGGCCTCACGATCCTTCTGACTTTTTGGGTTTTAAGCAGGAGGTGTCAGAAAAGTTACCACAGGGATAACTGGCTTGTGGCAGCCAAGCATTCTTAGCGATATCGCTTTTTGATCCTTCGATGTCGGCTCTTCCCATCGTGAAGCAGAATTCACCAAGCGTTGGATTGTTCACCCACTAATAAGGAACATGAGCTGGGTTTAGACGGTCATGAGACAGGTTCATTTTACCCTACGGATGACGTGTTGTTGCAATATTAATACTACTCAGTACGAGAGGAACCGCAGGTTCAGACATTTGGTTTATGTGCTTGGCTGAGGAACCAATGGGGCTTATGACTGAACGCCTCTCAAAAGTCAAAATCCCCCCTAAACGTGACGATACCACAGTGCCGAGGAGCCCAGGTCAGCCTGGGATAGCCGGGGTCCCCTCTTGCAGGGGGAACCGGTGCGTAGAGCCACTCGCCTCGGGACCAGAGAGCGGACAGAAGCGGCCACCTCTCTCACTGAGCACATCGCATGTTCATTGGGAACCAGGTGCTAAATCATTCCTAGACGACCTGATTCTGAGTCAGAGTTTTGTGCGTAGCAGAGTAGCTACCTCGCTGAGATCTAATGAAAGTCATCCCCTGAGCCAAGCTTTTGCCTACCCACCCTGAGGAGCAGGGACCGGGTAACCTCCCTCACTTCCTTCACGTGCCGGCCGCCCAGCTTGGGGCGCAGGGAACCCTTGCCAGAGTGTGGAGGGCTTAAGAGTCGGGCGGCCTGACTGTGCGGAGCGGAAAGGCCGCAAGACACCTGCCCCGGAGAGTGGAGACCGAATGTCTGTGGCCAGCTTGCCCTGCTAGAGAAGGACCGTCTGGCATCGAGCTCCATGCTTCCTCCCGGAGACAGAATCTTTGCGGCCAGCTTGGACCGCAAGGGTTGTGCCAGCTGGGGAGGGCAAGTGCCAGTCGGAGGCATGGGGGATCCTGGCCCTAATCTTTGGGTGGGGGGCAAGCCACGGGGTAGGCTTAAGTGTCAGTCGGTCGGCCGGAAGAGAGGGAGAGTACTTAAAGAGAATCTGTATTTAAAAAATGTAGCATAAAAAACATACCTATGTGTTTCGAGGACATCTATTACCCAGGCGCGGAGCTAGGGGGGATGGGGTAGGACGGGTGCCCCCGGGCGCTAGGTCCCCAAGGGCCCCCCCAGCTCAGCTGCAGTGTTTGTTTTTTTTTAATATTCAATTATTTTAATCAATACGCGCTGCTGTGCAGCGCTCACCGCCAGCCGGCCCGGGCCGGAATGAGGAATCCGGATCTCCCCATTCGCAGTCAGCGGGTGACGTCACTGACGTCACACGTCATGGTCGCCCGCCGCACCGCCGCGCAGCGTCCATATAGAAGTGGAACGCTGCGCAGAGCGGCAAGTCAGAAGAAGAGGCGTGGCCAGCCAGCGAGCACGCCCAGCCCCGCAGCCCGGCCCCTGCCCTGAGCCTCAGCCCAGCCAGCACCATCCCTCTGGAGGCTAAACAGGGCCAGGCAGGCCGCAGACAGCGTGGAGCCCCCAGGTGAGCCAGCCACCCGGACATTACTTCTGGAGGGGAGAGCGAGCGAGGGAGAGCCCCCTAAGGTGCTCACAGCTCTCCCTCCACTGCGCTGCTCCCCTCCTGCTGGGGGGCACACCTGACTACCTATTCTGGGCACATATACCCCCTGGCTACCTATATACTGGGCACATATACCCCCTGGCTACCTATATACCGGGCACATATACCCCCTGGCTACCTATATACCGGGCACATATACCCCCTGGCTACCTATATACCGGGCACATATACCCCCTGGCTACCTATATACCGGGCACATATACCCCCTGGCTACCCATATACCGGGCACATATACCCCCTGGCTACCCATATACCGGGCACATATACCCCCTGGCTACCCATATACCGGGCACATATACCCCCTGGCTACCCATATACCGGGCACATATACCCCCTGGCTACCCATATACCGGGCACATATACGCCCTGGCTACCCATATACCGGGCACATATACGCCCTGGCTACCCATATACCGGGCACATATAACCCCTGGCTACCCATATACCGGGCACATATACCCCCTGGCTACCCATATACCGGGCACATATACCCCCTGGCTACCCATATACTGGGCACATATACCCCCTGGCTACACATATACTGGGCACATATACACCCTGGCTACCTATATACTGGGCACATATACCCCCTGGCTACACATATACTGGGCACATATACCCCGACTACATATACTGGGCACATATACCCCCTGACTACATATACTGGGCACATATACCCCCTGACTACATATACTGGGCACATATACCCCTGGTTACATATACTGGGCACATATACTCCTGGCTACCTGTTCTGTGGACATCTCTACCCCTGGCTATCTGTTCTGGGGACATCTATACCGCTGGCCACATATTCTGGGAACATCTATACCGCTGGCCACATATTCTGGGGACATCTATACCACTGGCCACCTATTCTGGGGACATCTATACTGCTGACCACCTATTCTGGGGACACCTATAGACCTGGGGCTACCTATTTTTGGGGAACCACTGCTGTCAGATTGAGTGTATTTTGGGGAACTGCTGCCAGGTGAGAGGTGTCTACCATATTAAGGGTCTGCCTATTGATGTGAAATGCTGTCTATTTATGTGCCTCATGACTGCTGAATTTGTCTTGTTGGGGGCCTCATGGTTACTGAATTTGTCTTGTTGGGGGCCTCATGATTTGTTGGGGGCCACAAGATCGCTGAATTTGTCTTGTTGGGGGCCTAATGGTTGCTGAATTTGTCTTGTTGGGGGCCTCATGATTGCTCAATTTGTCTTGATGGGGGGGGGGGGGGGCTCATGATTGCTCAATTTGTCTTGGAACATGCTGGAAGGTACATACTAAGGGAGAGTGGGTGAGCGTGAGCTTGCTAACTTCCTGTACATTTGGCTCCACCCATAACCACGCCCACATTTAATATGTGGCCACGCCCCCTTATTTGTACCCTTCACCTTAGGGGCGCATTAATAGTCTTTGTCCCCGGGCGCGGAAAGCCCTAGCTACGCCTCTGCTATTACCCTCTGTCATAATTTTGCCGCGCCCCGCCGCATCAAGCATAATTAAAAACAATTTTTTAAACTTTGTTTATAAACAAAAAAATGGCCGCCAAAACCGGAAGTACGTCAGCAGAGCTTCTTTTCCCCTGCAGCTCTAATCCACTAAAGTGTGACAAGCTGTTTGTTTCCTCTGAGCCTGCAGACTCGAGCACTCTGCCTGTTACTGGGATTGCTCAGCATGTAACAGTCCACACAGCTCATATCACAGCCTCACAGAGGATTATTTATCCTGGTTACAGCTTGTTTTTCCAAGCTGGAAAAAGCCTGCTGGAGTCTGCATGCAGGCTCAGAAGAAACAACCAGCCTGTCACTCTATATGCAGCTCTCTCCCTGGTCAGCCTCAGAGGCAGCTCTCATTGATATCAGAGAGCAGAGAGGCTGCCTAATCTAAATAACACACATGGGAGTGTGCATAGAGGGGGCCTGGAGGGGGGGGGGGGCGTGCATAACAGATCAACAACACTGAAGAGTTGCCAGCCTTCCAGACACAGGGCGACAAATCCGACAGGGAAAGAGAAGTTGATTTATTACATAGACGGTGATAGTAGAAAGTGCTGCAATAAGCCAGAGCACATTAGAATAGGTTTAGGAACTTGTAGTATAGTAGAAAAAAGGATGACATTTTTGTTCCGGAGTCTCTTTAAGAGTCGGCCGGCCAGCTTGCCCCGCGCGGAAGAGAGGGTGGGCTTAAGGGTCGGATTTACCATAGGGCACCGTAGGCACGTGCCGACAGGTGCCTGATGATGGAAAGTCAGCCCACTTCCCTCCCCGAGTGCCTTCCGCCTTCCCTATGCAGAGTCCTGATGAGATAGTAAAGAAGAGGTTACTCAACCTTCTCTCGGCATTCAACTGACGAGATCTCCCTTCAGTCAGGGGTACCTCTAGCAGGGAAGGCTGGGGCAGGGGAGGTGGCCCAGCGGCGCCCTCCAGTGGTGGGTGGCAGTACTGCAGGGCAGGCTGGCTTGGAACTGCAGGTGAGACCCCGACACGGATCCTGGGCAGGGGAGGCGGCGGTACTGCGGGGCAGCTTGGCTCACAAGAGGCAGGGGAGGCGGCCCGGCAGCACCCCCTGGTGGTGGTACAGCGGGCCAAACCAGCTGGAGGAGAAGCTGACGAAGCAGAGGGAATCCCCGGCCAAGTCCACCATGCGGGTGCCTCCATCGGCGCAGAGGTCCCAATGAGAGCGGATCCTGCCAGCCTGCCACCAGGGCTCTGAAAGCCCGAGCGAGAGGCCGAGGCTCCCCGGGAGGGGAGTCTTCCGACTTACCTGAACCTGGCATCCTCGGGGGAAATTGTTGGAAGGAGCTTGTTGGGCGTGACGGACATGGCAGGGCTAGGGGTGGGCTACAGACCGAGGGCAGTCCATCCCCTATTGCGGGCAGTCGAGAGCCACAGACCAATGAGGCAATCTGCATCAGGCCGGGGAGACGACCGCTAGGCCGTTTCCTGGGGGGCTCGGCCGCTGACAGCGTGAGAGCCCTCCCTTTTCCGCCCATGATGCCCGGATTCCCCCTACCAGGGATCTGCCCTAGGGCGGCCGGGCCGAAGGCGTAGGCGAGTTTGCTAGGACCCATAGGTCAACCGACCCAGCGGACCTGAGATGGCAGGGGTCCCGCATGGACGATGGCGAGGAGAGGGTCCGTCCACCCCTTCCGGCCAGGCCGGGGCGGGCCCACGGCGGAGCGCGCTTCTCCCATGGCATTGAGGAAGGCAGACCCCCGGACCCCTTCGTGCAGCACCCCATGGCTGGTAGGGACCTCCAAAAGGCGGGTGAAGGCCCTTACGGGGAGGCGGCACGTGCAGGGGAGTTTTCCGTGGACCTCCTCGGCCGGCCGCACGCCTCGTCCCCTCTACCCCTCCTCTCAGTGGCGGCTCCAGGAATTTTTTTTAGGGGGTGCTATGCAGGTGCTGGACCAATTTCCGGGGGAGCTGACGACCTGCGGCGCGCGAAGCGCGCCGCGCCAAAAATGGGTGTGGCTACAACCTGCGGCGCGCGAAGCGCGCCGCGGCGAAAAAATGGGCGTGGTCATGACCGGATGAGGGCGGGGCTAACTGTAATTTAACGTGAACCCAGGGTGAGAGTGATATGGTGGCTGCCATATTTATTTCCTTTTAAACAATACTAGTTGCCTGGCAGCCCTGCTGATCTATTTGGCTGTAGTAGTGAACTGAATTACACCAGAAACAAGCCATGCAGCTAATCTTGTCAGTTCTGACAATATTGTCAGAAACCCCTGACCTGCTGCATGCTTGTTCAGGGTCTATGGTTGAAAGAATAAGAGGCAGAGGACCAGCACGGCAGCCAGGCAACTGGTATTGCTTAAAGGGAGATAAATATGGCAGCCTCAATATTATTCTCACCTCGGGTTCCCTTTAAAAGTGCAACGCAAAGACAGAGGGCCCAAGTTTTGGTGACCCTTTTCCCAGAAAATTCACATAATTGTGCAGGTTTTCTCAAGAAAATACACGTAATGTGAGCAGATTTTAACAAAAAACACGTCCAATGACCCCAATATGCACAATCGTTATCAGATATGGCCCCAATATGCACAATCGTTATCAGATATGGCCCCAATATGCACAATCGTTATCAGATATGGCCCCAATATGCACAATCGTTATCAGATATGGCCCCAATATGCACAATCGTTATCAGATATGGCCCCAATATGCACAATCGTTATCAGATATGGCCCCAATATGCACAATCGTTATCAGATATGGCCCCAATATGCACAATCGTTATCAGATATGGCCCCAATATGCACAATCGTTATCAGATATGGCCCCAATATGCACAATCGTTATCAGATATGGCCCCAATATGCACAATCGTTATCAGATATAGCCCCAATATGCACAATCGGTAGCAGATATGACCCCAATATGCACAATCGGTAGCAGATATGACCCCAATATGCACAATCGGTAGCAGATATGGCCCCAATATGCACAATCGGTATCAGATATGGCCCCAATATGCACAATCGGTAGCAGATATGGTCCCAATATGCACAATCGGTAGCAGATATGGCCCCAATATGCACAATCGGTAGCAGATATGACCCCAATATGCACAATCCGTAGCAGAAATGACCCCAATATGCACAATCCGTAGCAGAAATGACCCCAATATGCACAATCGGTAGCAGATATGACCCCAATATGCACAATCGGTAGCAGATATGACCCCAATATGCACAATCGGTAGCAGATATGACCCCAATATGCACAATCGGTAGCAGATATGACCCCAATATGCACAATCGGTAGCAGATATGACCCCAATATGCACAATCGGTAGCAGATATGACCCCAATATGCACAATCGGTAGCAGAAATGACCCCAATATGCACAATCGGTAGCAGAAATGACCCCAATATGCACAATCGGTAGCAGAAATGACCCCAATATGCACAATCGGTAGCAGAAATGACCCCAATATGCACAATCGGTAGCAGATATCGCCCCAATATGCACAATCCGTAGCAGATATGACCCCAATATGCACAATCCGTAGCAGATATGACCCCAATATGCACAATCCGTAGCAGATATGACCCCAATATGCACAATCCGCATCACCTGAAAAAGAAAAGAAAAACCCATTTACTCACCTACAGCCAGAAGACCTTCTTTCCCGACCTCCTGTCCCGAGTCCCGACCTCATTGTGGCGCGCAGCGCCCGCGCGCCCACGATCCTCTTCCTTCCCGACGTCACCACGAGACTTCCTGCCTGCATGCAGAGAGCAAGGCTACGGGAAAATGGAAGCCCGAAGTCTGCAGAACAGGGCTCCGGGCGGCCATCTTACCGTAGCCCTGCCTGCTGCTCCGTGCTGCCGGTGTGAACTGACTTGGCGTCTTTTAGACGCCTGAAGTCAGTTCACTCCAGGGGGTGCTTTGGGGGTGCTTGGACAATTCTAGGGGGTGCTCGAGCACCCCCAAGCACCCCCCTGGCGCCGCCCCTGCCTCCTCTGCCCCCCATGACCGCCCTAAGCCTTCATCGTGTAGCCGCCCCCCTCCCCCCCCCGGTTGATCCTGCCAGTAGCATATGCTTGTCTCAAAGATTAAGCCATGCACGTGTAAGTACACATGGCCGGTACAGTGAAACTGCAAATGGCTCATGAAATCAGTTATGGTTCCTTTGATAGCTCCATCTGTTACTTGGATAACTGTGGTAATTCTATAGCTAATGCATACCGACGAGTGCTGACCCCCAGGTATGCATGCTTTTATCAGACCAAAACCAACCCGAGGATCCGAGGACCCTGGCCTCCCCTCCTCGGCTGCTTTGGTGACTCTAGATAACCTCGGGCCGATCGCACGTCCCCGAGACGGCGACGACACATTTGGATGTCTGCCCTATCAACTAGCAATACAGGACTCTTTTGAGGCCCTGTAATTGGAATAACTACACTTTAAATCCTTTAATGAGGATCTTCTGGAGGGCAAGTCTGGTGCCAGCAGCCGCTTTGCTAGGGGGAGGTAGAAAGCTCTCCTGGGATCCAGTGCAAGCCTTGAGACCTGGGACTCAAGTGGAGCCTGCCTGCCTGCGATCCACAACAGCGCTGTATTAGGGACAGCCGTGTAACACGGCTGTCCCCCTGGGAGACCTGACGGTTATCGGCTGTCATAGGCTGAAGCCTATGACAGCGGATCATGCTGATTGACTGGCGGGAGGGGGGGGGGGAGTGAGAGAAGAACAAATACATAATAAAAAAAACAGATATTTATTAAACAATTAGACAAATATACACAAATAAATAAACAAAGAAACATCTGGGGGGGGGCGATCTGACCCCACCAACAGAGAGAGAAGGGGGGAGGGAATTACTTGTGTGCTGAGTTGTGCCGCCCTGCAGCTTGGCCTTAAAGCTGCAGTGGCCCAATTAACAAAAAATGCCATGGTCTTTAGGGGGGTTTAGTACTGTAGTCCTCAAGTGGTTAACATAGAAGTCTACAAAAAGGTGGGGAGGGTTCCCGGTGTCCCTTTCCTTCACAGGCTGAGTTATGCGGAGTGGACATTCAGTGCTAGAGGAGACTTTTGTTTGGATACTCTTTTTCTAGTTAGTTTAGAGGTCCGCTTTATCACTTGGAGTGCATGGTGTCAGGTTTCCATTCGGCAGAAAGTCCTCCCTTTGCAGGTGGTGGTGCGTGGCATATTGGGTGAGGTTGGGAAAATTCAGGGTCTTGAGAAGGGCAGATTGGAGTGAGAGGTCTGGATGAAGGTGTGGAGGAACATCAGGTCTGTGAGATGTTTCTCTCTGGGTGAGCTGCATATTTCTCTTCTTCACGATTAGGAATTTTGCCCGTTTTGTATTTTTGAAGAGTGTCTACATGCACAGGTGGTGGGAAGTCTCTTAGTCTTCCCTGGGTCTGTGTGGTAGCTAGTTAGTGTTTGTTCGGTGTGTGTCTTAATATGCTTGGTCAGTTGTGTGTTTGATAGCTAGTTAAGTGATATGTTTGGGAGTGTGTTTGAGTTTTTTTTGTTGTTGCTTTTTTCTTTTACTCCTCGGGATTTATTTTCTGATGTTGGTGCTTTATTGACCTGAAGTTAGGTCTAACTTTTTTACTTTCTTTTGCAGCATGGACTTTTGGCTGGATTATGGTCTAAAATGTTATCCCTTGGACTTATTTGGCCAAATTTAATAGGCCTGTTCTCCCTAAATAGTTAGGGATGGACTTTAATTTCGGAATATAGGATTGTGTTTACTTTCCTTGTAAAAATATTCTTTATGTTTGATTGTATATTTTTTGTGTACTTCATACTTTTGTAAAAAAAAAGTTGTATTGTTGACTATCATATAATTACTATCAAGGAATAAAAAATGTCAGCTCCAATAGCGTATATTAACCACTTCGCCATATCTGGACGCATATATCCGTCCAGATAGGCAGTGGTGCTGCAGCCGTGTGGTGCGCGCGATCGGGCGCGCGCCCGCGCGTGCCCCCGCTGCCCCCCCGATCAGTGAATGGGAATATCATTCCCATTCACCGATCCAAGTCCCCGGCAGAAATACCGACGCTTTCTCATCAGAGAGCGTGGTATTTCTGCCCCCAGGAAACAACTTCTCTTCATTTTAGTTCCTAGATGCGACATCGTTCGCATCTAGGAATTTTTTGAATGTGGCCATCTTGTGGCCAAATAGTAAACTGCACCCACATACCTGTATTGAATAAAAAATACATTATATTACATCTAAAATTGGCTATTTACCCCCCAAACTAAAATTACCCAAATACATTTTTGTATAAAAAAAATTATAAAAAAAATTACAATTGAAAAAAAAAAAAAACTACATAAATAGTTACCTAAGGGTCTGAACTTTTTAAATATACATGTCAAGAGAGTATCTTATTACATTTTTTAAAATTATAAGCTTGTAAATAGTGATGGACGCAAATTGAAAAAATGCACCTTTATTTCTAAATAAAATATCGGCGCCATAAATTGTGATAGGGACGTAATTTAAATGGTGTAATAAGCGGGACAAATGGGCACATAAAATGCATGTGTTTTAATTACTGTAGCATGTATTAATTTTAAACTATAATGGCCAAAAACTGAGAAATAATGATTTTTTTTCCATTTCTATCTTAATCTTCCTGTTAAAATGTATTTACAGTAAAGTGGCTCTTAGCAAAATGTACTACCTAAAGAAAGCCTAATTAGTGGCGGAAAAAACGAGATATAGATCAATTAATTTTGATAAGTAGCGATAAAGTTATTAGCGAATGAATGGGAGGTGAACATTGCTCGGATGCATAAGATTTTCGAAGCTGTAGGCTGAAGTGGTTAAAGTTGCTGCAGTTAAAAAGCTTGTGGTTGGATCTTGGGATGGAGCTGGCGGTCCGCCGCGAGGTGAGCTACCGCCTGTCCCAGCCACTGCCTTTCACTTGTATAAGACACCTCCAAAAAGGCACCAACAACAGGTATTACAACATCCTCATGACACCTTACGTCCATGTGTGTACTGACACCTGACTGAGACGTATCAGGTGGTGTAACATCCTTATCGCTTTCATCCTTTGCCAATAATGCTTGTGTATCACTAAATTCATCACACAAATTTGTGAATAACTCCTCTGACATATCAAGTGGATCAACCATGGTGCTAGTGGTGGTGGCTGCTGTGCGAGTGGTAATAAGTTGTTGTGGGGTGCCTGAATCAGAGCAGGAGGAGAATGGTGCATAAAGGTTCTGTGCGGAAGCTGTATAAGATGGGGTGTGCTGTGTAAGCCAGTCAGCTACGTCCTTTGAATTGTGGGTGTTGATGATACGTGCCCTCGGAACACTGGACATTCTTCCAAAGCTGCAGAAAATCACAGCAACATGACCTCGTGGACCCCTGCGGGGTGGCCTGCCTCCAGGGATGAGTTTCGGATCCCATGCTGTGTTCAAAGCCGCGTCATGTGACTACTACGCTTCCTCCTTCAACCAGGGAGGAAGTGTTTGTAGTCACGTGACTGTGGCATGGAACGCAGCATGGGACGGGATAAAGAAGAAGGCTGCTGGGTAAGTTTAACCCCCTCCACTAATTAGAGGGTGAATCCGAATTTGATCCTGAGCTTATCCCTGAATGCCTCTGCCTGTCATTTTTTTATTTGGGGTACTGTGCATGCAACAAGTGAAAATTAATGTACCAGAGTGGTACTGTGCCTGCAACTTAATGTGGCAACAATCGCAGTAGTGTACACAGCCGTGGATGTCAGTGGGCTCTGTGTAGTGTCACACACAGAGAAATGCAGTAGTACTATCAAAATACAGTGAAAGAAAAAACATTGGAGTGGTACTGTGCCTGCAAGTGAATGAGGGTAACAATAGTACTAGTACTACAATAGTACAACAGTAGTACTGTGCACAGCTGTGGGTGTCAGTGGGCTGGGGAGTGTCACACACAGAGAAATGCAATAGTACTATCAGAATATAGGCTAAACTAATGCACTTTAGTGCTACTGTGCCTGCAACTGAATGGGCCTCTGCTGGTCCCCACATTCCCCTCAGGCTCCCACGTTAGCAGTCTCCTAATGACTGGTCGGAGACTGCTCTCTGCCGCTACGCGAGGCTTTGGAAGTCTTCGGGAGCCCAAGTGCTCCCGAATATGGGCCGCTCCTACTGCGCATGCATGAGTACACTCTGTCACGCATGCGCAGTATGGAGTCGCTCGTCTTCGGGAGCACTTGGGCTCCCGAAGACTTCTGTAGCCTCAGAGGAGCGTGCGGAGGGAAAAAGGGGAACCAGGAAAGGAATGGGAAGGCTCTATAAGACCCAGAACCTTCCCTCTCCTTAGGCATCTGTTTTCTTTTCAGCTTCACTTCAGGTGCCTTTAAGGTACAAAAAATCCTGTCTGCAATAAGGCATATGACATGTTTAAAGGAAAACCGAGGTGACATGATGAGATAGACGTGTATGTACAGTGCCAAACACACAAATAACTACTGTAAGTTAACAAGAGTTTGTTTTCTTAAAACAGAAAGAATTTGCGATAATTCAGGTTGGAGTGAGCTAAATTAACCCATGCCATGCACTGATGAGGATCAAACAATCCGAAACAGTTTGTATGCATGTTGGATTATTATGGCTCTGTACAAATTAACAAGCTGACACATCATTGCATTCCAGCGGTTCTGGAGGTGTGTTTAGCTTCTAAGGGCAACAATGGTTAATTTGCATATATACAGCAGTGATGCACTGGGAGACATCTCAAGCTCACTCCAACCTGAATTATCGCAAATTCTTTCTGTTTTAAGAAAGCCAACTCTTGTTTTCCTTAGTATTTTAGTAAGGGGACTTTTAGGACCATTGTAGCCCCTCATACACTCCAATGAGTTTTGGTTCACCATGAGCTTGCTGGTTAGCCTGTACCTACTGTAGGTTGTGTTCCTTTTTTTCTTTATCTGCCTGAAAGAGTTAAACATCAAGTATGCAAGTGACAGTTTCTGTCCGGGTCAGACTATGGCATAACCGTCACTGATAAGTAATTACAGCCATAAAACACTTTCCTGTCAGTAAATGGCTTCTGAGAGCAGGAAAGAGATAAATGAGGTCAATAATTAACATATTTGAGCTCTGGCATACTTTAATGAAGGTGTCATTGAACAGAGACTGTGGGGGACATTTATCAAGAGTGTCTGAGACAAAATATTGGTAGGTTTTTAGAAATCCGTGCAGAACTGTCTCAGACATATTAAAGGATTACTGTAAGAGGGTAGTGGGAAAGAGTTGAACTGACCCAAGGCTTCTAATGGTCCCCCTGTAGACGTCGTGTGCCCACGCAGCTACTCACCGATGCTCTGGTCCCCAGGAGTGTACTGTGCAGACGCGGACCGTACTGGGCCTGTGCAATACACTTTTGGCAACGTCAGCGGTAGCGAGGGTGCTGCCGCGCAGACGCAGTGGTTTTCTGAATTTAAAATTGCAAATTACAGAAGTGAACCGGAGGTAGGGACCGGAGCATCGGAGAGTGGCTGCGCGGGCACTGGACGTCTGCGGGGGACCATTAGCAGACACAGGTAAGTTCAACTCTTTTTACCCCTACCCACCTACATTACTCCTTTAAGAATTCATCAAATAGTGCAGTTTCCTTCTACAACCGTTAGGAACATGAGTTAGGAAGGTTTCTTAGACATCTGCTGTATTGCATCAGTGCCCAGCACTGGAAGGGTTAAAGGATACCCGAAGTGACATTTGCATGATGAGATAGACATGTGTATGTACAGTGCCTAGCACACAAATAACTATGCTGTGTTCCTTTTTTTCTTTCTCTGCCTGAAAGAGTTAAATATCAGGTATGTAAATTGCTGTTACATCAGTAACATCCACTGCGCGCTACCATATCTGCAAAACAATCTGACATAGCGTAACCTGCTTTCTTTGCATATAACTACACCCACATCAACCGTGTCAATGGTGAGATAGTGCCCGTGCAAAACTCCCTCCACCTCTAATAACAGAGCAGCTCACCAAATGATGACCACCAATCTACAGGTGGGATTCAAGCTCAGCATGTGGTACTCAGGGGCTCATCAGTAATCCACATCCATGATATCATAAAAAAGGCCTTTATTCCTCAATAAAAAACATAAAAAACTTCATTGCGTAACATCCAACTGTCATATAAAACACACTGCGCCTCTCGCGCCCTCTATGAACTTACAAGCTCCAGAGGAAAAGTAGGCATATCACAACGGCAGGGCTGTCCGACTTCCACTGTTTCACTGCTGGGTCCGTTCGCGGCGTCCCGCTCGTTCCCCTACAGTCGGCGGCTTACCCGGACTTCCGTGTTATGCGTCAGGCGTACTGGCTCCGCCCTACGCGTTTCGTCACAAGACTCATCAGGGGCTAGCGTTGCCAGTACGCCAGCCGCATTTAAACCTCCCCGTACGTAACGTCAGTGTCAGCTTTAACTAGCATCCACCGGCGTAACGCTGCGTTCCAACTCCAAACCACGCTCCTCAACGTATCACAAACCCCCGCCCACAGTACTGCCCATGTGATGCGCCTTTACAATACGTGGTTACATATATGCATCCTATCTATTCTAATACAGGACCCACTCCTAGACTGGCTGGTGTATTTTACCGACACCACCCTGGTCCCCATAACGCACAGTATCAGCGTACATATTACATACATAAAACCCCCCTCGAGACTAATACAGGACCCACTCCTAAGTTTATCACAAACCCCAATCCACCCCCCAAAAAACATTCAATAGAACATGCTCCATACAACATACTACCATCCAATGCATATAAACCCAATGACAGGCAATTACATTGCATGAATTTCAACATATGGGTAAAGAACACCCTAACCAATCCCCTTCAATGATAATGTAATTTATCCCAGCAATACCAACCCCCCTATAATCCCCTTAGATTGTGATGAACTATAACTCACTACTGCCCCACCAGGGGCCCCCCTCTCAATCATTACCGATAAAGCAATTCAGGTCAAACTCGATGTTAAGGCCGGCAGGGGCAAAGGTGTTGAGATTATAAATCCACCTACCCTCCGCCCTTGACAAATCTTTAACTTTACTGGAACCCCTCCATTTAGGCATCCATTTTTCAATGGCCATAAATCTAAGCTTAGAGGGATCACTTCCATGGTATTTCTTGAAGTGGCTAGAGACTGGGGGGGTGGCTAGTTGTCATAGCCACCCCCCCAGATGGATATCTATTAGTTTTATATGGCCTTGGATCCCTGGGTACATTCTGCCACTCCTGTTGTGGTAGTGGTTGTCTCGGCCTAGTCCCATTCCATCCATATTGTTCCTGAATGTGACAACTACCCCCGTTCACAGCCTCAACGGTTTAATGGCCCACCACCGCGGTATAACACTGGACCTCCTAGAGGCAGTGGACAGATACCATTGTACAACAGGTATGAACCATTCAATTTATCTGATGATCATTTTTTAGACTTGCAGAGACAGGGGGGATGGAGCCCGGGGGGGCGGTGGGAGGGGGCAGGAGGGGTAAAAAGAGGAATAGAAGAGGAAATCGAGGGGGACACCGAGAACAAGAGAAGAAAAGGATTATAGGGAAGGGAATATTCAATATCAGCGGGGTTAATCTATCCAAAGATCAGTTGAGGTTGCTTGATAAGGGATTGAATTATGCCCCGTTGTCAACAAAGGAAAAGATCGGGCACCATCCTTCCCGGCACCCCTTACATCTCCTACACGGGAAAAAGCCTTTGCTGCCCAACAGGTCAGTTCCCACAGACACAGGTGGATCTATATGGCTAGTTACCAATCTCGATCTCAGATTGGGCGCCCTCCTGTAAATAAAAGTCGGCTTCTCTGGTACATACTTACCCAATGTTTCATCCATCTTCACAATGTTCCAATGCCTACCGACAATCCTCTCTATCTGCCTGTATTGGTTACTATACCCTAACTGCACTGCATACTCATGATTGCTCGATGGGTTCCGTGTAGCACTACCAATTAACCCGGATCTCTCCATATCTCCCACCTCACCCGCCACCCTCTCAACTTCCCCCCTCTTATAACCCTTCTCCACGAATCTTTCAATAAGGAGTTTACTCTGGGACTCGTAATCCTCCTGGAATGTACAGTTCCTTTTTATCCGGGTAAGCTGTCCTTTCGGTATATTAGATAGCCACCGATCATGATGGCAGCTAGACCTAGGGATGTACCCATTTCTATCGGTGGGTTTGAAGAAAGTTTTGGATACCAACCTCCCTTCCGCCTTCCAAAGAGTCAAGTCCAGAAACTGAACCTGGTCTTGACTTACTGTGAAGGTCAAGTCGATCTCCTCCCACAGCTGATTAATTTGTATACAAAATTGATCCAATGCATCTCTAGGTCCCCTCCATACGAACATAACGTCATCTATAAAGCGAGTCCACATCACAATATTTTGACTCCCTGGCCCATTGATGATAAGGTCTTCCCACTTGCCCATATATATATTTGCTACACTGGGGGCATACTTAGCCCCCATGGCACAGCCCTGCTTCTGGAGATAATAATCTCCATCATACCAGAAGTAGTTATGCTCAAGGAAAAATTTCAGCAGATCCATAATAAAGGTTATTTGTCTAGGATCCAACCCTGACCCACTTACCAGGGCTTCTTTCACCGTCTGCATCCCCTTGCCATGTGGAATAACTGTATATAGGGATGCCACATCCGCTGTGACGACCCAATCCTCTCTCTCAACCTCCAATATTTCCAATTTTTGCAATAAGTGCTTAGTATCTTTTAACAAGGCTGGTAATTTCTTGACCTCCTCCTGCAGGAAGAAGTCAATATATTCACCTATACGCTGCGTGAGGGAAACAACACCACTCACAATAGGGCGGCCGGGGGGCCTATTTACATCTTTGTGGACCTTGGGGTTATGATAGATGACCGGGGTCCTAGGGACATTAGGGAGGAGATATTTGAATTCCCGTGTCTCAATAATGCCACTTCTTTCCCCATCGAGCAATATGTCCCTCAGTATCCCCTTATATCTCACCAGAGGGTTCCCGGGGAGTTTAACATATGTGTGTTTATCCCCCAAAATTCTTTCCATTTCTGTTTTATATTGGGTTTTATTCATCACTACCAACCCTCCGCCTTTGTCGGCTGGCTTTAATATCAACTCATTCTCCTCCACCAGCTGTTTGACCTGTTGGTCCAGAAATTTCCTCCCTTTTACCCTCTTGGTCTCCATCTTTTCTAAATCTAATAACACCGCTCTTTTAAAAGTATCAATCGTGCTGCCTTTCCCCCCATCCTGGGGGTTAAAAACTGATTTGTTCCTCATCTGTGTATGCTTGAACACCTTCGGTGACCCTCTCTCTATTACTCCACAACCTGGTCTGTTCAAAAAATATTTTTTCATATTCAATTTTCTAACATATTTGTTAATATCCACATAAGTGTCAAATTTATTCAAACCCGTGGGCGGGGCATAATTCAATTGTGTTCCAAAAGAAAAGGGTAGTGTGGCACTCCTCCAATCAACAAAGGGGATCCTGTGGGTCAAGGGATGCAGGCCAAACGAACTCCCGCACAGTAAGTCCCAATACACAATCATGCACAAAAAGGCCACTGACGTGTGCTCCGTACAGTACATGCAGGAAGAAAGGTAACCATGAATCGTTGTCAACAAAGGAAAAGATCGGGCACCATCCGTCATTCAGCTTATTTATTACGTGAACATTACATGTGCGGCATGGGACATGGTACATATCACCTGTAAATCATGGCGACATCCGTGCGGGGTGGAGGTGGGTGCTCAGGGCTGTAGAAAGGTCGGCGACGGCCGTTTCGCGTCCACCAGGACGCTTGGTCACGCTGCGTTCCACAAAGATGGCCGCCGAGGCACTTCCGGTATAAGACGGGGTTAAGCCCCGCCCCTTCCGGCCGTGCGTCGGTGCCAAAATAAGGAGTCCATTGGTCGGCAGTAGAAGAAGGCCGGGATCCCATTGCGCATGCGGAGCAAAACTACGCATAGTAGGTGCGACCACGAGGTCGCACTGATGACCAATAGAAGATTCATAAAAGGTCATCTGGCAACGGTCGTCGCGAATTGTGCGACGCCGCCCTACTACAAGCGTAATATGGGGTCACATGACCCCTGGGTATGCCAAAGTAGTACATCCCTTTTCAGCTCCAAACACAAAAACACGCATGGGATCCGAGCACCATCTAGTGGCCGTTACAGATAGTACACCACATTGTGAACGTGAATACATAAAAAGTGGTAACTAAAATCAATGAACAAGGACGTTATCTCCAGGAGACCATATGCTACTATCCTTAATTATTACTTGACTACCCTAGACTTCAAGAAATGCATACATATACATACATCTCACTTAAACAATATACATACAATATTCAGCTCGATATTAATAGCCGAAGCTCAGCAAAAGGGAGGGACCACGTGTGCAACCCGACAGTATAAATTAAGGTCTAGCAACAGGAGGGTATGGGAGAAGGGAAGGAAGAGGGCAGAAAGGGATTCTTTCATGGAAAGAAGAGCCAATACCTTGGCATCCCAAAAAAATTTTCACATAATGTGAAACCAAGGTCACATAAGGAAATTTACATATATACACATACAAATAAATCCAGGGGCCAACAAGATCCACCTCCAATCCGGGCGCCCCTTGGTGGATTGGGGTGACCAGGGATAGGCACGCGGGGGAGGCCCCCAGCCTGCGCGGACGGCCCCCAGTAAAAACAGGGGCGATAGACCTCACACACTGGCACTCCGAGTGGATCCCCCAGATCACCCCCAAAGGGCCGACACCGGCCCCCCAATGGGAGAAAGAAAAGGGGGAGATAGGCCCACACAAATTTCGGTGTTGCCATCCCATTCCGGGGTTACCCATGTGTGTACAGGGCAGAATCGCCCGAGGTCCCATAAAATCGCCGGGAGGCACGTCACAGGCTGAGCACCCTCCCCGAGGGGAACCCATCCACAAAGGGGCGGGACACACCAAAACACCGTCAGGGGTCCAACATACAAGAGAGTTCTATTTTGTCATTCAGGCCAAGGGGGCCCATGGCGTTGGTTTGCAATATCAACCATGTCTCCCTCCTCAATAACATTCTCTCTCTATCACCCCCTCGTCTCTGGGGTTCGACCCTCTCAAGTACCGCAAACCTAAGACCTCTTCCATTCCCCCCATGTGCCTCATTCATATGCGTCACAAAACGGGTACCACTCTTCCCAGATTTAACTGAACTTAAGTGCTCCCCCATTCTGACCTTCAATGGGCGTGTTGTTTGGCCTATATAATAGCGTCCACAGGGACAGAACATCACATAGACGACAAAGTCGGTTGTGCATGAAAAGAACGCCCTGGCCCGAAAAATTTCCTTGCCCACCTGGATGTTCTTTTGGAGCAACATATGGGAACAGTGGACACAATGCCCACATTTAAAATTTCCCTTCGGGATATTTCTGTTCAGCCACGTCGTTTTTACAGGGGAAACAAACTCACTCCTAGTAAGCATATTTCTCAAGGAAGGGGCACGTCTAAAGGCCACTCGTGGCAATCCTCCTACTTTACTCGACAGATCGGAATCTTTCTCAATGCATTCCCAATGCTTAAAGATGGTCTTCCTGATCTTATCTGCCATAGGGGAAAAGTCAAAAGTAAAAGTCATCCTCCTTCCATCCTGCCCCACCTTTCCCCTAGGAGTTAGAAGCTCCAGCCTATCCTGTTCTCTCGCTCGCTGTCTCATTACCCCTAATTGTATAGGGTCATATCCTCTCCTGATGAACCTCTCGGTCATATCACTAGCTTGCCTGTCAAAGTCCGACATCATTTTGTTATTCCTCTTAAGTCTTAAGTATTGACCATATGGGATCGCCCTTACAACATGCTTAGGGTGGAAGCTACTAGCGTGTAGAATCGCATTAGTGGCAGTCGGTTTCCTGTAGCCCTTACTGTAGATCTCATCGTCCCATATCATCAGTTTGAGATCCAGGAACGTGACCTCCGTATGGCCTACTTCTGCTGTAAATTCCATATTAATTTCATTAGTGTTCAAATATTCCAAGAACAAGTGAAAATCACGCTCAGACCCCGACCACACCACCAGGACGTCGTCCACGTATCTCGACCATTGTCTGACGCTTCCCCGAAACGGATTGTTCTCGGAGAAAACAGCAGACTCCTCCCACGCCCCCAGGAAGAGGTTCGCAAAGGAACACGCCACAGGGGTCCCCCATGGCACAATGCTTTCCTATTTGATGGACGTTGGTACCAACAGACCGCCGGAACCGCCATGGGGACCCCTGTGGCGTGTTCCTTTGCGAACCTCTTCCTGGGGGCGTGGGAGGAGTCTGCTGTTTTCTCCGAGAACAATCCGTTTCGGGGAAGCGTCAGACAATGGTCGAGATACGTGGACGACGTCCTGGTGGTGTGGTCGGGGTCTGAGCGTGATTTTCACTTGTTCTTGGAATATTTGAACACTAATGAAATTAATATGGAATTTACAGCAGAAGTAGGCCATACGGAGGTCACGTTCCTGGATCTCAAACTGATGATATGGGACGATGAGATCTACAGTAAGGGCTACAGGAAACCGACTGCCACTAATGCGATTCTACACGCTAGTAGCTTCCACCCTAAGCATGTTGTAAGGGCGATCCCATATGGTCAATACTTAAGACTTAAGAGGAATAACAAAATGATGTCGGACTTTGACAGGCAAGCTAGTGATATGACCGAGAGGTTCATCAGGAGAGGATATGACCCTATACAATTAGGGGTAATGAGACAGCGAGCGAGAGAACAGGATAGGCTGGAGCTTCTAACTCCTAGGGGAAAGGTGGGGCAGGATGGAAGGAGGATGACTTTTACTTTTGACTTTTCCCCTATGGCAGATAAGATCAGGAAGACCATCTTTAAGCATTGGGAATGCATTGAGAAAGATTCCGATCTGTCGAGTAAAGTAGGAGGATTACCACGAGTGGCCTTTAGACGTGCCCCTTCCTTGAGAAATATGCTTACTAGGAGTGAGTTTGTTTCCCCTGTAAAAACGACGTGGCTGAACAGAAATATCCCGAAGGGAAATTTTAAATGTGGGCATTGTGTCCACTGTTCCCATATGTTGCTCCAAAAGAACATCCAGGTGGGCAAGGAAATTTTTCGGGCCAGGGCGTTCTTTTCATGCACAACCGACTTTGTCGTCTATGTGATGTTCTGTCCCTGTGGACGCTATTATATAGGCCAAACAACACGCCCATTGAAGGTCAGAATGGGGGAGCACTTAAGTTCAGTTAAATCTGGGAAGAGTGGTACCCGTTTTGTGACGCATATGAATGAGGCACATGGGGGGAATGGAAGAGGTCTTAGGTTTGCGGTACTTGAGAGGGTCGAACCCCAGAGACGAGGGGGTGATAGAGAGAGAATGTTATTGAGGAGGGAGACATGGTTGATATTGCAAACCAACGCCATGGGCCCCCTTGGCCTGAATGACAAAATAGAACTCTCTTGTATGTTGGACCCCTGATGGTGTTTTGGTGTGTCCCGCCCCTTTGTGGATGGGTTCCCCTCGGGGAGGGTGCTCAGCCTGTGACGTGCCTCCCGGCGATTTTATGGGACCTCGGGCGATTCTGCCCTGTACACACATGGGTAACCCCGGAATGGGATGGCAACACCGAAATTTGTGTGGGCCTATCTCCCCCTTTTCTTTCTCCCATTGGGGGGCCGGTGTCGGCCCTTTGGGGGTGATCTGGGGGATCCACTCGGAGTGCCAGTGTGTGAGGTCTATCGCCCCTGTTTTTACTGGGGGCCGTCCGCGCAGGCTGGGGGCCTCCCCCGCGTGCCTATCCCTGGTCACCCCAATCCACCAAGGGGCGCCCGGATTGGAGGTGGATCTTGTTGGCCCCTGGATTTATTTGTATGTGTATATATGTAAATTTCCTTATGTGACCTTGGTTTCACATTATGTGAAAATTTTTTTGGGATGCCAAGGTATTGGCTCTTCTTTCCATGAAAGAATCCCTTTCTGCCCTCTTCCTTCCCTTCTCCCATACCCTCCTGTTGCTAGACCTTAATTTATACTGTCGGGTTGCACACGTGGTCCCTCCCTTTTGCTGAGCTTCGGCTATTAATATCGAGCTGAATATTGTATGTATATTGTTTAAGTGAGATGTATGTATATGTATGCATTTCTTGAAGTCTAGGGTAGTCAAGTAATAATTAAGGATAGTAGCATATGGTCTCCTGGAGATAACGTCCTTGTTCATTGATTTTAGTTACCACTTTTTATGTATTCACGTTCACAATGTGGTGTACTATCTGTAACGGCCACTAGATGGTGCTCGGATCCCATGCGTGTTTTTGTGTTTGGAGCTGAAAAGGGATGTACTACTTTGGCATACCCAGGGGTCATGTGACCCCATATTACGCTTGTAGTAGGGCGGCGTCGCACAATTCGCGACGACCGTTGCCAGATGACCTTTTATGAATCTTCTATTGGTCATCAGTGCGACCTCGTGGTCGCACCTACTATGCGTAGTTTTGCTCCGCATGCGCAATGGGATCCCGGCCTTCTTCTACTGCCGACCAATGGACTCCTTATTTTGGCACCGACGCACGGCCGGAAGGGGCGGGGCTTAACCCCGTCTTATACCGGAAGTGCCTCGGCGGCCATCTTTGTGGAACGCAGCGTGACCAAGCGTCCTGGTGGACGCGAAACGGCCGTCGCCGACCTTTCTACAGCCCTGAGCACCCACCTCCACCCCGCACGGATGTCGCCATGATTTACAGGTGATATGTACCATGTCCCATGCCGCACATGTAATGTTCACGTAATAAATAAGCTGAATGACGGATGGTGCCCGATCTTTTCCTTTGTTGACAACGATTCATGGTTACCTTTCTTCCTGCATGTACTGTACGGAGCACACGTCAGTGGCCTTTTTGTGCATGATTGTGTATTGGGACTTACTGTGCGGGAGTTCGTTTGGCCTGCATCCCTTGACCCACAGGATCCCCTTTGTTGATTGGAGGAGTGCCACACTACCCTTTTCTTTTGGAACACAATTGAATTATGCCCCGCCCACGGGTTTGAATAAATTTGACACTTATGTGGATATTAACAAATATGTTAGAAAATTGAATATGAAAAAATATTTTTTGAACAGACCAGGTTGTGGAGTAATAGAGAGAGGGTCACCGAAGGTGTTCAAGCATACACAGATGAGGAACAAATCAGTTTTTAACCCCCAGGATGGGGGGAAAGGCAGCACGATTGATACTTTTAAAAGAGCGGTGTTATTAGATTTAGAAAAGATGGAGACCAAGAGGGTAAAAGGGAGGAAATTTCTGGACCAACAGGTCAAACAGCTGGTGGAGGAGAATGAGTTGATATTAAAGCCAGCCGACAAAGGCGGAGGGTTGGTAGTGATGAATAAAACCCAATATAAAACAGAAATGGAAAGAATTTTGGGGGATAAACACACATATGTTAAACTCCCCGGGAACCCTCTGGTGAGATATAAGGGGATACTGAGGGACATATTGCTCGATGGGGAAAGAAGTGGCATTATTGAGACACGGGAATTCAAATATCTCCTCCCTAATGTCCCTAGGACCCCGGTCATCTATCATAACCCCAAGGTCCACAAAGATGTAAATAGGCCCCCCGGCCGCCCTATTGTGAGTGGTGTTGTTTCCCTCACGCAGCGTATAGGTGAATATATTGACTTCTTCCTGCAGGAGGAGGTCAAGAAATTACCAGCCTTGTTAAAAGATACTAAGCACTTATTGCAAAAATTGGAAATATTGGAGGTTGAGAGAGAGGATTGGGTCGTCACAGCGGATGTGGCATCCCTATATACAGTTATTCCACATGGCAAGGGGATGCAGACGGTGAAAGAAGCCCTGGTAAGTGGGTCAGGGTTGGATCCTAGACAAATAACCTTTATTATGGATCTGCTGAAATTTTTCCTTGAGCATAACTACTTCTGGTATGATGGAGATTATTATCTCCAGAAGCAGGGCTGTGCCATGGGGGCTAAGTATGCCCCCAGTGTAGCAAATATATATATGGGCAAGTGGGAAGACCTTATCATCAATGGGCCAGGGAGTCAAAATATTGTGATGTGGACTCGCTTTATAGATGACGTTATGTTCGTATGGAGGGGACCTAGAGATGCATTGGATCAATTTTGTATACAAATTAATCAGCTGTGGGAGGAGATCGACTTGACCTTCACAGTAAGTCAAGACCAGGTTCAGTTTCTGGACTTGACTCTTTGGAAGGCGGAAGGGAGGTTGGTATCCAAAACTTTCTTCAAACCCACCGATAGAAATGGGTACATCCCTAGGTCTAGCTGCCATCATGATCGGTGGCTATCTAATATACCGAAAGGACAGCTTACCCGGATAAAAAGGAACTGTACATTCCAGGAGGATTACGAGTCCCAGAGTAAACTCCTTATTGAAAGATTCGTGGAGAAGGGTTATAAGAGGGGGGAAGTTGAGAGGGTGGCGGGTGAGGTGGGAGATATGGAGAGATCCGGGTTAATTGGTAGTGCTACACGGAACCCATCGAGCAATCATGAGTATGCAGTGCAGTTAGGGTATAGTAACCAATACAGGCAGATAGAGAGGATTGTCGGTAGGCATTGGAACATTGTGAAGATGGATGAAACATTGGGTAAGTATGTACCAGAGAAGCCGACTTTTATTTACAGGAGGGCGCCCAATCTGAGATCGAGATTGGTAACTAGCCATATAGATCCACCTGTGTCTGTGGGAACTGACCTGTTGGGCAGCAAAGGCTTTTTCCCGTGTAGGAGATGTAAGGGGTGCCGGGAAGCCACACCGGTTAATGGTGATCATTTTTTCGCAAGAAACTCTGGGTACAGATATTTATTGAAACAATGTATCACCTGCAGCACTGTGGGTGCGGTTTATGTTCTCTGGTGCCCGTGTGGCCTGGAGTATGTGGGCCGCACCACCAGGGCCGTATTCAGGAGAATTAATGAACATGTTTATAACATTAAGAAGGGTCTCGAGACACACAGTGTCTCTAGCCACTTCAAGAAATACCATGGAAGTGATCCCTCTAAGCTTAGATTTATGGCCATTGAAAAATGGATGCCTAAATGGAGGGGTTCCAGTAAAGTTAAAGATTTGTCAAGGGCGGAGGGTAGGTGGATTTATAATCTCAACACCTTTGCCCCTGCCGGCCTAAAGGTCCGTACACACGCCGGACTTTAGGCAACGACGGGTCCGTCGTTGCCTCCCGCTGGGTGGGCGTGCCAGCGACAGTCCAGCGTGTGTACGCTCTGTCGTCAGACTGATACGGCTGTTTCTGAGCGATCCGCCGGGCGGATCGCTCAGAAACAGCCGTATCAGTCTGACGACAGAGCGTACACACGCCGGACTGTCGCTGGCACGCCCACCCAGCGGGAGGCAACGACGGACCCGTCGTTGCCTAAAGTCCGGCGTGTGTACGGACCTTTAACATCGAGTTTGACCTGAATTGCTTTATCAGTAATGATTGAGAGGGGGGCCCCTGGTGGGGCAGTAGTGAGTTATAGTTCATCACAATCTAAGGGGATTATAGGGGGGTTGGTATTGCTGGGATAAATTACATTATCACTGAAGGGGATTGGTTAGGGTGTTCTTTACCCATATGTTGAAATTCATGCAATGTAATTGCCTGTCATTGGGTTTATATGCATTGGATGGTAGTATGTTGTATGGAGCATGTTCTATTGAATGTTTTTTGGGGGGTGGATTGGGGTTTGTGATAAACTTAGGAGTGGGTCCTGTATTAGTCTCGAGGGGGGTTTTATGTATGTAATATGTACGCTGATACTGTGCGTTATGGGGACCAGGGTGGTGTCGGTAAAATACACCAGCCAGTCTAGGAGTGGGTCCTGTATTAGAATAGATAGGATGCATATATGTAACCACGTATTGTAAAGGTGCATCACATGGGCAGTACTGTGGGCGGGGGTTTGTGATACGTTGAGGGGCGTGGTTTGGAGTTGGAACGCAGCGTTACGCCGGTGGAAGCTAGTTAAAGCTGACACTGACGTTACGTACGGGGAGGTTTAAATGCGGCTGGCGTACTGGCAACGCTAGCCCCTGATGAGTCTTGTGACGAAACGCGTAGGGCGGAGCCAGTACGCCTGACGCATAACACGGAAGTCCGGGTAAGCCGCCGACTGTAGGGGAACGAACGGGACGCCGCGAACGGACCCAGCAGTGAAACAGTGGAAGCCGGACAGCCCTGCCGTTGTGATATGCCTACTTTTCCTCTGGAGCTTGTAAGTTCATAGAGGGCGCGAGAGGCGCAGTGTGTTTTATATGACAGTTGGATGTTACGCAATGAAGTTTTTTATGTTTTTTATTGAGGAATAAAGGCCTTTTTTATGATATCATGGATGTGGATTACTGATGAGCCCCTGAGTACCACATGCTGAGCTTGAATCCCACCTGTAGACTGGTGGTCATCATTTGGTGAGCTGCTCTGTTATTAGAGGTGGAGGGAGTTTTGCACGGGCACTATCTCACCATTGACACGGTTGATGTGGGTGTAGTTATATGCAAAGAAAGCAGGTTACGCTATGTCAGATTGTTTTGCAGATATGGTAGCGCGCAGTGGATGTTACTGATGTAAAAACACTTCTAGAGGATTCAACACAGCGCACTCCAACCATTGCTCTGGACCTAAGGACATTTATGTGTATTGTGTTTAGTGATATTATTGTAGTAACGACATATTAATTGTCTTCATTGTGGTGGCGCAGCATTTTTTTCAGTAACTATGTAAATTGCTGACTCAGTCCTGATTCAGACAGGAAGTGACTACAGTGTGACCTTCACTGATAAGAAATTCCAACACTAAAACACTTTGCTAGCAGAAAATGGCTTCTGAGAGCAAGAAAGAGATAAAAAGGGAAAAATCTTATCAGTGAGGGTCACACTGTAGTCACTTCCTGTCTGAGTCAGGACTGAGTCAGCCACTTATATACCTGATATTTAACTCTTTTAGGCAGAGAAAGAAAAAAAGGAACACAGCATAGTTATTTGTGTGCTAGGCACTGTACATATACATGTCTATCTCATCATGTCACATGTCAGTTCGGGTATCCTTTAAGCACATAACAGCTTCACAGGATTCAGCAGGGGGGAGGAGCACTTCACAAATCATGTCTAGCCTGCACTGCAGAATCTATGTAGAAGTGCTATTAAGCACTTCTTAATCTGCTGCATTTTAGGAATGGATTTTCACTTTTCTTAACTGTAGTGCACATCTAGAAATTCACACTAAACTGTTGCTATTAAGTAGGATTTAATAAGTTTCTTATCTATCTTATATCATGCAGATTCCCCTGCTGGTTAGAACTGTTTAAGAAAAAAAACTGTCAGTAATGCTTTGATAAATCTGGCCCAATGAAACAGTAAAAACTAAAAAATAGTTTTAAATATAAAATATAACTGTGGGATATCTAAAAAAAAAAAAAAAGTAATTTTTAGGAATTGTTTTTCTCGTCAGTTTATTTTCACCTCAGGCGTCCTTTAATGAGACTATTCACAAGATAAACGTTTCTGTCATGGTAGCTTTTTGACATGTTAACATTTTCCGACGCACTTTACGACAAATTTTGCTACAGGTAGCAAAATCTAGCGAGGTAGCATTTTTTGGACATGACAAGGGTCTATACTGTATATCAACCTTCACTGCAATCAGAAAGCAGATCTGCTCAATAGTTGAAAAATGTTGCCATCTTGTGGTGGAAAAATAAACTGCACTAGAATTCAGATAACATTTCCTCGTATAGCAAAATCTACGTTTGTGGATGCTAATCAGTGTTTCTCAAACCTGTCCTTGTGACTCCCCAATGGTGCATGTTTTGGAGGCAAATTCACCTATGGACAGGTGGGGCAATTTGTGTCTCCGCTACATGGAATCCACCTAGCTGAGACACTAATCACCCCACCTGTGTACAGGTGAGGTTGCCTGCAAAACATAAACCGCTGGGGAGTCACAAGGAGTGGTTTGAGAAACACTTAAAAGCAGTGTTCCCAAACCCTGTCCTCAAGGCCAAAACTCCGCTGCAACACTAATTACTCCACCTGTGATTGTCTGTGGTTTCCTGCAAAACATGTACTGTTGCTGGGCCTTGAGGACAGAGTTGGAACTCTGACTTAAATGATACTTTAGTCTTGAATTGATTAAAAAATTGACGCCCTGTGTGTAGAGGGGTGGGGGGCTTACCTCACCTCCCGTCTTTCTCTGTTCAGCTGTAACCGGCCCCATTCCAAAACCCTGGTTGGGCAGGGTTGGTGCAGTCTCAGTATGTCCGTGGCAGTACGCGCGCACTCCTCTGGAAGACGTAGCCGGCGCACACGTTCACCTGACCCGGACATACTATGCACGCATGTGCAGTATGTTCGCTTGAATACCTGGTGACCACATGCTGGCTTCGTCTTGCCGCAGGAGTGCACGCGTACTCCTGCGGAAACACTGCGCCAACCCTGCCGACCAGGGCCGGTTACAGCTGAACAGAGAAAGACACCAAGCCATGAAGGGTAATCTTATGTTCACCACCCCACACACACAGACATAAGGGCGTCAATTTCCAAATTAACTAAAGCGCACCGGGAGAGGGAAGGCTCATTAGAGCCTTCCCTCTCCTTAGGTAAGTATCTGTCTTTTTTTTAATACGGTTCCCATTCACTTTAAAAAAAAATGACTAGTTACAATACTTGGGGCTTCTTTCAGCGCCACAAGGTCCTTCTTGTCCCTCAACCATCATGCTGCACTGCATCATTCAGCCACTCTGGCCCTTCGAACACTGTATACACACCACCTCCATCATGCTCTCACGGCTGGGAGCGTTTTGCGGTTGCACAGTAAGTAAAAATAGCAAACTATACCATTTGCGCCATTGTCGGTCAAGGAGGCATGCAGTTAAGGCTGCAAATGTGCAGTAGCTAGCGTCTCACTGAGTCGGTCAGCTTTTGGAGGGGGACAGAGAAGAATGGCGCAGCGTGGAATAACAGCGAAAGAGCAGAAGGCATTCAAGGTAGCTGGAAGAGGCCCCAGGTAAGTAACTGGCCAATTAGATTTTTTTAGACCAGAGAAATCTATCAAATAATTCAAGAAATCAAACCAATATACCATACACTTATGATCGAGTTTTTTCAATATTATCAAAGAATCAAATAAAATTTTCAGTTTGAATATTTTTCTGTCTGATTTTTACACTACATACAAACTGAAAATCGATAATTTTTTCCTTCTTATATAATCGATTGTTTTTATTGAAAAAAAAAAATAGATTTGATTGAACCGTATATGACCTCACTCTGACATGACGTAGATTTTCCTGACCTGGCTCCGTATGCTCCCACTGTGACCACACGTGCCCCATGCTGGAGATTCTGCAGTTATTTAATAGCGGTCATCTCTCAGCATTGATCAGGAGTCATGCCAATTGGATCCCGATCACTGCAATCACAACTGATGGCTCCAAGAAGTGTGGATCTCAGCTCATCCACCAGCATCACAGCCAGCCTCATATAGCCGCAAGTACTATGTCCCGGCTTCAAGATGCAAAACAAACCCTCCCCAAAATCACCACTGCATCTGGCACTTGGCATTACACTTGGTGGTGTGAGGCTTGGCTGGAGCTGCTTGGCCATGGAAACCCATCCCATGAAGCTGTGTACACACTGTTCTGGAGCTAGTATGAAGGTCACATGAACTTTGAAGGTCTGTAGCTACTGACTACAGAAAGTTGACATCTGCACAATATGCTTCTCAGTATGTGCTGACTCCACTCTGTGATCTTACGTGGGGCAGTATGGTGGCATAGTGGATAGCACTCTCACCTTGCAGCTCTGAGTACCTAGGTTCAAATCCTAGTGAGGGCACAATCTGCATGGAGTTTGTATGTTTCCCCCTTGTCTGCATGGGTTTCCTCCGGTTTTCCTCCCAAATCACCTAGGCAAGTTAACTGGCTTCCCCATAGATTGGCCTTAGACAACAATGGACATATGATTATGGTAGGAATTAGACTGACTCTGAGGATAGTTTCACAACAGAAACCAGCGTCAGCGCCACGTCGCTCCCGACTGCAGAAGATTTCAGTGCGTTGTAAATACATAATAACATGTGGCACACCACTTCATGGCTGAGTTATTGTTTCCACTTAGTATAATACCACTGAGGGCCAGTGCACACCAAAAACCGCTAGCGGATCCGCAAACGCTAGCAGTTTTTGAAGCGGTTTCGAGCGATTCTCTAAACATGCCTATCATTTTTTGGACCGTTTTTGTGTAGTGTTTTTATATTTTGTTACAGTAGAGCTGTAACTGAACAGCTTCTGTAACAAAAACGCCTGGAAAACCACTCTGATCTAGCATTTTTCAGAGCGTTTTTCCATTTTCCTAAAGTTAACAATGAGGCAGAATCGCCTCAGAAATCAGCAAAAATGCTGCAGGACCCAAGTTTGCATTTGTGGAAAAAACAACCACTCTAGTGTGCACCATCCAATTGCAATACATTAGCCAAGTGGTTTTCCCCCCACAAGCGTTTTAAAAAATGCTCAGAACCGCTCTTGCTGTGCACCAGCCCTAAGGCCTCTTTTCCATGGACTGTTGATAAGCAATGAAATGCCCCTCAATCTTTCACAACTGTTTGCTGCTGCCTGGTAGCTGCTCACTGCTGTATGATAACTGCTCACTGAAGCCTGGCAACTGCTTGCTGAGCACAGTTCAACAGTCCGTGGAAAGGAGGCCTACATTTCATTAGTTAATGGACTTATTGCACAGATAGCATCCTTAGGCCTCTTTTCAACGGACTGTTGAACTGTGTGCTCAGCAAGCAGTTACCAGGGAGCAGTGAGCAGTTACCGGTCAGCAACAAGCATTTACCAGGCAGCAGTGAGCAATTGTGAGAACCATTTCACTGCCTATCAACAGTCCATGGAAAAGAGACCTTACATTCTGGCATTTAGGCCTCTTTTACATGGCCGTAGGCCTCTTTTGCACAAGCAGTTGAACTGTGTGCTCAGCAAGCAGTTACCAGGCAGCAGTGAGCAGTTACCAAGCAGTTGTTAGGGTTTGAGAGGCACTCCACTGCCTATCAACTGTCTGTATAAAAGAGGCATAAGGCATCTTTTCCATGAACTGTTGAGCTGTGTGCTTTCACTGCCTGTAAACAGTTCATGGAAAAGAGGCCTTACTTAGCTCCTAAGATTGAGCCATTCTTTCACAAATGTTTGTAGTAGTCTGCATGCCTAGGTGCTTGATTTGACCCACCTGTGGCCATGGACCTGAGTGAAACACCTGAATTTAATGATTTTGAGAGGGTGTCCCAATACTTCTAGAAGACATAAATTACCATTGTTTTCTATTGTGAAACCATTTGTTTAGCTTATGAAAAATTTGATTTGTACTACTAGCACCTCCTAGAACACACCCTGGTATAAATTAGACATCTTCTATGTATTATTTACATTACCAAATGTGCATATGATATGTATGGACTGTTCATATAAGCAAAGTTTGGCCTCTTTTCCACGAACTGTTTACAGGTAGTGAAATGCTTCTAAAACTCTCACAACTGCTTGCTGCTGCCTGGTAACTGCTTGCTGCTGCCTGGTAATTGCTCACTACTGCCTGGCAACTGCTTGCTGAGCACACAGCTCAACAGTTCGTGGAAAAGAGGCCTTTGTCAAGCACCCCAATGAAGACAAACATATCCTATGCTGATACAGTCCTATAGCCTTAGGACCCAAAATGCAAACCAAGAAGTCAGCACCACGTGACTTTGTTCGCTCGCATTTTGTCTCTAGGTAACGATATGTTGCGATCATGTGCCTGTGAGGCGGTTTTGCCTTCCACACCAGCCGTATGCATAGCAAGTGTGTTTCATTGAATAGCACACAGTTTTCCATCAGGTCCTCTCCTGGTAGCCGCTTCTGATAGGTGGGCACAGCAGTTACGCTTTTTGAATTGTACTGACATAACGGTTGCTGCTTTGCATTATAGCTCCCCATGAGGTCCTCTCATTATTCCTTGTACCATGATTGGTTGTTGGAGGTTTTGAGGTTTTTAAAGCTTTTGATTGGTTCATGTGATCTGATTGAGAGAGTATATAAATGTTTGTAGTGTCTGGTTATCTCAGAAAGAGCCTGTACAGCTTGAAGAAGGATACACTTTCCGAAACAGTGTCTGTCGCTGTTGAAGGCCATCTCTGTTTTTATGCAATAAAGAGCTTTAATACTTCCACATGGTGCTGCTGATTTCTCGGTTTAGACTGTTCATATAGAAAGGGAGCATTCTATTAAATTCTCATTAATTTACTGTATGCAGGTTCCTTTCTATAGGTAACTAATATTTGCAAAAGGTGTTATCAACAAAAGTTACCAAGTAGCACAATGTGGCTGGAAACAAAACATACAGCATGGATGTGTACTATCCCTCATGACCCAGGTATAGAATTGCAAATGTATAGTAGAAGCTTGGGTAATTTCTGACAATCAAGAGACATGGACACAGATAGTTCCCAACTTCCCGGTGTATGTTCAGGTGGGTAACATTATACATTATATAGCAGTATGTGATAATACAAATTGGGCTCGTGTCACAGACTGCTGGGAGGGGATTTCATTTTGCAAGAGCATTCAGTGCTCTGTACCAATAACTCTGTACTGCGGTGGCATGTGCAGTACAGCACAGTACAGAAATGGATTGAAGCGGGATTGTCACCATAAAAATCAAATTTCAACAGCAACTGGTCTGAGTGTATTAAGTGATAAAGATGCTAATCCTGCATTCAAAACTTTTTCTGCTGTTATGATTTGGAAACTTAAGGAGCACTGGCCCTTTAGTAGTCACTGCCAAACAGTTGCATGCTGGGGGTTCTTTTTATCTATAATATATTCCTCCTCTTCCATTTATTTCCCTGCTAGCTGCTCATCTAAAAAATGATCCCCTGCTCACTTGTGTTTACAAGCAAGGCTGAGGTGCCTCAGCGATTGGAGGAGAAAAGAAAAAAAGTGGAGGGCAGAAATGACATCGGGATTTAGCCTAAACTGTGGGCAAAAGACATGGCCCCCACCACTAACAGAATTCTCTTAATTTACTATATAACATTAACTGAAATCAAAATATGGACAGTACAATAGATGTGTTATGTAAGTAGATCAAGTATTTATCTACTTATATATGTGTGTTTTTTTCCCTGGCATAGTATGGCTGATCCTACTGCTTTAAGATGAAATGGGGTCCCAGGCAATGTAGCAGCTGTGGCTCCCCTTTATGGTCCTTTTGGTAATCTGGGGTGGACAAGGGTCAGAGAAGGTGGCAAGTGAGCCACTTGACACCCAATTGTCCCCATGCACCTGCCTAGGTTGCCTTATAATCCTGCTCTGTGTACAGCAAAACAGGACATGGGCATATAATTCAGTATAGCAATATGACAAGAGGATTTATCAGTATGGCATAGCATAGGCATGTATTGTGATACGTGCCCATGCTATGCCATAATGTGATAAATCCCCTTGTCATAAGGCATAGACATGGCATGTATCACAGTATAGCAATACGGTTAGAATGGGCATGTATCACAGTATAGCAATACGGCATGGAAAGGGCATGTATCATAGTATAGCAATACGGCATAGAATTGGCATGTATCACAGTATAGCAATACGGCATAAAATAGGCATGCATTATGGTACAGAAATATGGCATAGAATGAGCGTGTATCACAGTATAGTAATACGGCATAGAATTGACATGTATCATAGTATAGTAATACGGTGTGGTGAAATTTTTTACAACTTTTTTTTGCAACCGGTTGCACTTATTCATAGGTATAGCTATCAGAAAGTGCAACCTAACCATTGACTTCAACCTATCTGTAAAGGAAAATGCAACCCAACCAAACGCAATTCTCACACAGTACCCTCCCCTCTTGCTCAACTAATAACCCCTACCACCAGGGAACAATCCCCCTTCTTGCTCAATAACTCAGCCCCCCCCCCCCCCCCCCCCGGGAACAATCCCCCTTCTTGCTCAACTAATAACTCCCCCCCCCCCCCCCGGGAACAATCCCCCCCGGAGGGAACAATCCTCCTTCTAGGGATCCGTGTTTGCAAAAAATTACAGGCGTGTTAACAGAGAGAAGCCACGCCTACGCAGTTATACACTGTCCTTATGAAAAGTTGCAAAATATAATGGGTTGCAAAATCTTTCATTACAACGACATAAAATGGGCATGTATTTTGGTATAGCAGGGTATGTATTATTACAGTATAACAATATAGCATTGCATGGGCATGTAAGGCCCATGCATGTATCATGCATGGGCCTTACATGCATGATACATGCTGATTTTTAATCAGTTTTTACATCCGATTCTGATTTTTAATCGTTACTGCATGCTGCATTTTTTCCTCCGTTTTTCTGTTGATTGCATTCAGGGAAAATCGGAATTGCAAATTGGAATCGCAAAACTGATTTGCAGTGTGCAGGGAGCCTAACACAGTATAGCAATATAGCATTGCATGGGCATGTAACACAGTATAGCAATATAGCCAGGCCCGTTTCTACGGGCCGTGCAGCCGCCCTGAGCGCTATTGGGAGGGGGCGCTGTAATGGAGGGGGGAGCCGCAGCCGCGGGGAGGGCAGCCCGACCTCTCCCTCCCTCCCTCTCCCCGGGCCGCCCTCTGTGCTTCCTCCTCGGAGTGCAGAGTGAGCGCGCAGGGAAGCGCTATACACAGCTACTCACCTCCCTGGTTCCAATCGCCGATTGGAACCAGGAAGGTGAGTAGCTGTGTATAGCGCTTCCCTGCGCGCTCACGCTGCACTCCGAGGGGGGAACACGGAGGGCGGCCCGGGGAGAGGGAGGGAGAGGTCGGGCTGCCCTCCCTGCGGCTGTGGCTCCCCCCTCCATTATGGGGGGGCACCTACCTACCCTATTCTGGGGGGGCACGGCACCTACCTATCTCACCTATACTGGGGGGCAGCTACCTACATCACCTATACTGGGGGGCAGCTACCTACCTCACCTATACTGGGGGGCACCTACCTAATCTAACCTATACTGGGGGGCAGCTACCTAATCTAACCTATACTGGGGGGCAGCTACCTATCTAACCTATACTGGGGGGGGCACCTACCTAATCTAACCTATACTGTGGGTCAGCTACCTACCTCACCTATACTGGGGGGCCAGGCACCTACCTACCTCACCTATACTGGGGGCAGCTACCTAATCTAACCTATACTGGGGGGGGCACCTACCTAATCTAACCTATACTTGGGGCAGCTACATAATCTAACCTATACTTGGGGGCAGCTACATAATCTAACCTATACTGGGGGCAGCTACCTAATCTAACTTATACTGGGGGCAGCTACCTAATCTAACTTATACTGGGGGCAGCTACCTAATCTAATTTATACTGGGGGCAGCTACCTAATCTAACTTATACTGGGGGCAGCTACCTAATCTAACTTATACTGGGGGCAGCTACCTAATCTAATTTATACTGGGGGCAGCTACCTAATCTAATTTATACTGGGGGCAGCTACCTAATCTAATTTATACTGGGGGGGGGGGGCACCTACCTAAACTAACCTATACTGGAAGGCAGCTACCTAATCTAACCTATACTGGGTGGCACCTACCTAATCTAACTTATACTGGGGGGCAGCTACCTATCTAACCTATACTGGGGGGGGGGGGGGCACCTACCTAATCTAACCTATACTGGAAGGCAGCTACCTAATCTAACCTATACTGGGTGGCCCCTACCTAATCTAAACTATACTGGGGGGCAGCTACCTAATCTAACCTATACTGGGTGGCACCTACCTATCTAATCTATACTGGGGGGCAGCTACTAATCTATCCTATACTGGAGTGCAGCTACCAATCTATCCTATACTGGGGGCATTTAGATATCTAACCTGTATTGGGGGCACCTACCTACCTAGCCTATACAGGTGGCAACTATACTTGCTACCTATATTGGAGGCACCTACCTAACCTATACTGGAGGCGCCTACCTATCTAACCTATGCTGGGGGCAACTATTCTGGCTACCTATATTAGAGGGACCCACCTAGCTAACATGTACTGGGGGGCTCCTATCCTATCTAACTTATACCGGGGGCGCCTGCCTGCCTATCTAACCTATACTGGGGGCAACTATACTGGCTACCTATACTGGAGGCACCTACCTGGCTAACCTATACTGGGAGCAACTATACTGGGGCACCTATGCCTAGGGTTGCCACCCAGCCGGTATCTCCCCGGCCCAGCCGTAAAATCAATTAAAAAGCCGCTGCCGGAAAAATGTTTTTACCGGCAATGTATCTGCCCGGTAATTTGGACAGACTGTTCCAACTTCCACAAGTGCAGAGGGGGAGACGCTGAAGATGCGGTAGAATCCTCTTCCGCACAAATGTCACATTTTCCCTGTCACGGAGCAGAGACTAGACCCGCCCTCCTCTCCTCACAGATCAGGAGTTTGGCCAATAGCAGCAGCAGCAGCTTAGGACTAGCCAATGCTGTTGCTGTTGTGGCTCCAAATGTCCAATAAGAAGTGGAGGGAGGGGCAGCATTTCAAAGAAGCCCGCACAGTTCTGCACTACAGAAATCATGTGCACTGCAGAGAAGTCAGCTGGGATCACCTCTGCCCTGCACTGCTTGCAGTTCTCTCACATGAGGACACAGAGTGAGCTGTGAGAGTGAGTGCAGATTCAGGAGGGCCCTCCCCTCTCCCCTCCTTCATGCCCAGGCAGCGACTTCTGAATGGAGACTTCACAGTCCCTGCTGTGATCTGGCCTGGCTCAATGTGCTGCTGTCACTCTGGAGGAGAAACCTGGAAGTAGGTAAAGTCCTTCAAAGTGCTGGTGCTTTCATTAACAGCAGCTGATAAGCTTTGCCGGTTTGTTTTTTTTTATAGCTTTTCAGGGTGAGATTATGTGTTGTTGCATGGAGAGGAGAGTGCTTGTTATCAGCATTGTGGTCCTGTTGTAAAGGGAACCCCTGCAGTGAGCTAATTTGAGAATGGGATACACATCAATCAAGTGTTCCAATGTCTCTGGCACAAACTTGTTTTATCACTAAGAAAAAGGAAGACCTGATTTATAGTATTCCATCCCACTTGCTGTTTAACTGGTCACTGCTGTTCACTTAGAAGAAAAGCACCCCTTAAGCTGGCCATACACTGGCCCAATTTGCCGCCGTTTCGACAGCAGATTCGATCACTTGGATCGAATCTGCTGCCAATCGTTCGCGCTACACGCCGAATTTCGATCCATTTCGTCCGATCGCTCCGTGCGGAAAATTACCGTCGATCCCCCGCGGGTAGGGAACACGTCGCTAGCGGCGTTCGAGTGCCCGACGACCGACACAATAGAGCGGCACACATTACCTGCTCCGCCGGCGCGACTCCAGTCCCCCGGTCACCGCTGCTAGTATGCACTTTTGGCCCTTTTTTCCTGTCCTGTTGGGAGGTATGCTTTAAAAATGGTGCAGGTGCCAGTTGCCATAGCACCAGCGCTGCTCTCTTATGGCGCCTCCCCCCATCCCCCGTGTAGTGTGGCTCCCAATCCCCACTGCCTCTCTTTATACTTCAGGCGACCAGATAGAGGCAGAGCAGGGCGCACACTATGTGCAGGACGTGGACACTTCAAATGTGGAAGTGACGTAATTGGTCACTTTCTGCATGTGAAGTGCACTAGGTCCAGGTGGGTAGTGTGCACCCTACTCTGCCTCTCTCTGGTCGCTGCTGATCTGAGGTATGAATCTGATGGTTACATGCGCACGCCGCAGGTAACCATATCCCACGACAGTGAATCCAGCACCTGCATAGCCTTGTCATGGACGGTCCTCAGAAGAGCTCACAACCTATTCCCTACCATTGTCATAGTCTGATGTCCTACCAAATTATGTATTTATATAGCACTGACATCTGCTCAAAATCCGTATGTGAGCTCCAAATCGGGAGGTGGTAGGGGGCTGAGCATGTGGGCCTCAGGCTTAAACTTATCTGGTGGACCCTTAGTGTCCCAGTCCGACCCTGGGCAGGAGGGGTGGGGGAAGCGGCCGGAGCGAAGCTTCAACTCACCTTCCTCGATCCCCGCACAGCAGCCTCTATCTTCATCCTGTCCCGGCATCTTTTGCGATGGTAACAGTGCCCCCTGTGATGACGTAACAGCATGTCATCACAGGGGGAGCTCTTACCAATGCAACAGATGCCGGGACAGGATGAAGATAGAGGCTGTGTGTGGGGAATGAGGAAGGTGAGTTGAAACTTTGCTCTTCCCGCTTCCCCCGCCCCTGTGTAAATAAACAATTTTTTTTTTATGTGTAACAGCCTGCCGCCCACGATCGCAAGCAGGCAGGCTAATCTCGGAACTCCACTCCATCATTCAGCGTCCTCCCCCAGGACTTGATGCTTGAAATGTTATTATTGGGTGTATTTATACTTACCTGGGGGCTTTTTCCAGCCCCATGAGGTGTGTGGGCTTGCTTGCAGCCTCTCTGTTCACTTGATATTCTCGCCTCCCCCGGTAATCTGGACAATCACGGCCAGCCATGTGCTTCTGCATATACACAACCCGGCCGCTACTGCACAGGAGCAGAATGCTCTCCGCTGCGGGAGCACTACAGGGGTAGACGCATGACACAGAAGAGCGAGGCCAGCCAGATATTACTGGGGGAGCATATCAAGTGAATGAAGCAGCTGGCTAGGGAACCCAGGCACCTCATGGGGCTGGAGGAAGCTCCCCGGGTAAATATAAATACACCCATTAAAGGGAACCTAAACTGAGATGTATATGGATGTTTCCTTTTAAACAATACCAGTTGCCTGGCAACCCTGCTGATCTCTTTGGCTGCAGTAGTGGCTGAATCACACGCCTGAAACAAGCATGCAGCTAATCCAGTCTGACCTCAGTCAGAGCACCTGATCTGCATGCTTGTTCAGGGGCTGTGGCTAGAAGTATTAGAGACACAGGAGCAGCAGGAGAGTCAGGCAACTGGTATTATTTTAAAAGGAAAAAGCCATTTCCTTCTTAGGCTTCTTGCACACCAAGACGTTGCATTAGGTGGCACGTTAAGGTCGCATAACGTGCACCTAACACAACGTATGGTGCTGCAAGAGCCGACGGTAGAGTGAGCCGCGTTAGGCGGCTTGAGTCCTATAATGTCTCCCAGAGTGGCGCTGATTGGCCAGCGGGACCACGTGATGCGGAGCGAGACACTCCGCATCACGTGGTCCCGCCGGCCAATCAGCGCCCGCCAGTGCAGTGAATATTAAGTAGCCATGTGCGCGGCTACTGTAGCTGGCTCTCCCCGCCTCCTCTCCGCCCCCCACTGCGCATGTGCAAACAGTCTAACGCGGCTATAGCCACTCCAACGCCGTAGCATGCTGCACTTTGCACAGAACGTGCAGCGTTACATGTAACGCAACGTGGGCTGTGTGAACAGCCCACTTGTGTTACATTGCTGTGCGTTGGGGGAGCGTTACAGGCGCACTAACGTGCGCCTGTAACGTCTTGGTGTGTAGGCAGCCTTAGTGTAGGTACCCTTTAATGCTGCCTCTAAGAGACCCAGATCTAGCCTAATGCTAGGTACATACTATACCATTTTCTGACTGATTTACTGTCAGACTGACTATTTTTTTCCATAGAAATAAACAGAAAATCAATCAGAAAATCGATCGGACCTGTTGGAAATAGTCAGAAAATTGTATAGTGTGTACCTAGCATTAAAGGTCAACTGACCTGAGAGAGGGATAAGGAGGCTGCTATATTGATTTCCTTTTAAACAAAGCCAGTTGCCTGGCTCTCCAGCTAAGCTTTCTGGCATTAGTATGTCTGCAGAGCTGGGACAAGGTCCTCCAGCACCCAAGGCTGAGACACCAAAGTGCGCCCCTCCATCCCTGCCACCCCAGCCGTCACATACTGATTGCTATTAGACTAAGAGGTGCCACGGGGCCCACAACCTCCCCAATACCTTAATATCTAGTTATCTGGCTTGCAGTCACTGCTATTTATCCCCTTTTCTTATTTCTTTCTGCTTCAAACACAATTAGGAATGACAGCTGAATGAATTGTGTGCCCCCTCCTACACTGCGCCCTGAGGCTGGAGCCTCTCCAGCCTATGCCTCGGCCCGGCCCTGTATGTCTGCATCAAACACCCGAAACAAGCATGCAGCTAATCTTGTCAGACTTTTAGTCAGAAAAATCTGATCTGCATGCTTGTTCAGGGGCTATAGCTAGAGGCAGAGGATCAGCAGGACAGCCAGGAAATGTGCATTTGTAAATAAATTATGGCAGCCTCCATATCCCTCTCAGGTCAGTTGTCCTTTAAAAAGTCCGCGACAAACCACTCCCACTTTTAGACCACACCCCTCAGGCCACACCCACAGGCCGGTATTTTTTTACCCTAAAGGTGGCAACCCTACCTATGCCTGGCTACCTATACTGGGGGGACCTATACTGAGTGCAACTAGACCTGGCTAGTTTATGCAATTTTTACACCCTCGCCCTGGGTGCATTTTAGCCTAGAGCATTGCACGAGTATGCAAGGAAGTTTAGCAATATACCATGGGCATAGAACACAGTATAGCAATATATCACAGGCATAGAGAACACAGCAATATGGCATGACATGGGCATATACCACAGTATAGCAATACAACATGGCATGAACAAATACTAGCACAACATACCTAAAACTATGGTTATAAGGCAGTGCATGAGTACATAGCACAGGCATGTAACGCTAGCAGACGCTATCTTCCCTAAATCCGCTCCAGAAGTAACCAGAGTGAAGTATCAGTGTGACTGACATGCTGCAGGGGGAGGAGACGTGCGGTTGCTGGCTGGCTGGAAAGAGAGGGGCGTGTTAGTGTGACATGCTGCTGGGGGAGGAGGGAGACTCTGTTACCGGAAGTGAATGCGAGACATGTGCACTTGTGCAGGCAGCTTCCCCGGTGCTATGCTGGGGAGATCGGTGGCCCGGGCGGGGTGTAGCCTGTGGGCTGCTCTACAGAGACCATCATCTTCTGCATCCCGATGCATCATGGAGCGGCTGTACAGCTCAGGGATCCCAGGTATACCCAGTACTGTGCCCCACACACTGCCCTGCAGCATCTGTATACATGTCTGTGCCAGGTATACCCAGTACTGTGCCCTACACACTGTCCCGCAGCATCTGTATACATGTCTGTGCTAGGTATGCCCAGTACTGTGCCCCTCACACTGCCCTGCAGCATCTGTATACATGTCTGTGCCAGGTACACCCAGTACTGTGCCTCACACACTGCCCCGCAGCATCTGTATGCATGTCTGTGCCAGGTATACCCAGTACTGTGCCCCACACACTGCCCTGCAGCATCTGTATACATGTCTGTGCCAGGTATGCCCAGTACTGTGCCCCACACACTGCCCTGCAGCATCTGTATACATGTCTGTGCCAGGTACACCCAGTACTGTGCCTCACACACTGCCCCGCAGCATCTGTATGCATGTCTGTGCCAGGTATACCCAGTACTGTGCCCCACACACTGCCCTGCAGCATCTGTATACATGTCTGTGCCAGGTATACCCAGTACTGTGCCCCACACACTGCCCTGCAGCATCTGTATACATGTCTGTGCCAGGTATGCCCAGTACTGTGCCCCACACACTGCCCTGCAGCATCTGTATACATGTCTGTGCCAGGTACACCCAGTACTGTGCCTCACACACTGCCCTGCAGCATCTGTATACACGTCTGTGCCAGGTATACCCAGTACTGTGCCCCACACACTGCCCTGTAGCATGTGTATACATGTCTGTGCCAGGTATACCCAGTACTGTGCCCCACACACTGCCCCGCAGCATCTGTATGCATGTCTGTGCCAGGTATACCCAGTACTGTGCCCCACACACTGCCCCGCAGCATCTGTATGCATGTCTGTGCCAAGTATACCCAGTACTGTGCCCCACACACTGCCCTGCAGCATCTGTATACATGTCTGTGCCAGGTATACCTAGTGCCGTGCCCCACACACTGCCCTGCAGCATCTGTATACACGTCTGTGCCAGGTACACCCAGTACTGTGCCTCACACACTGCCCCGCAGCATCTGTATGCATGTCTGTGCCAGGTATACCCAGTACTGTGCCCCACACACTGCCCTGCAGCATCTGTATACATGTCTGTGCCAGGTATACCCAGTACTGTGCCCCACACACTGCCCTGCAGCATCTGTATACACGTCTGTGCCAGGTATACCCAGTACTGTGCCCCACACACTGCCCTGCAGCATCTGTATACATGTCTGTGCCAGGTATGCCCAGTACTGTGCCCCACACACTGCCCTGCAGCATCTGTATACATGTCTGTGCCAGGTACACCCAGTACTGTGCCTCACACACTGCCCTGCAGCATCTGTATACACGTCTGTGCCAGGTATACCCAGTACTGTGCCCCACACACTGCCCTGTAGCATGTGTATACACGTCTGTGCCAGGTATACCCAGTACTGTGCCCCACACACTGCCCCGCAGCATCTGTATGCATGTCTGTGCCAGGTATACCCAGTACTGTGCCCCACACACTGCCCCGCAGCATCTGTATGCATGTCTGTGCCAAGTATACCCAGTACTGTGCCCCACACACTGCCCTGCAGCATCTGTATACATGTCTGTGCCAGGTATACCTAGTGCCGTGCCCCACACACTGCCCTGCAGCATCTGTATACACGTCTGTGCCAGGTACACCCAGTACTGTGCCTCACACACTGCCCCGCAGCATCTGTATGCATGTCTGTGCCAGGTATACCCAGTACTGTGCCCCACACACTGCCCTGCATCATCTGTATACATGTCTGTGCCAGGTATACCCAGTACTGTGCCCCACACACTGCCCTGCAGCATGTGTATACATGTCTGTGCCAGGTATACCCAGTACTGTGCCCCGCAGCATCTGTATACATTTCTGTGCCAGGTATACCCAGTGCCGTGCCCCACACACTGCCCTGCAGCGTCTGTATACACGTCTGTGCCAGGTACACCCAGTACTGTGCCTCACACACTGCCCCGCAGCATCTGTATGCATGTCTGTGCCAGGTATACCCAGTACTGTGCCCCACACACTGCCCTGCAGCATCTGTATACATGTCTGTGCCAGGTATACGCAGTACTGTGCCCCACACACTGCCCTGCAGCATGTGTATACATGTCTGTGCCAGGTATACCTAGTACTGTGCCCCACATCTGTATGCATGTCTGTGCCAGGTATACCCAGTACTGTGCCCCACACACTGCCCTGCAGAATCTGTATACATGTCTGTGCCAGGTATACCCAGTACTGTGCCCCACACACTGCCCCGCAGCATCTGTATGCATGTCTGAGCCAGGTATACCCACTACTGTGCCCCGCACACTGCCCTGCAGCATCTGTATGCATGTCTGTGCCAGGTATACCCAGTACTGTGCCCCATACACTGCCCTGCAGCATCTGTATACATGTCTGTGCCAGGTATGCCCAGTATTGTGCCCCACACACTGCCCTGCAGAATCTGTATACATGTCTGTGCCAGGCATGCCTAGTACTGTGCCCCACACACTGCCCTGCAGAATCTGTATACATGTCTGTGCCAGGTATACCCAGTACTGTGCCCCAACACTGCCCTGCAGCATCTGTATACATATCTGTGCCAGGTATGCCTAGTACTGTGCCCCACACACTGCCCTGCAGAATCTGTATACATGTCTGTGCCAGGTATACCCAGTACTGTGCCCCAACACTGCCCTGCAGCATCTGTATACATGTCTGTGCCAGGTATACCCAGTACTGTGCCCCACACACTGCCCTGCAGAATCTGTATACATGTCTGTGCCAGGTATACCCAGTACTGTGCCCCAACACTGCCCTGCAGCATCTGTATACATGTCTGTGCCAAGTATACCCAGTACTGTGCCCCACACACTGGCCTGCAGAATCTGTATACATGTCTGTGCCAGGTATACCCAGTACTGTGCCCCAACACTGCCCTGCAGCATCTGTATACATGTCTGTGCCAGGTATACCCAGTACTGTGCCCCACACACTGCCCTGCAGCATCTGTATGCATGTCTGAGCCAGGTATACCCTGTACTGTGCCTCACACACTGTCCTGCAGCATCTGTATACATGTCTGTGCCAGGTATACCCACTACTGTGCCCCACACACTGCCCTGCAGCATCTGTATGCATGTCTGTGCCAGGTATACCCAGTACTGTGCCCCACACACTGCCCTGCAGCATCTGTATACATGTCTGTGCCAGGTATGCCCAGTATTGTGCCCCACACACTGCCCTGCAGAATCTGTATACATGTCTGTGCCAGGCATGCCTAGTACTGTGCCCCACACACTGCCCTGCAGCATCTGTATACATGTCTGTGCCAGTTATACCAAGTACTGTGCCCCACACACTGCCCCGCAGCATGTGTATACATGTCTGTGCCAGGCATGCCTAGTACTGTGCCCCACACACTGCCCTGCAGCATCTGTATACATATCTGTACCAGGTATGCCTAGTACTGTGCCCCACACACTGCCCTGCAGCATCTGTATACACGTCTGTGCCAGGTATACCCAGTACTGTGCCCCACACACTGCCCTGCAGAATCTGTATACATGTCTGTGCCAGGTATACCCAGTACTGTGCCCCAACACTGCCCTGCAGCATCTGTATACATGTCTGTGCCAGGTATACCCAGTACTGTGCCCCACACACTGCCCTGCAGCATGTGTATACATGTCTGTGCCAGGTATACCAAGTACTGTGCCCCGCAGCATCTGTATACATTTCTGTGCCAGGTATCCCCAGTGCCGTGCCCCACACACTGCCCTGCAGCGTCTGTATACATGTCTGTGCCAGGTACACCCAGTACTGTGCCTCACACACTGCCCTGCAGCATCTGTATACATGTCTGTGCCAGGCATGCCTAGTACTGTGCCCCACACACTGCCCTGCAGCATCTGTATACATGTCTGTGCCAGGTATACCCAGTACTGTGCCCCGCAGCATCTGTATACATTTCTGTGCCAGGTATACCCAGTGCCGTGCTCCACACACTGCCCTGCAGAATCTGTATACATGTCTGTGCCAGGTATGCCCAATAGTGCCCCACACACTGCCCTGCAGCATCATACCTGGCACAGACATGCATACAGATGCTGCAAGGCAGTGTGTGGGGCACAGTACTAGGCATACCTGGCACAGACATATCATATCTTTGCTACTAATGTTATATCTCTTTGCTGTACTACACATACAATTCATTATATCATAAGTTTATTTTCACTTCAGATTCCCTTTTAGAAAGTGAGAAAGTCTCCTATACCAGCGTACAGCAGTGCTGCCCCCTAGAGTTTGCTGCCTGAATTACCATCATGCAAACCTGAATCATGTCATTCAGGCAGCAAACTGTGTGTGCGTGTCTATGTCTATGTATGTATGTATGTATGTATGTATGTATGTGTGTGTATTTGTCAGCGTGAAAGTGCACACAGCAGCACCAGACAATCATGTGGCAGAGGAGCACACTGATAGTCTGCAAGGGTAGTGAGGGAGCACTATCAATTGGGGGGGAGACTTGGAGACCCATTAGCCAGTTCTGGGGCCCTGGGCAATTGCCCGGTTTTCCCCTGTGGAGCCGGTTTGGACCTATGGAAGCAACGGTCCCTGTACTTCCCTGTCCTGCCCTACTTGGCTAATTTTTCATGCCACCCAGCTGGTAAAAAAAAATTCTGGGGAGAACACTGCATTGGTCTGTGTGTGGAAGGTTTAACCTCCTTAGCGGTATGCCCAACACTGTGTCAGGCATACCGCTTGCTGGCCCCAGCAGTCCCCCATGCATAATTAATGTGATCAAATGGGTGTAAAATGCTTAGCTAGCACTAGGCTAGTTAGTACAAGTGTCCAGCCCCCCCACCCCCGATTGCTGCTGACCCCCCAAAAAACCAACCCCCCCCCCCCCCCCCCCGATACCCCCGTTTATACATCACCCAGCCTGGATCCAGCGATCGCGCAGCCTCCCCGCACAGCTTCGGTCTCTCTATGGGGAGGATCGGGTTTGCGCATGACGTCATGTGCGATCCTCCCCATAGTGAAGACCGGAGCGGTGCTGGGAGGCTGCGCTGATCGCTGGATCCAGGCTGGGTAATGTATAAACGGGAGCGGGGGGTGCCGGACACTTGTACTAGCTAGCCTAGTGCTAGCTAAACGTTTTACACCCATTTGATCACATTAATTAACTTGGGGACACAAACTGGCAAAACCTCCTGAGCAGCGTAACGCTCAGGAGGTTTATGATTTGGCTCTTATACTGTCAGTTAAAGTGGACCTGAACTCAGAACTTCCTCTCTCCTCTAAAAGATACGCAACAGCACAATAGCCTTTAAAGAAAAACATTTCTTTGTTACAGCCGATGCAAATACTTCAACAAATCTGCAGTGTGTCTACTTCCTGCTTTCATGGACCGCCGTCCCGGTCTCGTAGATCGGTATTCAGGCCGACCGCGGGGTCGGCCTTACTGCGGCTGCGCAGTTCGCCTCAGCCCACGTGGCCATGATTGACAGCGCTGCTTCGCGCAGCCGCAGTAAGTCCGACCCCGCGGTCGGCCTCAATACCGATCTACGAGACCGGGGAGCAGAGGTGACAGCGTGGGACAGTCGGCTGCAAGGGGCTGGAGAAAGGCCCAGGTGAGTAAAGCTAATTTTTCTTTTTTCCCCTGATAACTCCTTTTAAGAAAGCAAACTTTTTTTTTCCATAGCATTTTAGTAAGAGGGCGTTTTGGTCCACTGTAGCCCCTCACACACTCCAATGAGTTCTGGTTCACCATGAGCTTGCTGGGTAGTCTGTTACATTGGAAAGGAAAGAACATTCACACACTGGCTAGGAACACACTAGGATTTTTGCCGATAATGATAGTCTATAAGCCACATGTGAAAATGCATATATGTACCTTTTACAGTGTGCATTTTTAAAAACGAACAACTTGCTGCATGATTTCAAAAACCTTTGTAAAATGCACATCAAGTATCTCAATGGAGATGCAGAGGAATGCATTTTTGTTTCCTTTTTAAAAAAATAAATATGGTGCTGTAGTTTTACTCCATTGATAAAGAGAAAATATTGCAAAAAACGCATGAAAAATGCAAACACATTCAAAAGCGCACCAAGAAAATAAAAAACAGTGCAGAAAATGCATGGCTTCTGCACTACCTTGTGTGCTCCCAGCTCCTCTCTCCTGGATAACATAACAGTTCAGCATTGTCTAACCATTACTATAGAGCTGGGAAGCAGAGGTGTTTACTTTCTTCATATTTGTGGTTCGGTGATTGTCACCTGGCATGGCCTTGTCAATGGCTAGTATTGTGTAACCACAGGCAAAACCAATACTAAGTCATACAGCCTTTTTATGTTCACAGGTTGCTCACCCTGTGGCCATGCACTGTTTCAAGTGTAAGATGTTGCCCATGGTTCCGGAAACCTGTTCGGCATCCATGCACACCCTTCTGTCATTGCTTAAAGTGGACCTGAACTTTTGCACAGAACAGAAGGAAAACATAGAAAAATGCACCCTGTATGTATTTAGAGAGTTTAGCCGGTGTAATTCCCCCTCATCTGTGACTAATCACAACTGTATACGAAGATAATTCTGTAATCTGCAAAAATAGGAACGGTCATTGTGGGGGAACCACTGTAGCCTGTGTGACAGGAGAGGCCAGGAGCCAAATGGTGCAATACCGTAAGGTATTGGGTAATACTAAAAATTACAAGAGTAATTAGGCCCTGCAACCACCGTGGCGAAATTACCATCCCCGCTTGGTATAACTGAACCTGGCGGTTGCACTCCTATGTTCCTTATTGGCTGTGGATGATGCCACACCATGGAGAGGGACACCTCCCTTTTTTTGGGGGGGGGGGGGGGCTGGGTCCCCTTGATTTTGACTGAATATCTGCAAGCACTTTTGTTGACCTGAGGCTGGAAGAGACCTGAGAAACGTATTGCCTTTTTAAAAAAAAACATGCTTGAGTAAAAACCTTACTTAGTCAAAACCCTCCTTTTGGTGTGGGTTTTAGATGTGGAAGAGGTATAATGCCTTGTTCATTTAGCTATCATTTCTTATTTTACATATAAAGGATACCTCCACCTACTAATTCTGTAATCTGGCCACTTTCTATTGGATCAGACAACAATCTCATAGCTTGGGTTCTCTGCACAATGTTCACTCATTGTTACTTCCTTATAAGATACAATACCGTGTCTGTAATATATATGTGTGTGTGTGTGGGCACACACACACACCACACACACACCACACACACCACACACACACCACACACACCACACACACACGTGTATGTATATATATATATATATATATATATATATATATATATATATATATATATATATATATATATATATATATCACAGCTCTTACTAACTGATAAAAAGCTCTGATCTGAGCAATGAGAGTTGCCTCTTATTACACAAAGTGCTATCAGAATACAGGACTCCCTGGTAAAGTTGGATGTTAAGAAACCTGGATTGTATAGGAAACATCTTGAGGGCTGCACAGTAAAGTATGGTAAATCTGCATGTGGCATCAGCACCCCAGGTCGGGCACCAGGGACACACAATGCTGTTCTCCTGAAGTCTTACCCAAGGTCTCCTACTGAATAGGTACATTCTCACTGAAAAGGAAGAACCCTGGTCTCCTGTGTCAGAGGCAGAGCCCTTAACCAGTACACTATTCAGCCACTGCTAAAGCAGAGTACTGCGTTTGTTGCTATGAGGAGGAACAATGCACAGGGTACAACGGAGCAGCTAGCGGGAGGGGGTGATGAACAGAACAATGGAGTTGGCCACCAATTATCATTGAACGATCTGGCAAAGCTCAGGGGACACCTGTTCACACTCTAGATTAGGTGTCGTACACATGCTAGACTGTTCTTGGCCTAGGCGGCCAGTGAGGGTCATTTAATCGAAGAATATAGTGTGTGTGCAGGTGCCCCTTAAGGTCTATTGAAGCCACGTAATCATCAGGCATACTGAGTCCATTGTTCCCTTCCTTACCTCCTGCCGGAAGCTGCTCCGTTATGCACTGCACACCAACCCTCCTCCCCTCCCTGCAGGAACAGTTGTCACACTACTTTAACTGAGCTAAGCCTTTGTACAAAGTTGGGCTTCCCAACTGTCGCTTAAGGGGTCGAGTCCCAAAGTATTCAGGCAATGTGCGAGTATATGCATCATCTTTACAGCATAGCAGCAGTACGGCACTCCTACCAGCAGAGGGAGCTAAAGGAAGACCGCTTTCAAAATTCAGCTGTAGACCTAGTCCATCTTCTAAGCTGTTGAGCAGACTCCTGAGTGTACTGTTTTTGCTTATTTGCCCACCTGTCAAAATATCCTGCTCTTAAAAAAGAACTCTGGCCTAAGTTTTGCTATGCTTGCCTCAGGTAGATAAGGTATTTTTTTTACAAGAAACTAGCATTTATTTTGAAGGAGCTAAAAGTGAACCTAAATAATTTAAACTTTTTTGTAAAGGGGAATTCCAGAATGTGTTACATAACAATATCACCTTAGTATGGTTTTTTCCTAGTCTCTCATCAGTGTTATTTTTTTTTCTTGCAGGGGATCTTTTACGGAACAAAACAAAAAGCACAGTAAGTCTTGCATTCATGTAAACTGTCAATTCAATCTTTCATAGATACACTGGAGGGAGTGGGGGAAGGGAATTGCTTTTACACACTGCACAGTGAGTAACAGCTGAACTATGTCCTTGTGTGCTAGCCTCAAAACACATGCTGGATTGATATCGCCCGACAGGGATCAGGACCTGATCCCTCAGGCGACACCGCTGGGCCAAGGCTGCTACAACTGTATGTGCAATGCTGGCCACAAAGAGTTTATCTCTCTCATCGGTAGGAGGAGGCGGGTTGGGTCAGCTGATTTGCTCTGTGTTGGGGAAGGAACTCCTACTTTTCTGGCAATAAGGATACTGATTGCTTTAATTCTTCTGTGTTTTGTTATAATTGTAACTATTGGCTTTGGCTACAAATCCACATTTTTTGCTTTTTGTTTTCCAGATCTGCATTGAGGGAAACATAGCAAGTGGAAAAACCAGCTGCCTGGAATACTTCTCCAGCACCGCAAACCTAGAGGTATCAGTATAAAGTGTGTATCTTACTGTGAAAGTATCCTTATGGAAGTGAGAAGACTTTTCCACTGAAACTAAAATACATGAAGACTGGTGTAAATATGGGAAGTGCACTTATCCTTGTCACATTTCACTTAACTGCTCTGTGTGATTGCTGCAGGTAAAGAGACCCTGAGCTCAGGCTAAAATTGCAATTTGGACTTACCTGGGGCTTCCTCCAGCCAGCCCCCCCCCCCCCCCCCCCGCCCTCGTAGCCCACAAGGTCCACAGCATCCTCCTGGTCCCTTCCGAGGTCCTGCTGGTGGCTCCGTTAATTAGCAACTTTGGCCTGAAGTCGGCCTTGCACGCTCCTGCCGTGCACGCTACACGTCGTCACGCCAGCTGTCGTGAGAGTCCTGCGCATGCCCGGTTCAGTCTTAAAGAACCACGCATGCACAGGGCTCTCACGCCGCCCGGCGTGATCTCAAGCGTAGCATGTGCGCCAGGGGCGGGCACAGGCAACTTCAGCCCGAATTCGCCAATTAACGGAGTCGCCAGTGGGACCGGGAGAGGAACCAGGAGGATGCCGAGGACCTCGTGGGCTATGGGGGGCTGGAATAAGCCCCAGGTAAGTCCAAATTGCGATTTTTAGCCTGAGCTCAGGGTCCCTTTAAAGGAGGCCATTGATGGTTTTACTGAACGGATGACTTTTGATTTGATCATCCGCATTAAACTGGACTGAAGTCAGTCTACTTAAAGAAAATTTGTAAGAAAGGACAAGGCTTCATGACGACATAGCCTAGGCTAAACATTACTGGGAGGCTGGGGTTCCATACCAATACACAGCAATATATGCATACTAGGCAATTAGGCCCATTTGAAAAACGGGCGCTAGAAGTAGCACCGCCCATGTTCGCCTGAGGCTTAGAACCTGCGCACTCAACGCCTGACTCAGATGCAGCCCATGGACGCAGATCTAAGGGCTTTTATTAGGTGGGATAGGAAATATTTCTGTTTAATTATCATAAAATTTTTATACTGTATAATGAATTTCATTCTGCTATACTGTAACAGTGCCTCTTTGTACTTAAAGAGTCGCAAAAATCTTAAAATTTAAAACGCATACAAATAAGAAGTACATTTTTCCTATGTTTCTGTCACTCACAGTAGGTAGTAGAAATCTGACATTACCCACAGATTTTGGGTTAGTCCATCTCTTCATAGGGGATTTTCAGCATGGCCTTCTTTATAAAGACATTCCCTGAAAAAGATCTATACGATGCTGGCCAGCCTCCCTGCTCACCGTACACTTCTTCGGCAGTTGGACGGAGCAACTGCCATTCGCTAAGTGCTTTTAAAAATATTGAAAACCCTGAGAACCCCTCATGAGAAGATGGGCTAATCCAAAATCTGTCGGTAATGTCAGATTTCTACTACTTACTGTAAGTGACAGCAACATAGGAGAAAAGTAATTTATGGCTCATTTTACTCTGGAAGAAACGTATGTCTTCTTTGTATATGTTTACAGGTATTTTAAATTTTAGGATTTTCGCGACAAAGGTCCTTTGAGTGGACTCTAATTAGTTTCATTTATTACCATTTTAAGATGGTGGCTGGCATGAAGTTATGATGGGTGTGTATAGTGTTATAGGTATTTTAGATTTATATAGTGCCAGCATCTTCCATGGCGTTGCCCACAAGAGAATGCAAACAGTTACCAGACAATGAGTTACAGATAACGGACAATTGGACAGGTCAGCGATACATCATACATGAAGGTGGAAGATGTATAACCACTTTGCACAGCATCATGTTATCAATGACATAAAAATATTACCAGCGACCGAGATGTCGCCAGTAGTATCTCCACTACAGCCCCAGTGCACCACAAATGTACCCCCCACTGCTTTCCTGTACCCCCGCAGAGGTGTATCTAGGGAAAACTGCACCTATGACAAACACTGAATCCGCCCCTGGGGAAGGTGATGCATCCTCCAAATATTTAGCCTTGGTTGAATTGGTTGTGTCCAAATTGAGGTGAAACAAGGCCTATGAAGTATTGCAATACGTCAGCCTATGCATATCCCCCAAATAAAAGGCAGTAGGCAGCTCCCCCCCCAAAGATGTAACCAGGCAGCAGAATGTCCCCCAGATAAAAACTAGAATCTGTATGGCACATACCTGTACCCCTGTAGATACGCCTCTCTGCCCCTGTGCTGTTAGATCCAGTCAGATCCCTTTCAATTATTCCTTACAACTTGTGCAGCCATTATGTCTCACAAATGATTGATTATACAGTGTGGACATTATTTACTGGTTGAACTCGATGGACGTATGTCTTTTTTCAACCAAAATAATTATGTAACTATGTAACTATACTCACTCACTTTCCCCTCCTGTGTCCCACTTTTTTTTAGCACCCAAGCATGTAAAGTAATTCTTCTACTTTTTGTGTTTATTTCCATGATTCTCTTGTAGGTGCTGACAGAGCCTGTAGCTAAATGGAGGAATGTCCACGGTCATAATCCATTGGTAAGTGCATTCTGAAATATTTCTTAAAGTGCAATGAAACTCACATTTTATCTATGAACTAATCTCTAAAGCAGTGCTGTCCAACTTTGCAGACCTGCTCCCAGGAGTCCTGGTCTGGAGGGGGTGGAGCAGCGACCTCCTAGTAATCGGGGACGGAGAGAAAAATTTGGGCATGGCAGAAGTAGTGAGAGGAAGTGGAGTGACCCAGCAAACAGACTGACTGGCCCCAGCAAGAGCTTTTGAGGCCCGGATGGGGCTGACTTTTGGACAGCCCTGCTCTAAAGCATTAAACACAGCATAAAACTAATAAAGACAACATTATGTAAATAGTTTTGAAGCTACTAGAAGGGTTAATATAAAACATCTACTTCGCTCAAAAGCAGAATTATCAGTTTGGGTTCAGCTAAATACTAAGCTGTGTAAAGGCGCGTATACATGCCATATTTTTACAAACGCCATATTTTTACAAACAACGGTTTTGTCAGATGGGTTTGTAAAAATACGGCGTGTGTACATGCCTTAAACAGCGCTGAAAATTGTCTGCTGTATCCAGGGAGGAAGCAGGGAAATTTCTGCATACACTTTTTTTGTTTGCCCAGCAATTACTTAATCACAAGATTATCTGATAATTTGTCCTGCAACTAACAATCGTATTAATTAGCAGCAGTGAGGTGTAAATATGCGGTGGAATGACAGCAGACCAGTCTCTTATCTTGTTTTGTATACAATTTTTGTTGTGTTTTATGTATTAGATCAGGGGTAGGGAACCTATGTCTCGGAAGCCAGAAATGGTAAAGGAAAAACCGCATAGGAAGTTGAAATTCCTTTTATAAAAACAAATGTAGATTTTTGTTGTTGTTGTTAAATGCAGGGCTGTGGAGTTGGATGGCTATAGTATTTCTTTAACGTATCGGGGTAAGGCCATTTTCAATGTGATGGTCGGAGTTCCACTTTAATTTTGAAAGTTGACATTTGCAATGCTTTGTCTTCATCTTTTCTTCAGCGTTTGATGTACCAGGATCCTTCAAGATGGGGGCTGACTTTGCAGACCTACGTGCAGCTTACAATGCTAGACGTTCACACACGACCATCAGTGAGTCGGTTATTTTTGGGGGATTTTTTGTATTAAGTGTTACATGCCTTGTTTTTGATGTGTATTTAATGCATTGAAAATTGAGTGATGACGATTTCTCCACAATTTAGCCACATAATATAACGCGGCTAAGAAACTAGAAACATTCCAGCAGGATGTGTGAAACCAAGTTTACGTTTATGGTGGCAACTCCATACAATTTATTTTTTTTTAAATATTTTTTTTTTGTATTTGAAAGTTACAATCAATTTTTCCGATTGATTGTAACTTTTCAAACACATGTTAGATTTTTCAGTTATGAAAAAATGGTGCACAGTGGTTTACTGCACAGACGCGGCCATACTTGTGCAGGTGCAGTGTGGCCACGCACGTTCTTGAAGAGGAGCGCAGCCCCGATTGATTACTGACAATCCCTTGTCGGTAATCCAGGATGCAGCGCAGCCGTTTTTTTTATTTTTTATTTTTTTGAAATCATGTAGCGAGCCCAGGGCTCGCTACATGATAGCCGCTCTGCAGCAGCATCCCCCTACCCTCTTCGATCGCGATCGGCAATCAGAAAATCCCGTTCAAAGAACGGGATTTCCTGGAGGGCTTCCCCCGTCGGCATGGCGACGGGGCGGGATGACGTCACCGACGTCATGGACGTCGTGACGTCTAAGGGAGTCCCGATCCACCCCTCAGCGCTGCCTGGCAGGGTTACCGCCAGGAAGGTTAAAGGACAACTAAAGTGAGAAGACTATGGAGGCTGCCATATTTATTTCCTTTTAAACAGTCCTTGTTGCCTGGCATCCTGCTGATTTATTTAGCTACAGTAGTGTTTGAGTCACACCAGAAACAAGCATGCAGCTAATCTTGTCAGAGCTGACAATAATATCAGGAACATCTGATCTGTTGCATGCTTGTTTAGTGTCTATAACTAAAAGTATGAGAGGCAGAGGATCAGCAGGATAGCCAGGAAACTGTTATTGCTTAAAATGAAATAAATATGTCAGCCTCCATAAACCTTTAACTAAAGCGGGCCTTTAAATCCAGTCTGTTATAAATACCTGTTAATGAGGACCTCCAGTGACTATATCATAGTTACTGTGTCTTCCTCTATGCAGTTATAATCGCCTGCCGTGCCTTCTTTTTGTAAATCGCCACCAGGGCTGCATGTCCTCCGACTCCCAGCCAATCAGTATCTGCTGAAAGCTCCAGTCACTACCAGGCAGATCAATGCTACCTTTTAGGCTCGATCCATAATATGACAGATTCATCTGGAACAGGCAGTGTATACAATGCTATCCAATGCGCTATACTGCAGTCTACAAAAAGGAAACCTACCATCCTATACAATAAAACCCGTGTCCATGCTTTTGCCCTACCACGCGGACGGCGGCCGTTGGGACAGCTGCTGCTGGTAGTGGCCTAATCTATTTATTAAAGAGTAACTGTCAGGCTGCAGAAGCTAATTTAAACCTCTATTCTCCTGTGTTAAACAGTTTAGAAGGAAGCCCAAAAGCAATTAGTGAAGATAAAAATCTCAGTTACCTTTGATGTGTGCTTATCAGCAAGTCTGTTATTCTTAAGAAGACGCAAGCCGCATACCATACTGCAAAGCATTCTGGGGCTCTCCCCTCGGCTGCTAATGAGACGTTACAGCAGCTTGTAATCGCGTAGCACTGATAAATCTCGGGCAGAGTACACTGCAGGAGTCAGTTATTGTTCCTAGCCACATGGCTCATTAATATTCACTGGACACAGTGTTGTTCAAGTACCAGCTTATCTGTGATCAGGAAGCAGGCAGGACATGACGACACATTTGACAGAAAAACATGGAGCCTGCCATGAGCTGTCAGGAGCATTTATCTCTGCATATACTATATACAAATTCTGTGAAATCCAAACGTGGACAGTGAAATGCATATGTAATGTAAGTACAGCCAATCTTTAGCTACTGATATATGTGTTTATTTTCTCTGAGACCTTATACCTAACAGCTCCTCTTTAAGCTACCTTGATATGTGTAATATGTAATGATTTATAATGTATATGCTTTAGCACTTTAGGCACTCAAGGCACTTAGCACTTTGGTTACCCCTGACGAAGTTTTCAATTAAGGCCCGGTTCACATTAGCGTTCGCTATCCGGATTTTCCGGATCTGATCCGGACCTCATACTGTACAAACGGAACGTACGTTCCGCATAGCAATGCAAAGGCTATGCGGACGTTCGCATACGTACGTTCTGTACAGTACGGAGCCGGACCGGACTCCGGACTCTTTTCCAACATGCGCTATTTTTTGTGTCTGGATCTCCGGCCCACGCATCCTGGCCTGAGCCTGACAGCACCATCAGGAACACAGAAACCAATGGGAAACGGAAGGCACAGAACACACTGCCTACAAAAACCTGACGTTCTACCCCACTTCCTATGCGTATCCAAGCGGCCATTTCGGATGGGGACACACGGGCCAAGCATGTCTGGAGTGGAGCAGCAGTGACAGACGTGCTGGAGCTGTTTGGCAGAATATCGGAGGTGGAGGTGATGCCTACAGCGGAGGAACCTGATTGTACATGTGCACCAGGTGCACCTTCTGCTGACCCCAACATTTTTTTTATTTTTATTTAACTATTTTTTGCCCACGGATCCGGATGGCAGCGTGATGCATGCCTGATACAAACGGACCGGATCCGGATCGGAACCGTACGGTTCTGATCAGGTCAGGATCCGGTTCGTTTACTTGCCAAAACGCAAGTGTGAACGGGGCCTAAGGAAACAAAACATATGGTGGGGTTGCTAATATACATGCATTGTGAGTTTGGAGGAGAGTCTGACAGACAAATGACCTTTATCCCCAACCCAATGTATCACTTTTTGCACTGAGGGGGTAGTATAATCTGTTCGAACTATTTAACCTGAATTTATTAAAAGCTATGTTTTATTAACTATAACCAATCTCCGAATAAGGTTTATCTAGTGTTTTTTCGTACTGCAAATCAGGTGTGTGTTTTCACGTGGAAAAAGCCAAGCTCGAGCAGCATTGCTCTACTATGCAGGCATGAGGCGTGCTGCTCCTGTGCTGTGCAGCCACGTTCGTTCACAGATGGGAGTGCGCACCAGTCCAAAAAGCCCTTGTCCAAAGAGGTTCACTGGATCAGTGGAGATGAGAAGAATGGGGGAACTTCTGGATTATTCTGAGGGTTCCCTCTACTGAGGTAAGTATCCCGTCAAGCAGCCATGATGCAGCCTGAAGCTGCTGCTGCTTCAGGTGGCAGATTACCTGGGGTGGCCCCGGGACAGTGAAGTCGTGAGCGGGGGGGTGGGCTTGGAGTGGATGACACCCACCCGGCAAAAGTGTGTCCCCATGCCGAGCTGGCTCAGCGATGTGTTTTTGTAAAACCCTCACCTGTCCATGCGACTCGTCCATACTTCTCAGCAGCCGGCTCCTCTACTTCCTGTTTCCCTACTCATCATGTGTAGAACCAGCCCTGCCGACAGGTACACTTTAAAGAAAGAGGAGGTATGGCGGGTTTACTTTTACAACCCTCCAAGGAAAACTACAATAAAAGGTCAAATACTTCATTAGACACAAGTCAACACATTTCTCGGGAATGGATGCTTCTTCAGACACAAGTCAACACATTTCTCGGGAATGGATGCTTCTTCAGATCAAAATATTGATATAAAAAATGTGGATTCTGTTAAACTATAAGTGGACTTAGGTTTTTCCCCCCTTTGAGTTTACTCATGAACAATACCTCAACCCTTATTCAGCACTTCAGGTGTGCCTTATCTATAGGGCTTCTTAAAGTGTAACTGTCTGGCATACAATCAAAAATCAATTCTTTATTTTTATCTGATAAACAAGTAATAGAGATGCTAACTAGGCAATCCAAAAGTTAAAATCCCTATTACTTTTCTTGTTGATAAATGATCATTCCCCAGTTTACCTGACTCTTATTTGGTACACCAAAAGGAAGTTGCAGGGCATGCTGGGTTGTCCTTTTTTGCTGCTCTTCTTCCCCTCAGACTTAACTAATGCAGCCTGATTGGCTGAAGTCTCTTTCCCTCCTGTTTTTCCCACCCAAACCTCTGTTCCTCTCTGATTGGCCAATATTTCTCATGCAGAGACAATGCACTTTCTATAGTGAAGGGCGGGTAAATCAGGCAGAGGAAAGTAAGGGCGGAAATTACATCAGGATTGGCTTCAAAATAGCCACAGTTAACATGGGAAATGCTAATGGTGCCCATACATAGTACAATTTTTTTCATCCAATCTTACCATTTCTATACAATATAAAGTTATCCTTTCAGTATATTCACTTAATTTACCCAAAAGCCGCATCTACACGCGTAGATGCGGCTCCGATCCTCCTTATCAATCGAGCCGCTGATGCAACTCGATTGATAAGATCTGACAGGACGGATCTTGCTTCCGCCGATTCCCTGCTCGCTCCCCGCGAGGGGACAATGGCAGGGAATCGAGCGGAAGATAAGCGGCGCCAGCGGGGACGAGCGGGGAATCGAATGCGGCGCACGCGCGTCGAGCAGGGACGTGGCGGGGACGCGGAAGAGGCGATCCGGCGGCTAATCGAGCCGCCGGATCGCAGCCTCATCTACGCGTGTAGATGAGGCTTTATACTACAAAGAAATGGTAAGATTGGATGAAAACAATTGTACCATGTATGGTCACCATAAGAAAGATTTTATTTTTTTTGTACTGTAGAAAAAGCACTGAAATCAAAATGTGGACAGTGCAATACATATGTTATGTAAGTAAAGCGAGTATTTACTTATATATGTGTTGTTCTTCCATATGTCTTCCATTCAATGTAAATGTATGTATGCCATTTTAAACAGCCCCTGGTCCTTATGCAATTAACTTTCTCCTGAGTTTTCTCCTAGGACAGTGATCTGTAAACTTGGCTCTCCAGCTGTTAAGCACTGTAACTTTTAATTTATGCATTCCTGCAGGTCGCTCCTGTTAAGATGATGGAAAGGTCCATTCACAGTGCCAAGTACATCTTTGTAGAAAACCTGTACAGAAGGTAAGAGTTTCTTGTCCAGCTTTGTTCCTTATTGTTGTGTAGTGTCCTGTTTTATATAGACTGAAGTATCTGTAATGTGCTAGAATCCATGTTACCCCTCTGACTGGAATGCACTTTGTCGCCTATAAAAAGTGGCAACTGGTATTCAGTAATCACGTGCAATTCATTCTCCTAGGAAGAAAATGTCAACAGACTTGAAATAAAGTCATCCAAACCCAGCAAGCTGCTGCTAAGATAGCTGGTTACAGAGAATCTGTAGTAAGAATAAAAAGCAGATACTCACCTAATGAGAGGGAAGGCTTTGGGTCCTAGTATAGAGCATTCCTGTTCTCCTCACGGTCCATGCGTTCCGTTCTCCTCACAGTCTCTGCATTCCAGCGCTGGATCCCTCGTTCAAATCTCCCGCCGTGGGAGGCTTCGTAAGTCTTCGGTAGCACTTGGGCGGCTCTGTACTGCTCACGTGCAAGAGAGGACGCTCGCGTGTTTGACGTATGGAGGGGCCCATCTTCAGAAGCCCGAGTGATTCGGGAAGACTCTCAAAGCCCACCAGGAGAGGAAGAGAGCAGTCTATGGACTGCTAACCGGGGAGCCTGCGTGGGAACACTGGGACTGTGAGAAGACCGGGAAGGCTCTATACGGCCGCTTTTCCTATCCTTAGAATAGTATCTGTTTTTTATTTTCACTTCAGATTCTCTTTAATGAACCAACAGCTGGAGGCATTAATTAGCTGAATTGAATCTTCTCTAATGCTGCCCCTACATGGTACCATTTTTTCCGATAAGATAATTTTGTTTAATTATTCCGTTAGATCAAATATAAAGATTTTTCCATGTCAGATTGGATTTTTATTGCAAAAACTTGATAATAGTTTGTTTTTCTGGATCTAAAAAAGGATTGTTTTTAAAGGGGCACTATGGCGAAAAATTGTAAAATGTAAAATATGTGCAAACAGACAAATAAGAAGTATGTTTTTTTTTCCAGAGTAAAATGAGCCATAAATTACTTTTGTCGTATGTTGCTGTCACATAAAGTAGGTAGTAGAAATCTGACAGAAACGACAAGTTTTGAACTAGTCCATCTCTTTATAGGGGATTCTCAGCAATTCTTCATAAAGGAAATCCCTAAACAGGAATTATACAATGATGTTCGCCAGCTTCCCTGCTCGCTACACAGTTTTTTGGCAGTTAGACAGAGCAACTGCCATTCACTAAGTGTTTTTGAAAATAAATAAATCCCTGAGCATCCCCCATGAAGAGATGGACTAGTCCAAAACCTGTCGCTTCTGTCAGATTTCTACTACCTACTGTAAGTGACAGCAACATAGGAGAAAAGTAATTTATGGCTCATTTTTCTCTGGAAAAACCGTACTTCTTATTTGTATATGTTTGCACATATTTTAAAATTTTTCCGCCATAGTGCCCCTTTAACTTTCATTAGATTTGATCGTTTTAGTGGAATAAACAGGGAAATTTAACGTTTATATTGTACCGTGTATGGGCACTATTAGGCCTCGTTCACATTGCGTTCTGCTCGCGCTCTCGCCCACGCTGATCGATTTTATTTATTTATTTTTTTACCAAATCACTCTGCGTGTTATAAGCGCTTTAGCAGAGCAATTATTGCAATCACTTCCTGGCGTCTGTCAGGAAGTGATTACTTTGCCCCCCGGAATGAATAAATACAATGTACCGTATTTCGCGCCGTATAAGATGCTCCAGAATATAAGACGCTCCTAGGTTTAGAGTGCAAAAACCAGGGAAAAAAAATAATAAACTAAACCTGGTGCGTCCATATTTCAGGAGCGTCTTGTACATGACCTCCCCAAATGGTGCCCTCCTGTGTCTCCATGTCTCCCCCAGGTGTCCTCCTGTCACCCCCAGTTGTCCTCCTGTACCCCCATGTGTCCTGCTGTATCCCCCCAAGTGTCCTCCTGTCCCCCCAAGTGTCGTGTCCTCCCAAGTGTCCTGTCCCCCACAAGTGTGGATCAACAGGGATATGTGAGGGAGCAGGCTGGTGTTGTACTTTGTTCTCTGGTTAAACTCGATGGACGTATCTTTTTTCAACCCTATGTAACTATATGTAACTTTAAAATCCAAAAACCGCCTCTAGTGTGAAGTGAGCCCTCATGGTTAACGGTAATTTACATAAGCGCACATCAATGTAAGTGAAGGGGTGTGCTTTTTTTTAGCTCATAGATGCACGTGCGTTTTTTTACCCCTAAATGAAAAAAAAAAAAAACACTTTTATTTGAAAACAAATCTTTGACAACTGCTACTGCTACAATAAGCAAAACGTGCTTTTAAAAAAGCGCACTGAACCACGCACTAAATCGTGTACAAACGCATGCGTTTTTTTTATCATGTGCTTTTATACGTTTCTCAACGCACCCAATGTGAACGAGGCCTAATAGGGAGTCTTGGATGAGAGTTTAATCTAAAGGAAAACTGAAGCGATAGGGATATCTAGGCTGCCATATTTATTATCTTTTAAGCAATACTGGTAGCCTGGCTATCATGTTGATCCTTAGCTATAGATCCCAAATAAGTACCGTATCTTGCGGACTATAAGACGCCCCTGACCATAAGACACACCTAGGTTTAGAGGACAAAAACCAGCGGAAAAAATATATACTAAACCTGGTGTATCCATGGTGAGGGGGCATCTTGTGGATTATGCCCCGTTTGTACCTCATGCCCCCTTGTACCTCTTATGTCTCCCTCTGTCCTCCTCTCTGCTCCTGTGTTCCCCATGTGTCTGCCTATGTCCTCCCTGTGTCCTCCTCTATGCCCCTTTGTGTCCCCCTGTGTCCTCTGCATGGGCACAGTACAGGGAGTGCCTGGCATTGTAGTGGATTGGAGGTTTGTATTGGCAGGCGTTCACAAGTCAGGAACTCTCTGCATTTGGACTATAAGAGGCAGTGACTTTTCCCCCCACTTTTGGGGGAGAAAAAGTGAGTCTTCTAGTCCAAAAACTACAGTATCTGAAGATCAGGTGTTTCTGACATTCTTGTCTGATCAGACAAGATTAGCTGCATGCTTGTTTCAAGAGTTATTCAGGTTCTACTACAGCCAAAGAGATCAGCAGGGCTGCCAGGCAACTGGTATTTTTTTTAAAGGAAATAAATAAGACAGCCTCCATATTCTTCTCACTTCAGTTGTCCTTTAAAAAGCAATTTCTGGTGGCGGTAGGTGTCCCCAAATTCCATGGCTGACAGTCTTGGTTTGATCACAGCTTAGACCTCATATTTTGGCACAGTGGCTCTGTTAAGTTTTTCCATTACTTATAGTGTTTGTGGCAAAGATGATGAAGAAGCAATAGGTATACAGATTGTGATTGTATGCATTTATTTTTGTTGTGGAACTGGAAATTTTAAGCAATAGCAAGCCAGAAATGTTCAAATGCTTGGAGGGGTACAAAGACTACTGGCAATAGAGCTGGTACTGAAGACATGGACACAGAGGATAGAATCGGAAACGATATCATAACATAAAGAAACACAGGAGTAAATGACTTACGGGACACAAAGTAAAAAAAAGTATAAAGGGTTTGTTTTTTTTGGCTGGAGTGAAACGGTTGTTAACGAATGTGCCATCCCTTATATTTTACTATAATTGTATTGTTTTCTTGATTGACCTTTAGGCCTCTTTGAGGGGAATTCATTTAACTCTTACATTTACTAAGGGGAACTTTTCTAGTATTTGTAGAAGTGGAGTAACTGATCCAAGCTTCCAGCAGAGGGAGCTCTGTGGATATTCATTGTAAAGTGGATTTTGAAGCTATTTGTTTTCTTTCATTTAGGGCAGATTCACACTATGAGAGCTTTTTAAACGCTAGAGATTTTAAAATCTCTTGCTAATGCAATGCTATGGGGGATTCTTACAAAATCACATCGCTCCAGTGAGAACGCACACATAGGCTAACATTAGCAAGAGCTTTTAAAATCAGAAAGTGCTTTGAAAAGCGCTTGTAGTGTTAACTAGCCCTAAATTACGGAGACGTACGTAGGGTTTTTCCTTTGTATATATTTTTTCTTAACCACCGATGCGCAGAGCTGGGACAAGGTCCTCCAGCACCCAAGGCTGAGACACCAAAGTGCGCCCCTCCATCCCTCCCACCCCAGCCGTCACACACTGATTGCTATTAGACTAAGAGGGCCACAGGGCCCACAACCTCCCCAACACCTTAATATCTAGTTATCTGGCGTGCAGTCACTGCTATGTATCCACTTTTCTTATTTCTTTCAGCTTCATACACAATTAGGAATGACAGCTGAATGAATTGTGCGCCCCCTCCTACACTGCGTTCTGAGGCTGGATCCTCTCCAGCCTATGCCTCGGCCCGGCCCTGCCGATGCGGGTCTGACTGGTGGGCAGGAGCTGTGCATGCAGGGAAATGCAGTCCTGGCAGAGATCCATCCACAGTCTGCATGACCAATAACGGATCATGTGATTTATGGAGGCAGAGGGACACTGTGAGTATCTCTGTGTGGGGTATTGGCACCGTATAAGAAAAGGGCAGATGAAGGAGATGTGTTAAAGCGGACCTGAACTCAGAACTTCCTCTTTGCTCTAAAAAAATAAGCAACAGCATAATAACCTTTAAAAGTAAAACATTTATTTGTTACAGCTGATACAAATCCTGCAGTAAATTTGCAGTGTGTCTACTTCCTGCTTTCATGGAAGCAGACGTAGGGTTAATATCCTGTGTACAAATTGGCTACTCTGCCATAGCAGAGGAGATTCCTGAGCTGACACAGCTGAGAAATCAAATTACAGTGGTGATTAGGCACAGATGAGGGGGAATTAGACAGGGTAAACTCTCTAAATACATACAGGATGCGTTTCTCTATATTTTCTTTCTGTCCTGTGCAAGAGTTCAGGTCCTTTTAAAAGAAGAGGTCTTTTGCCAGTGAGGGCTGCTGGGAAATATGGTTTTCACATTCCCGGGAATCCTGTTTAGCTGGTTACATACATGGAGGCTGCGCCAAAAAGACTTGCTAGTGCTATACCTTCATACCTTACATACTAGAAAATATTTTACATACTAGAAAAGGTATATCATGAAGGTATATTAAAGGACAACTAACATTTAAAAATAGTTACATTGAAAATACAAACATGCGATTGGGCCAAATCTGATCAAATTCTGATGACACTAGTGGTAACGTGTAGTCGCGGTTTACATCTGTGCTGATGCGATCCTCAACATGCAGCAAAGCACATACAGCAGAAAACAGCCCTTTGTATCAATCTTTTATGTCTCTTTAATGTCTAGTGAAGGGTTACTTTCTAAATGTTGTGTATTCAGCTATTTATAACATGTGTATTGTAACCTTTAGCTGGGAAATTCCATCCCTGCACCACTGCACAGCCAGCATACACGCAGCTCCTTCTCTGCTGAACATCTCATTGTCTGGCTGCATGCAGGGCTAATAAAGGCAGGGTTGGACTGGGACACTGACGGCCCAGCAGAGACGTTTCAGCCTGGGGCCACGCGCCTGATGATTTACCTTGGTACTCTGTAAAGTACTACAGAAGATGTCAGTGCTACAGAAATACATGATAATATTGTAGGACATAAGACTATGACTGTGGAAGGGATTAGATTGTGAGCTCCTCTGAGGATAGTCTCCCTCTGAGGAGGGCTTTTCGGTCTCTTTTAGCCCCCTATACTTTCCTACTGGTTTGGGTCACCCCAAGCTGCTTGGTTACTCTGAGGATAAACACAGGAAACAAATGCACACTCCAAGACAGCACTTGCCTTCTAAATGGGTCCACAGACAGCCTGTCAGCTAATAAAAAGTGCAAATACATATGCCTGTGTCTGCAGTACCAAATCCAGCAACAGCTGAAACAGGTGGCCATAGACACAAGAGAGACATCATGGCGCACAATTACAGATCATGTGACCAGCAGGGGGCACCGTGTGCAAGTAGCCCTTACTGGGGCCCCACTCCCAACACTGACCTGTCCCTAGCTAGGAGCTTCATGTAGTATTCTTTACTGCGGAAAGGTCAGTGCCGAGCACTCCTTGCCTTATCATACGCCTCCCCCGGGACTTGCTTGCACGCCTCTACACAAACAGTCTGTGGGACATTCAGCCGCACATGCTGATAAGTGAAGACCTTATGAGACCTTTCAGCGGTAAGGAAATCTGCATCTAAGAACTGTGGACATTTTCTGGGAGGTCATATGAGTGATCTGAATAAAGTTGCTTTTTCCATTTTTCCTTAACCTATAAGTCATGACACCTTTTGTTTATTTATTGCTGATATTTTGGTGGTGATGTGACTCCTGCCTTATGTACAGTCCTATAGGAGGATGTTTAATTGTATTGAGACTGACTTGATGTTTTTGATAACCTTTATTGAGGCACCACCTGTACCTGGTTACCTATACTCGGGCACCTATAACTTGCTACCTATACTGGAGGCACCTGTACCTGGCTAACCTATACTGGTGCACCACTATACCAGGCTACCTATACTGGGGCACCACCTATAGCTCGATACCTATGCTGGGGGCGCCTATACCTGGCTACCTATACTGGGGCACCTATGCCTGGCTACCTATACTAAGCACTCCCATACTAGCAGCAGGCTATATCAGCTCTTCCTTTGCCATTGGGATCGTGTTACCTACATCTGGTTGGTTCAGATGCCCTTTTGGTTTCCTTGGTGTCCTCATTGTGCATTGTCCGCAGGATTAACAGACAGTGCTTTCCGCAACTTGGCCTGATGAAGGGCCTTTCGTGCCCGAAACGAGCGTGTCGTTGCCTCTATTCAAAATTGCACTAAGTCTATAAATTAAGCTCATGTCTACGCTATAAATTCTGTATTGGAAATATCACAAGGAATCTCTAACAGAGAGTCTTTACTATTTTTCTATATATGTGTCAATAAAGTTTTTTGATATTTTTGCATTCAAAAGGTCCTGTTTGATAATTTTTACATTTTCATGGTTCTTTCTACATATGTGAAGTCTCGATAGGGTCGAGTGGATGACCCAAAAAGGACCAAAGGTTTTTTCTTTTTCCCTTTTTTGTAAAAAGACCACACTCCCAACTATATATAAAACTACCTATACTGGGGCACCACCTATAGCTGGATACCTATACTGGGGGCACCTATGCCTGGCGACCAATACTGGGGGAACCTATGCCTGGATATGTATACTGGGTGACCTATACCTAGCTAGGCACAAGTAGAACAAAGATGAGATCGGGAACAAAAGACACACAAACTGAGGTGACACAAAGGGAGACAAAAGAGGCACAGGGAGAACAAAGGGGGACAAAAGAGAACGGATTCAGGTTGAGAACAGACCTACAGTCCCTATCTCATTTATTAACTGGGGACTACCTGTATTTCGCTAGTATTTGGCTCCATCCAGATCATGTAATGGCCACTCCCACTTTTTCAACACAATGCTCTTCGGTGGAGGGGCCACACCCATTTTTTGCCGCTCCCTTCAGGGAGGGGGGGGGGGGGCTCAAATTATGGGCTGTTAGGGGCCACCTAAACATTAGCAGCACTTCTGGTGGGTGGTGTCACACGGTGGCAGAGAGCTGCAGTGACAAAAATGACTTAAAAGCGCATCATAGTAGTGAAGGCCATTTAAAGCACTGAAGCACAGATGTGGGGCTTGGGTGATTGTACTTACATTTGACATTTGTTTGTGACTTCCATTTTAGTACAAGAAACTGTCTTTAATAGGAGACCTCTTTTTCCTGCATTCCACACGACTGAACACACTTAGCACAATGGAAACCTTCCTTACTTGGCAGATCTGCTGAGCCGACTGCAGCACATTGTGAGCAGTGCTTGGTCGCATTGCACCAGGTTGCACATGAAGTAAGCCACATGCAGTTTCATTGAATTAAGCATGCAGTTAGCTGCAGGACCTGCCAGTAATGTAAGTTCTAAGTTTTGTATTCTGCAATGAGAAAAATAATAAGTTACTTACGTCAGTAGAGGGAAGCCAGAGGTTCCCCGTGTGCGAGATGGGCAAAAAACGGCGCAGGAAATAGGACATAATGTGAATTACAACTATACTCAACAGAACATTTTATATCGCACTGTTCTCCTGACCGACTCAAAGCACTCGAGCTGCAGCTACTAGGGTGCAATATATAGACAGCAGTGTTAGGGAGTCTAGCCCAAGCATTCCTTACTTGCTAAGGCTGTATAGTGTAATGGTTAAAGCTCCAGTATCGGGTCCCATTAGTTCGACCACTTTGCGCAAGAAAAGTGCGCCCTCTATGTATCTCTGGCGGCCGCGGGAGAGATATGTAGAAAGCGCACTTCCTCTCGCACAGACTGGCCGCGACTGGCAGAACTAACGGGACCCGATACCGGAGCTGCAGGCAGCAGAGAATGGCGGCGGGGAAGTGATCCATGCACATGGGGCTGGAGGAAGCCCCAGGTATGTGTAAAACTTTTTTTTTTTAATTTCGTCTCTGGTACACTTTAAGGGCTCCGCCTCTGACACATTCTCTGCTCTCCCTGTTCAGTAAGCCAGCACCTATTCAGTAGGAGAGCACTGCTATTGCCTATAGAGTGCATCGTAGTGGCTGCAGCTCTGGTGCTTTAAGTCCGCCAGAACAGCAGGGGTAACATCATAAACCCTGCCAAACTCGTATCCAATTGGCTGTTGCAATACGGAAGCAGAAAGACTCTCTGGACAGTATATGCAACACCTGATGTAAAGTCTTTCTCATTCGGATTTTCTACACATGCTGAATTATGCTTTACAGCAGTGGCATCATTCTATTTGTTGTTGAAAGTAACTGCCCAGGTTTTCATTTGCAGACATCTGGAGTGACTTTATTTTTATTTATTTAAGCCGAATGAACAATTCACAGCTTCAGGAAAGTCTGAAAGCCACATGTCTGCTCTCAACCCATATGCTGTTATAGTTAATTTTCAACGTCCTGTGAGCCAAAAAAAACAACAACTAATTATTAGGAGGTAAATGTTTGTGCAATGCATATGGTTGAGAGAATAATTATTATTTTTCTTAAAGGACAACTGTAGTGAGAAGAATTTAAAGGCTGCCATACTTACTTCCATTTGAACAATACCTGTTGCCTGGCAGTCCTGCTGATCTATTTGGCTGCAGTAGTGTTTGAATAACACCAGAAAGAAGCATGTGGCTAATATTGTCAGATCTGATAATAATGTCAGAGGATCAGCAGGGCAGCCAGGGTAACTGGTATTGTTTAAGGAATTAAATATGCAGCCTCCATATCCCTCTCATTACAGTTGTTCTTTAATGAAAGGAGAGACCCTTTTCAAAGAAAGATGACAGTATCAGAGCTGAATGGGTCTTTTTTTTTTTTTTTTTTCAGCACTGAAGAAAATTTGTCCTGATCTCTATTTTTATCACTTGGTTTGTGTCAAGCTGTGAGGTGAAAATTCTTTTGCCCATATACTGCTTTGAATTCCGTATGTCCTTTGTACAGAGCCAGTCTTCAGCTCCCCCTCCTATCCCAGCAGTCACAGATATAACCCCTCACCTTCTGTAATTACCCATGAGAGACTGTGCTAAGCCGGCCTAGCGATCCATTTGCTGTTACAGGCATCCGTCCCCAGCTCTGTGATAAGGCGGCCCTTTTGGTAGAGTTTAATCCTCAACCTCATTGAGGCGTCTCATCCTGTGACATCTCCATTAACTTGTCTGCACCTCTCTGTATTCTGCAGCGGGAAGATGTCTGAAGTGGATTATGTGGTTTTAACAGAGTGGTTTAACTGGATCACGAAGAACATTGACCTCTCAGTGGACCTGATAGGTAAGACCCTGAAGCTGCTCAGTGTATATATGTACAGTGGAGGAAATAATTATTTGACCCCTTACTGATTTTGTAAGTTTGTCCAATGACAAAGAAATGAAAAGTCTCAGAACAGTATCATTTTAATGGTAGGTTTATTTTAACAGTGGCAGATAGCACATCAAAAGGAAAATCAAAAAAATAACCTTAAATAAAAGATAGCAACTGATTTGCATTTCATTGAGTGAAATAAGTTTTTGAACCCTCTAACAATAAAAGACTTAATACTTAGTGGAAAAACCCTTGTTTGCAAGCACAGAGGTCAAACGTTTCTTGTAATTGATGACCAAGTTTGCACACATTTTAGGAGGAATGTTGGTCCACTCCTCTTTGCAGATCATCTCTAAATCCCTAAGGTTTCAAGGCTGTCTCTGTGCAACTCTGAGCTTGAGCTCCCTCCATAGGTTTTCTATTGGATTAAGGTCCGGAGACTGACTAGGCCACTCCATGACCTTAATGTGCTTCTTCTTGAGCCACTCCTTTGTTGCCTTTGCTGTATGTTTTGGGTCATTGTCGTGCTGGAACACCCATCCACGACCCATTTTCAGTTTCCTGGCAGAGGGAAGGAGGTTGTCGTTCAGGATTTCACGATACATGGCTCCGTCCATTTTCCCGTTAATGCGATTAAGTTGTCCTGTGCCCTTAGCAGAAAAACACCCCCAAAGCAAAATGTTTCCACCCCCATGCTTGACGGTGGGGACGGTGTTTTGGGGGTCATAGGCAGCATTTTTCTTCCTCCAAACACAGCGAGTTGAGTTAATGCCAAAGAGCTCTATTTTGGTCTCATCAGACCACAGCACCTTCTCCCAGTCACTCACAGAATCATTCAGGTGTTCATTGGCAAACTTCAGACGGGCCTGCACATGTGCCTTCTTGAGCAGGGGGACCTTGCGAGCCCTGCAGGATTTTAATCCATTGCGGTGTAATGTGTTTCCAATGGTTTTCTTGGTGACTGTGGTCCCTGCTAATTTGAGGTCATTCACTAACTTCTCCTGTGTAGTTCTAGGATGCTTTTCCACCTTTCTCAGAACCATTGACTTCCCACGAGGTGAGATCTTGCGTGGAGCCCCAGAGCGAGGTCGATTGATGGTCATTTTGTGCTCCTTCCATTTTCGAACAATCGCACCAACAGTTGTCACCTTCTCTCCCAGCTTCTTGCTAATGGTTTTGTAGCCCATTCCAGCCTTGTGCAGGTCTACAATTTTGTCTCTGACATTCTTGGACAACTCTTTGGTCTTTCCCATGTTGGAGAGTTTGGAGTCTGCTTGATTGATTGATTCTGTGGACAGGTGTCTTTTATACAGGTGACTAGTTAAGACAGGTGTCCTTAATGAGGGTGACTAATTGAGTAGAAGTGTCTAACCACTCTGTGGGAGCCAGAACTCTTAATGGTTGGTAGGGGTTCAAAAACTTATTTCACTCAATGAAATGCAAATCAGTTGCTATCTTTTATTTAAGGTTATTTTTTCGATTTTCCTTTTGATGTGCTATCTGCCACTGTTAAAATAAACCTACCATTGAAATGAAACAGTTCTGAAACTTTTCATTTCTTTGTCATTGGACAAACTTACAAAATCAGTGAGGGGTCAAATAATTATTTCCTCCACTGTATATATATATATATATATATATATATATATATATCTCTATATCTATATATATATATCTATATATATATGGGATCGAATCTGCTGCCAATCGTTCGCGCTAAACGCACCCGCCGATCCGATTTCCTCCCGAAATCGGATCGGTCCGTCGATCGCGCAGTGCGGGAAATTACCCTCGATCGCCCGCGGGTAGGGAGCGCGTCGCTAGCGGCGGCCGATCCGATCAGGTATACATTACCTGACGCTGGCTCCCGGGCGTCTTCTCCGCATCTTCTCCGCATCTTCTCCGCGCTGCACCCGCTCCATCCCGGCGCTTCCTGTCACTGCAGACACCGAGTGACACAGGAAGCGCCGGGATGGAGCGGGTGCAGCGTGGAGAAGATGCGGAGAAGATGCCCGGGAGCCAGCGTCAGGTAATGTATGCGCGGGGGAGGGGACAGCGGCGGCTCCACAGATTGTGATCGGTTTCAGGCTGAAACCGATTCACAATCTATTTGCAGTAAAGGCAGCCATACGATCCCTCTCTGATCAGATTCGATCAGATAGGGATCTGTCAGCTGGTCGATCTAATGGCAAATCGACCAGTGTATGGCTACCTTTATACTTTAATCCTCACAACTCTTCTGGCTTTCCTCACGTCGCTAATCATTCCCATACATCTACAGTGGGTTGCAAATGTATTCGGCTCCCTTGAAGTTTTCCACATTTTGTCACATTACTGCCACAAACATGCATCAATTTTATTGGAATTCCACGTGAAAGACCAACACAAAGTGGTTTACACGTGAGAAGTGGATCGAAAATCATACATGATTCCAAACATTTTTACAAATAACTGCAAAGTGGGGTTTGCGTAATTATTCGGCCCCCTGAGTCAATACTTTGTAGAACCACCTTTTGCTGCAATTACAGCTGCCAGTCTTTTAGGGTATGTCTCTACCAGCTTTGCACCTCTAGAGACTGAAATCCTTGCCCATTCTTCTTTGCAAAACAGCTCCAGCTCAGTCAGATTAGATGGACAGCGTTTGTTAACAGCAGTTTTCAGATCTTGCCACAGATTCTCGATTGGATTTAGATCTGGACTTTGACTGGGCCATTCTAACACATAGATATGTTTTGTTTTAAACCATTCCACTGTTGCCCTGGCTTTATGTTTAGGGTCGTTGTTCTGCTGGAAGGTGAACCTCCGCCCCAGTCTAAAGTCTTTTGCTGTCTCCAAGTGGGTCTCCAAGAGGTTTTCTTCCAAGTTTGCCCTGTATTTGGCTCCATCCATCTTCCCATCAACTCTGACCAGCTTACCTGTCCCTGCTGAAGAGATGCACCCCCCCGAGCAAGATGCTGCCACCACCATATTTGACAGTGGGGATGGTGTGTTCAGAGTGATGTGCAGTGTTAGTTTTTTTCCGCCACACATAGCGTTTTGCATTTTGGCCAAAAAGTTCCATTTTAGTCTCATCTGACCAGAGCACCTTCTTCCACATGATTGCTGTGTCCCCCACATGGCTTGTGGCAAACTGCAAACGGGACTTCTTATGCTTTCTGTTAACAATGCCTTTCTTCTTGCCACTCTTCCATAAAGGCCAACTTTGTACAGTGCATGACTAATAGTTGTCCTATGGACAGAGTCTCCCACCTGAGCTGTAGATCTCTGCAGCTCGTCCAGAGTCACCATGCGCCTCTTGACTGCATTTCTGATCAGCGCTCTCCTTGTTCGGCCTGTGAGTTTAGGTGGACGGCCTTGTCTTGTTAGTTGGCAGTTGTGCCATACTCCTTCCATTTCTGAATGATCGCCTGAACAGTGCTCCGTGAGATGTTCAAGGCATTGGAAATCTCTTTGTAGCCTAAGCCTGCTTTAAATTTCTCAATAACTTGATCCCTGACCTGTCTTGTGTGTTCTTTGGACTTCACTATGTTGTTGCTCCCAATATTCTCTTAGACAACCTCTGAGGCCATCACAGAGCAGCTGTATTTGTACTGACATTAGATTACACACAGGTGCACTCTATTTAGTCATTAGCACTCATCAGGCAATGTCTAAAGGGAACTGACTGCACTCAGATCAAAGGGGGCCGAATAATTATGCACACACCACTTTGCAGTTATTTATTTGTAAAAAAAATGTGTTGGTCTTGTGGAATTCCAATAAAATTGATTCATGTTTGCGGCAGTAATATGACAAAATGTGGACAACTTCAAGGGGGCTGAATACTGTTGCAACCGTGTGTGTGTGTGTGTGTGTGTGTGTGTGTGTGTGTGTGTGTGTGTGTGTGTGTGTGTGTGTGTGTATACGTACATACATACATACATACATACATACATACATACATACATACATACATACATACATACATACATACGCAAAAGTTTCGGCAATCTTGCCAATCATCATGATTTTCCTGTATAAATCTTTGGTTGTTAGGATAAAAAAAAATGTCAGTTAAATATATCATATAGGAGACACACACAGTGATATCTGCGAAGTGAAATTAAGTTTATTGGATTTACAGAAAGTGTGCAATATTGTTTACATAAAATTAGGCAGGTGCAAAAATTTGGGCACTGTTGTCATTTTATTGATTCCAAAACCTTTAAAACTATTGGAACTCAAATTGGCTTGGTAAGCTCAGTGACCCCTGACCTACAAACACAGGTGAATCCAATTGTAAGATAGAGTATTTAAGGGGGTTAACCATATGTTTCCCTCCTCTTTTAATTTTCTCTGAAGAGTAGCAACATGGGGGTCTCAAAACAACGCTCAAATGACGTGAAGAAAAAGATTGTTCACCATCATGGTTTAGGGGAAGGATACAGAAAGCTGTCTCAGAGCTTTCAGCTGTCTGTTTCCACAGTTAGGAACATATTAAGGAAATGAAAGACAACAGGTTCAGTTCAAGTTAAGACTCGAAGTGACAAACCACGAAAAATCTCGGATAGACAGAAGCGACAAATGGTGAGAACAGTCAGTCAACTCACAGACTAGCAGCAAAGACCTACAACATCATCTTGCTGCAGAAGCAGTCACTGTGCATCGTTCAACCATTCGGCGCACTTTACACAAGAAGATGCTATATGCGAGGTGCAGAGGAAGCCTTTTCTCCACCCACAGCACAAACAGAGCCGCTTGAGGTATGCTAAAGCACAATTGGACAAGCCAGCTTAATTTTGGAATAAGGTGCTGTAGACTGATGAAACTAAAATTGAGTTATTTGGGCATAACAAGGGGTGTTATGCATGGAGGAAAAAAGAACACAGCATTCCAAGAAAAACACCTGCTACCTACAGTAAAATATTGTGGTGGTTCCATCATGCTGTGGGGCTGTGCGACCACTGGCCAGTGCAGGGACTGGAAATCTTGGCAAAGTTGAGGGATGCATGGGGGAGGCATGGATTCCACAGTATCAGCAGATTCTGGAGAACAATGTCCAGGAGTCGGTGACCTAGCTGATGCTGCGCAGGGCCGGATCTTTCAACAAGACAACAACCATAAACCCTGCTCAAAATCCACTAAGGCATTCAAGCAGAGGAACAAGTACAACGTTCTGGAATGGCCATCTCAGTCCCCAGACCTGAATATAATTGAAAATCTGTGGTGTGAGTTAGAGAGCTGTCCATGCTCGGAAGCCATCAAACCTGAATGAACTAGAGATGTTTTGTAAAGAGGAATGGTCCAAAATACAAAAGGAGGAACTACTAAATATTGATTTTCATTTATTATTATTTTTTTAGGTCAGGGGTCACTGAGCTTACCAAGCCAATTTGAGTTCCAATAAATAGTTCTAAAGGTTTTGGAATCAATAAAATGACAACAGTGCCCAAATTTATGCACCTGCCTAATATTGTTTAAACAATTATTGCGCACTTTCTGTAAATCCAATAAACTTCATTTCACTTCTCAAATATCACTCTGTGAGTCTCTTATATGATATATTTAACTGACATTTTTTAGCGTAACAGCCAACAATTTATACAGAAAAATCATGACTATTAACAAGGTTGCCCAAACTTTTGCATATGTATATATATGTGTGAGTGTGTGTGTGTGTGTGTGTGTATATATATATATATGTGTGTGTGTGTGTGTGTGTGTGTGTGTGCGCGTGCGTGCGTGCGTGCGTGCGCGCGCACACACACTGTATATATGTATGTGTGTGTACGTACGTACAACCTGTACATTATAGTGTGTGTGAAAATGTTGCCTGTGTATTTTTTAAACATCACTTGGTTGAGCTATGGTATTCTTATCAATCCTTTGCAGAATCTGTCCGGTTTGGTTGTAACAGGGCTGCTACAGTATCATCCACAAACTCCAGTATTTTTTTCGGGAATATAAGACGCACTTTGTGTTTTATGTGTGTCTTATATTCCAAAGACAAGTCCGCGACTTAAGATTGCCCAACGATACGAACGCTGACGTGCTGCAACATTGGGGACTCCTTGCCTTGTCCCCCGTGTGGTCTTCCGGCCCCCACAAAGTCTCCTCTGCCCCCCCCCCCCCCGCCGTGTAAAAAATAATTAGCAGCAGAGCAGTTCACCTCAGTCATGATTCCATTGGCGATCAGGAGACATCTCCTCTTCTATGCGGCTTTCCCTAGTGAAGGCTTTTGCTGATGACACGATCATCAGAAGCCTTCACTAGAGGGAGCCCTATGGAAGATGAGAGGTCACCTGATCACCACTGGACTCACGGCTGAGGTGAGCTAGCTGCTCTGCTGCTAATTTTACATGGGAGCAGAGGAGACATTGTGAGGGGCCAGGAGGGGACACAGGAAACAGGAGAGGACACGGGGGGAGGGGGGGGCATGAGGGGACAGAAGGGGGTTAGGATGGGACACTGGAAAAAGGAGGGGACACTGGGGGGCCAGGAGAGGACACAGGGGACAGGAGAGGGCACAAGGGGGCCTGGAGGGAGCAAAGGAGGACAGAAGGGGACACAGGAGGACAATTATTGTGAGAGAACATCTACAAGACACTCCTGGAACATGGACGCACCAGGTTTAGTATATGTATTTTTTTCCTGGTTTCTGTGCTCTAAACCTAGGTGCATCTTATATTCCGGAGCGTTTATATTTCGAAAATTAAGGCATTCCAAATATTTATATTTTAATTTTATTTTATGTATTAGGGCCCGTTTCCACTACACGTGGTGCAATGTGATCAACGCATCGCACTGCAAGCAAAATGCAACCAATACATGTAAGTGGAGTCGTTTCCATTGGCGCAAATTTACCTACGTGATCCGGCACGATGTGACGCGGGGGAAATTATGGATAGCATGCTGCAGTTTTCTGCAACACGCATCCGGTTCCTGATTGCATCCAACAGGAAGTGCATGACGCATCCGGATATCCGGACGATGCTAGTGGAAATGTGCCCTTCGTTTTAATACGTCAAATATTTTTATTTTTAATCAGAAACATAGCAACCATCACAAATGAATGTGATATTTTGTTACAGCTCCACCTGGTGGTTTGACTGGTAAGTTGAGGCGGTCAATGAGATTTCAATTTCAATTTGATGCAAGATTATGAAAATACTACGTTCAAATTTATGCAGCGTGAAAATGAACCACTTGATAAATCCTTGTCTTATGTTTGTCTCAGGTACACTTTAGTCCCCTTTTACACTTACCTCCTGTGTCGCCCTGCATTACACATCCTCCCTGCAAGGGCAATGCAAGTCTATGAAGTCTTGCACATGTAACGCAATGTGACTCGGTACTCCAGGAAATAACCAAAGTCTGCAGCACATTGCCGCAAGATCCGTGCCTACCGCATGGATTATGCTGCAATGCAAGTGTATGGGCTACACAGTAAGTGTAAACAACCGGAACGCATGTGACGTGGCATGCATGTGCGTACAGACCCAGTGACGTACTACCTGCCCAGCAGGGAGTACATCTCTGAGCAGGGGGCGGAGCTATGCATATGACCATGTCGCTGCACGGTGGCTCAGTCATATGGAGGGTGGTTTCTGTGATGCGGTGCTTGCACAGTATCGTAACGCTAACCACAGATGTAAAGCCTTAAGGCACACATGGGCAATAGAAAATGAGAATATGATTAAAAGAACACTATCGATTTACATATTTTTTTCAATTGAGATAGGAATTGTTTGGGAAGTGCTGCTAAGTACTGGTGTATACATTTCACAGGAAACCTCTTTGTTTACCGTTATCAAAATACTTTCAAACTTTACTGATGCCAAAACTGACGACAGAATGAGCCATGAGGGGAGGGGAAATTCCCATCACACTTGATCAGCTAACCCTGTGTGTAAGGCCCAGTGCACACCGAGCGGTTTTTGGAGCGATCCGCCGGCCGCATCCGCCTGGAAAAATGCTTGGCTAATGTATTGCAATGGGATGGTGCACACCGGCGGTTTGAGGTTTTTGCCAAGCCGCAAACGCGCCTCCTGCTGCGCGTTTGCGGTTTGCTAAAAAAACTCAAACCGCCGGTGTGCACCACACATTGAAATACAATAGCCAAGCGTTTTCACTGGCTGATGCGGCTGGTGGATCGCATACAAAATCCGCTTGGTGTGCACCCGGCCAAATATCTGCTCTCTGCTCCCAAAACCGCTAGCGTTTTGACGATCTGCTAGCTGTGTGTGTGTGTGTGAGAGAGAGAGAGAGTGAAAGCTCCAAACAGCTGCAGCTTCTGTGTCCTGTGTTTCTGACTGAAGTGTCTAAAGAGAGCAGAGGAAACTTGTTATGAACATTTGTAATTGTCACAGCTTTTCATACTGTTTTTGCTTTCTGAGAAAAATACTCTGTAGTCTGATATGCAACACTGGCTGTGCATTGAAGCAGACACCCCTTCTGCAATTGATTTGTCCCAATATAGCTAAATCCTACACTCAATAAATTAAAGCTTTTGCCTCTGATATTTAACATGAAAAGTAGGAAAATGTTTACATAGCTACTTAGACATTATTTGTACATTGTCATTTTAGAACACTTGGGCATTGATAGTATTCCTTTAAGTACAAAATAAGAGTTTACCTTCTGTAAAAGCTGCATTAAAATGTGTTTTTTTTGTCTTGCAATGCTCCTCGAGGTAATATTACGTGTCAGGAGGAAGCTTTTCAGTGTCAGATGCAAGTGCCTCTCCATTGCCCTTTGATGTGACGAATGAGTTAAATGAGCAACAGAAAAGCTCAGAAGCTCTGCTCATAAACTAAGTTCCACTGACATCTGCTCCAACCTGTGTTTCTGCAGAAAATGTACACAGTTTTTACTGGAGATAGCTTCAGATTTTATTATCATATGCTTTATTTATGTTGCACAAATTTTATTACATGGTCACTGTTGGACTTAGATGGAATAAGTCTTATTTTGGCTTGGGTTAAATTGATTCAATGCCTGACTTCTGATATATTTTTATCCACAGTGCTTTATGTGTCAGTTGCTGCCACAAGGCTGTAATGAAGCTGTCACTGGCACAGCTGGACCCCCTGACTGTTAGCATACACTGCAGACAGTTCATCAGAGAAGTGTGCCGCTGTGATTGGTTGTATTTTGGCTGCCGCACCGGGGTGAGACAGGGAATTCAGATAGGCTTATCCTGCATTTGCAGTCTTCCAGGGATAGAGGAAGCCAGCTTGTATTCCAGCACACCAGTAGCACACAGTTTTTTGGGAGGAACATGTCTCAAACTGCAGACAGATAGGTTTTTGAAGTAATGTGGGTTAACTGGTCTGAGTAAAGCTTTACCTCTCTAGACAGACTGTTGGTGCTTTTTATTTGCTTGCCTCACCTCTCATGTTTCCAGGATGTCACACAGAGAGAAGGACTTTACTCCTGTCTGGGTTCACCAACCCATTGACTGCTACTTCATACATTGTAGGCTTCTCAGCAGACTGGACAAACCTCTAAACCAGGGGTCCCCAAACATTTTGGGTCGAGGGCCGGGTCAACATACTTCAGACTGCTGTCAGGCCGGAGTATACATAAAATGATGTAGAAGTAGATGTAGAAGTCTTTGCGGGCCAGTGAAGCTTACCCAGGTGACAACCTGCAGTCCAATTGGACAGTAGTGCCACCTGATGTGGAATTTGATTGGAAACCAGCAAATGACTACTTTCTGGCTTCCATGTGGATGGGTGGTGCCAGCACTGCTATTCTATATGCGGACCAACAATATTTAAAGATGTAGCTGACCGCATCTATAAGTAATACATTTTGTGTGGAGGGCCGGTAAAAAAGCCTCAGGGGGCCACATTCTCAATTGATTCGGTGACCACCGGTGAATATTATGTTTGTGACGGTACTCATGACATATCCAAAGACAAAATAAGGTAGCTTCAAGTATCCGTTAGCCCGATTTGGTCATCACCACCAGTGAATATTATTCTTGTGAAGGTTCTCATGACCTATCCAAAGAAAAAATAAAGTAGCTTCAAGTATCCATTAGCTAGACTGTTTGCTGTAGTAAATGGATCACCTGTACTTATAACTCTCAGTGTATCTCCTCCACTCATTTGAACTGCCTCTGTTATGGGGAAACAGTGGGCCAGTGGGGTACAGTGCCATGTGCAATGGGGTAAAGAGCTGTGTGCAACCCCCCCCCCCCACACACACACACACACACACACACACACACGCTTCTGAGGTCATGGATGTGAGCCAGGGATTAGACTGTAAGCTCCTGAAGGAAGATGGGTGATACCCCCTATGTCCTTGGCAGTCCTGTGGTCTCCGGGCTCCCCTGTGTCCCTGTGCTCTGCTCTGCTTACTCCCCCTGGCAGCATGTCACCCCCGCCCCCCTCCTTCCGCAGAGTCGGGCAGCATATCACTTACCCCCTTCCTGCTGCTTGGCTCTGCTTTGTATGTGGCCATGCTCCATTCCCCTCTGTCCCTCCGATGTATATGCGGAAGATGGTGGCCAAATATAAATCAATAATGATAATAGGATAGCGGCTCTGTAGATTAGGGTCCTCTCTTCATGAGGTCATCAAGTGAGGACCCATTAAGACATAGAGAAGTATGGATTCTGGTGTATACAGAGTTGCTGTCCTGCTAACAGTGACACCAACTGCCTCTGCAAATACTGTACATCAAAGGGCTGGAGGGGAGTAGAGAGCGGCCACATACAAAGCAGAGCCTGCAGGACAGGGGTGAGTAAAATGCTTCCTGTTTCTGCGTACACAACATCGAAGGGGACGGCAGGGGGATACAGCCATATTCATACCATAAGGCGCACCAACTCATCCTCCCACCCCTCTTTTTTTGGAGAAAAATAGTGCATACGGGTAATTCTTTTCTTTGGACATTCCAGTGAATAATATTGATAATGTTTCTTGTGTAAAGTGCAGCTGCTGTTCCCAACCACTGGTAGATTTCACTCAATACACAGACTTATGTTCACTGCACCACAGAGTGTCATCTCATAGCTACTATATTTAAAGGTGTTTATATGTTTCCCTCACAGTGTACCTGCAGACATCCCCAGAGACCTGTTACCAGAGGCTGAAGAAGAGGTGTAGGCAGGAGGAGAGGGTCATACCACGGGTAAGATCACACACATTCATTTACTACAGAATACCCAGATAGTTCACGGTGACCCGGAGCCATTGGGAGAGTGTAAGGAGCTAAAAGACACCAAAAAGTCCTCTTACTAAAAAGCAAGACTGAATATTATTTTCCTTTCCTAAAACAGAAGGTATTTGTGATGATTCAGCATGAAGTGAGCAACTGCGGTTTCCCATGACGCATCACTCCCGAGTATGCAAATAATCTATGCCCCTGAAAGCAAGGTGCGCATCCAGAACTGCTGGAGTATAGTGAGCCTACATCTCAGTCTTCAATGTCTTGTCTTTTTGTAAAGCTAGCTTGACACCTAGGGCCATATGCAATTTGCCTTTTCACCTGAGTTTTCTCCTCGGAGATAATGTTTCATCTCAAATTTAAAAAACTTTTCCAGCACTTTTCAACTAAAAAAAGTACGAAAAAGTAGGTGAAAAATTGATACCAAAATTATCTTAAGTATTTTCTTGCTTTCTGGTGCCTTAAAAGGCATTTAAAGAGAATCTGTATTGTTAAAATCACACAAAAGTAAACATACCAGTGCGTTAGGGGACATCTCCTATTACCCTCTGTCACAATTTCGCCGCTCCCCGCCGCATTAAAAGTGGTTAAAAACAGTTTTAAAAAGTTTGTTTATAAACAAACAAAATGGCCACCAAAACAGGAAGTAGGTTGATGTACAGTATGTCCACACATAGAAAATACATCCATACACAAGCAGGCTGTATACAACATTCCTTTTGTATCTCAAGAGATCATTGTGCGTTTCTTTCCCCCTTCTGCTCTCATGCACTGAAGTTTCAGGCTGCTCTTTTCTTCCTGCAAACAGCTTTGCCCTTGTCTGTAATCCTCAGTATGTGAAAGCCCAGCCAGCTCAGAGGACGATTTATCCAGCTTGTAAAAGATAAGAGAGAAGAGAGAATCTGCCATAATCTAAATAACACACAGGCAGTGTGCAGAGAGGGGCCTGGAGGGGGGAGATTCATCACAGAACCACAACAATGATGAACTTGGCAGCCTTCCAGACACAGGCCGACAAGTCTGACAGGGGAAAGATACATTGATTTATTACAGAGACTGTTATAGTAGAAAGTGCTGTAGTAAGCCAGAACACATTAGAATAGCTTTTGGAACTTGTAGTATGATAAAAAACAGGATGCAATTTTTGTTACGGAGTCTCTTTAAGTAACAAGCTTAAAAATATCACCTAGGAGAAAACCGGGGAGAAAAAGGTACCGGTAGTTGTATATGGGCCCTAGTTTGAAATCAGTCTGTTTTGCAGAACAGTCCACAACGGACCAACAGACATCGATGCATCCTATGTAACTTATAGGATCAATTCAGATGTGCTGACTTGTCTGTCCTGCCTGTTGTATTGATGGAACGCAAAGTCTTGTCCTGCATGACTGGACACAGATGGAAGTCTGACATGACATAGGTAGGATGCTATCTACATGTCAGTTACAACAGACACAACAGAAGTGGTGAGAACTATGGGATTGGACTGTGGATGGTCATACCAGATCCACTGTTTTAATGTGAACCTGGCCTAAGCATTATTGCCTGATGATTCCAATATATACCAAATCCACAATAATACAAGCCACACGTCCTGCACCTTTTAAAAAAAAAAAAATTTAGGCTGTTTTTACATTGCAAATTGCAGTGCCATTCTAATTTTGATTTGTGATGCCTCTGCAATTTTCACTGGATGCTAGAAACAATGCAGCATGCAGGACTTTTCAAATTGCATCAAAATCGAGCTGGAATCAAAATGGAATTGCGTGTAATGTAAAAGAGCCCTGAAACTGATTAGATGTTCAATTTTATCGATACAGCAAATGAAAGAAATGTCAGTTAAAAATTGGGGCCCAACCCTATTTAGATTCAAACTATCCCTCAAAATTTTCCACCTGGTCAGATCAACTTTGTTTAAATGTGAGGTTTTCTTTTTATCGGATCTAAAGCTCCATACACTTACTAGATGAAACTCGTCCGAGGTGCCCAATAGCAGTGGCTACAATCCACTCTCACAACACTCCTTGCATAGGAGCAGAACGTCACTAGCCCAAGGCAACATGCATCTAACCTGCACGGGCCTTAGGCCCGCTTCACACAGACACATGTCGGGCAGTAAAGGACTGCCGTGGAGCTTGTGGTTTAAAGGAGAACTGTAGGTGGAAAAAAAGAGTTGAACTTACTTGGGGCTTCTAATAGTCCCCCACAGACATCCTGTGTCCGCACAGCCACTCACCGATGCTCTGCCTGCCGCCGGTTCACTTCTGGAATTTGCGACTTTAAAGTCTGAAAACCACTGCGCCTGCGCAGCCGTGTCCTCACTCCCGCTGATGTCACCGGGAGTGTACGGCGCAGACTCCGCATGGTCTGCGCAGGCCCGGTGATGTCAGCGGGAGCGAGGACACGGCTGTGCTGGCGCAGTGGTTTTCAGACTTTAAAGTCGCAAATTCCAGAAGTGAACCAGAGGCAGGGACTGGAGCATTGGTGAGTGGCTGCATGGGCATAGGACATCTGTGGGCGACCGTTAGAAGCCCCAGGCAAGTTCAACTCTTTTTTTTCCCCCTACCCCCCTACAGTCCTCCTTTACAGGGAACCTAAACTGAGAGGAATATGGATGTTTCCTTTTAACCACCCTGGCGTTCTGATTAAATCGCCAGGGTGGCTGCGGGAGGGTTTTTTTTAAATAAAAAAAAAACTATTTCATGCAGCCAACTGAAAGTTGGCTGCATGAAAGCCCACTAGAGGGCGCTCCGGAGGCGATCTTCCGATCGCCTCCGGCGCCCAGAATAAACAAGGAAGGCCGCAATGAGCGGCCTTCCTTGTTTTGCTTATATCGTCGCCATAGCGACGAGCGGAGTGACGTCATCGACGTCAGCCGACGTCCTGACGTCAGCCGCCTCCGATCCAGCCCTTAGCGCTGGCCGGAACTTTTTGTTCCGGCTACGCTGGGCTCAGGCGGCTGGGGGGACCCTCTTTCGCCGCTGCTCGCGGCGAATCGCCGCAGAGCGGCGGCGATCAGGCAGCACACGCGGCTGGCAAAGTGCCGGCTGCGTGTGCTGCTTTTTATTTCATTCAAATCGGCCCAGCAGGGCCTGAGCGGCAGCCGCTGGCGGTGTTGGACGAGCTGAGCTCGTCCAGACCGCTCAGCTGGTTAAACAATACCAGTTGCCTGGCAGTCCTGCTGATCTCTTTACCTGCAGTAGTGGCTGAATTACACACCTGAAACAAGCATGCAGCTAATCCATGCAATAGGAGAGAAGAAACAGGAGCGCCTCTCTGGTGCATTAACGTTTTTAATAAAAATTCAAGCGCATTAAAATTACACTTACAATGTGTAAGGTGGAATCAAGCGTGTTTCAAAGCCTGCCGTCCGTTCCCCTCCTGGCTCTCTCCTGGCTCAGGACCTGACGAAGGCGTGGTCAACGCCGAAACGCGTCGTGACGTCAGACGGCAACAGCGTAGCGAGGCCCGCCCACCAGACCCTGTTCCGCATCGCAAACATCGCGCTTCTCGCTCTGGCCAAGCGAGAGAGCCAGGAGGGGAACGGACGGCAGGCTTTGAAACACGCTTGATTCCACCTTACACGTTGTAAGTGTAATTTTAATGCGCTTGAATTTTTATTAAAAACGTTAATGCACCAGAGAGGCGCTCCTGTTTCTTCTCTCCTATTGCACAGATTGCTGGCGCCACCCAGCGTTTGGAGCAGCACCTGGGAGCATCATCTTCCTCCATTTAGTGCTCAGCAGCGCAGGAATCACTACACCTATATGCAGCTAATCCAGTCTGACTTTAGTCAGAGCACCTGATCTGCATGCTTGTTCAGGGGCTGTAGCTAAAAGTATCGGAGACACAGGATCAGCAGGAGAGTCAGGCAACTGGTATTATTTTAAAAGGAAAAATCCATATCCTTCTCAATTTAGGTTCCCTTTAAGTGCTCCCATTCAAGTGAATAGGCAGCATTGGTACCATAGCTTCTTGTCATTTGCACACAAACTGCGTTTTGGTCTCTTATTTTCCTGTCGTTCGAGGTGACCCTGGAAGCAGCAGGTTGACGATCTCCCATGTGCCACTGCACAGGCTGCAAGATTGTTTTCTGCACGCATACAGAAAAGTATTCGGTTGGGACGCCTCTGTGAACAGGGCTTAATAGTGCCACTGAGGGACCACAGTTGAAATGCGTGTGACCTTTGTCTATGTCCCTGTAAGGAGATTATCACCTCTCTTCTTTTCCTTTGACACCCATTCGAGCAGAGCAGCAGGAAGTGAGTGAAATTTTCCCCGCCATGGACCAGACAGCAATAAAAGCCTATAACAAGACTTGTACTCTTATTGTAGAAGAGCTGATAATATGAACTGTCAGATCAGAGAGAGATCTGTTGGCACCGCTGGCCAATTCCCAATCAATTTCAGCATGAAGTCTTTCAGGAATCGGTCTTGTAATGCCACATCCGCTGCCTGGCTGCTGTCCCTCCAATGTTAATGTACCCCCCCCCCATTCCATTCAAATCTCACCTATTTCAGTGACTGTCCAGCTGCTCCTGGTCTCGTCTGCTGCTACCCAATGAGAGCCCCATATGGCTACCGCATATACTGTAGCACGTGCGTGTGTGACATCAAAAAGCAGCCGAGACTGGGTGCAGCTGGACAGTCATGGAGCAGGTGGTGGGGGAGCATATTTACATTTGGGGGGGCAGTAGCCAGGGGTACCTTTGCAGTTTCGCCTTTAGTTATTGCTACGCATCTGATTGACCTCCTGAGCATGAGATGTCCCAGCATGCTCTATTGATACATGTGACGAATTTTGGCGCAAAATCGATCAAATTGTTGATTGGGCATGCTTGTTACAGCACAGATTTTCATTCAATAAGATTATCGGGTCGTAAAATTGATAGATGTATGGACACCTTTAGTCAGCAGCACTGAGCTAAGGCACCACTGAAGGTAGCCTCACAAGGAGCTTTCGTGATGTCTCTGGACAGTGAATTACAAAGGCAGTACATATAATAGAAACAGCCATTCCAGGGAAGAAAGACCTCACTGTGAAAGCAGTCTGACTTGAATAAGGTTACCATAATAACCTAAGCTCAACAAATCCTCTGTCTGGAAGGCCCTCGGTGTTCAGGGAGAGAAGAACACACGAGGTGAAAGGGTGTTCCTCTGACTTGTTAAATTCAGAGAGTATTTATACAGGAACAGGGTTAGGCAGCGCATTGCAGTGCTCTAATCACAAGACATATAGCTTCCTCTAAATAAAAAGCCTGCTGGTTTCTGCACCACCAACACCTGACTGGGTACCCCACAGAGGTCTTCTTCTGCTAGATTTACATGAGCTAACCAAACCTTGTTCTAACTGTAATAGGATTATTGAATTTCAGCCTGATTATATTAAGATCTATACAGTCGCCTTTCATGACTAGCATTACATTTTTACTTAAAGGAATACTAAAATTAAAAAAAAATTTTTTTACTTACCTGGGGCATTTTGTGCCCACAACGTCATCTTAATTCCCTCCGGGCAGCAGGGGCGACCCCCAGAAAGCTGGCCCATCGCCGGCCACTGCTCTTGTGCGACCCCAAGCTGTGCGCACCCTGATCTGGCTCCCAATGCCAGGAGCGCATGCACAGTAGCGTTTTTTGCGTGAGCACAAATCGGGGTGCGCGTGGCTCGAGGTCACGCATGCACAGTAGCATGCGACTGGCAGCAACGAGCCAGCTTTGCAGAGGTCACTGCTGCTGGCTGGAGGAAAGCAGGAGGGTGTAGTGGGCACAGGACTCTAGCGTGCTGCAAGAAGCCTCAGGAGCATCTCGCTCCTATGCAGTAGAGCGGACCCGATCTGGCTGAGCTATTTCTGCCTAAGCCCATTGGAAAGCTGCTTCTGCGCCTGCGCTGCAGCCGGGAAGGTATATATTGTTGGTGCTCCTGTGCCACAGCCAGCACTGGATCCCGAAGGTTGAAGAGGAGGGGGAAGCCTCATTAAGATCCAGAGGCTTCTCCCTCATGAGGGTAAGTATCCCCCAGGGCATGTTTTTTTTTGTTATAGATTATCTTTAAAGGGACAATGTAGGGGGGTCAGGGGAAAATGAGTTGAACTTACCCAGGGCTTCTAATGGTCCCCCGCAGACATCCTGTGTTGGCGCAGCCACTCACCGATGCTCCGGCCCCGCCTCCAGTTCACTTCTGGAATTTCAGACTTTAAAGTCTGAAAACCACTGCGCCTGCGTTGCCATGTCCTCGATCCCCCTGATGTCACCAGGAGCGTACTGCGCAGGCCCAGTATGGTCTGTGCCTGTGCAGTACACTCCTTGTGACATCAGCGGGAGCGAGGACATGGCAACGCAGGCGCAGTGGTTTTCAGACTTTAAAATCTGAAATTCCAGAAGTGAACTGGAGGCGGGGCCGGAGCATCGGTGAGTGGCTGTGCGGGCACAGGATGTCTGCGGGGGACCATTAGAAGCCCCGGGTAAGTTCAACTCATTTTCCCCCGACCTCCCTACAGTATCCCTTTAAGCTATACTTCTCACGTATATGCCAAAAATGTTGGCAGCTGTATTTGTACACCAAATACTAGTCCTGCAGGGAAGAGCAGCTTCTATTCATGTTCAGCTAACACACCTCAGTTGTTGAAGATCTTGGCGATGCCTCTCGTTACTGTAGTGGTGGCAGCAGTGAGTTTTTCCTTAGGAAGCTATGAATGGAGAGGGTCACAGGCTCTTTAGAGAGCAGTAATGGAGCGGGTAACTGGCTGCATAAGTGGGATTACAGTGAGAGATTGACACTCGCTGCCGCAGTCTGTAATATAGAAGTGGCAAGAGAGAAGCTAATGAGGAGCAGGGAAACTTGGCGAGAGAGGTTACCATGGGAATTGTTCAGTCACAGAGGTGAACAATAGGCTGTCAGCAGAGGACAGAGCTCACCTGATACTTGTTATTAATATGGATGCCAGCGTTGCAGCCTCTGATCTGCTGCCCCCAAGGACTAAACATGTATTATTTTGCAGGAGTATCTGTACGACATTCACAGTCTGTATGAAGAGTGGCTCATTAAACAGTCCTCGTTCCCTATTCCTGCGCCGGTTCTCGTAAGTATTGTACCTCTTCACAAAAGGCACATCCATTCTGCACTCTGCACACTTCTCTATTACATAGAAAAAGTAAAAAAAAAAAACTATCAAGGTACACCATGTAACCCTAAAAAAGTTTGCTAGTAAAATTCAACATTAAGATTTAAAGGGATACTGTAGGGGGGTCGGGAGAAAATGAGCTGAACTTACCCGGGGCTTCTAATGGTCCCCCGCAGACATCCTGTGTTGGCGCAGCCACTCACCGATGCTCCGGCCCCGCCTCCAGTTCACTTCTGGATTTTCTGACTTTAAAGTCAGAAAACCACTGCGCCTGCACGCCCGTGTCCTCGCTCCCGCTGATGTCACCAGGAGTGTACTGCGCAGACACAGACCATACTGGGCCTGCGCTGTGCGCTCTTGATGACATCAGCGGGACCGAGGACACGGCAACGCAGGCGCAGTGGTTTTCAGACTTTAAAGTCTGAAATTCCAGAAGTGAACCGGAGGCGGGGCCGGAGCATCGGTGAGTGGCTGCGCCAACACAGGATGTCTGCGGGGGACCGTTAGCAGCCCCGGGTAAGTTCAACTCATTTTCCCCTGACCCCCCTACAGTATCCCTTTAAAGCGGGCCTGAACTCAGAACTTCCTCTCTGCTCTAAAAGATAATTAACAGCATAATAACCTTTAAAGAGACACTGAAGCGAAAAAAATATATGATATAATGAATTGGTTGTGTACTATTAAAATTACTAGAAGATTAGCAGCAAAGAGAATATTCTCATTTTTATTTTCAGGTATATAGTGTTTTTTTCTAACATTGCATCATTCTCTAATATGTGCAGATTACACAACACTCAGCATTCAAAATGAGTCTTTCAGAGCAGTCTGTGGCAGAGGAAAAGTAAAAAATTAAATAACAGTTGAGATAATAAAAGTCAGAAAACAGCCCTCTCCACGACTTTGAAAGTCGTAGAGCTTAATGGCTTTTTTGCATAGAGATAACAACTGGAGTTTCTTAAATCTTCCTGTACTGGAAACAATTAGACTGATGTATCTGATCTTAATGTTTTATTTCTTAGCTGTACTACACATACAAATCATAATATCATAATTTTTTTTTTCGCTTCAGTGTCTCTTTAACAAAAAAAAAAGTATGCAGTTAAAATCCGACAGAACCGACAGGTTTTGGGCCAATCCATCTCTTCATGGGAGATTCTCAGGGGTTTCTTTGTTTTCAACAGCATTTCATGAACAGCAGTTAAGTCTATCTAACAAAATAGTGTGCAAGTGAGTAGAGAGGCTGGCTGGTATCTTACTATTTTGGCAGTTATACTGCTGTTCAGGAAATGCTGTTGAAAACAAAGAAAACCCTGAGAATCCCCCATGAGGAGATGGATTGGCCAACAACCTGTTGGTTCTGTCAGATTTTTACTGCCTACTTTTTTCCCGATAATGGTCTTTTTTTAAAGAGGAACTCCAGTGAAAATAATGTAATAAAAATAGTGCTTCATTTTTACAATTATGTATAAATGATTTAGTCAGTGTTTGCCCATATTTCCTCTCCCTGATTTACATACTGACATTTATCACATGGTGACATTTTTACTGTTGGCACGTCAGTGGAAGGAAATGCTTTTTTGGCAGTTGGAAACAGCGATTTCCCACAATGCAATGAGGTTCACAGACAGGAAAACATCATACTGTGGGAGGGGTTTCACCACAATATCAGCCATACAGCGCCCCCTGATGATCCATTTGAGAAAAGGAAAAGATTTCTCATGGGAAAGGGGGTATCAGCTACTGATAGGGGTATAGTTTAATTCTTGGTTACGGTTTCTCTTTAATTTAACCACTTGACGACCAGGGGATTTATGGCTGATCTGTGCTGCGTGGGCTCTCCAGCCCGCAGCACAGATCAGGATAGAGCCAGGGCCATCAGACTTACCCCTTTTTTTCCCCACTAGGGGGATGTCCTCCTGGGGGGGTCTGATCGCCGTCGGCTTGCTGCGCTTTGCGGGGGGGGGGGGCTCTTCAAAGCCCCCCTCCGCAGCGTTCTCTGCGCTCCGTCCCTCTCCCTCCCTCCCCCTGTGAGCTGCGCAGGACGGATATCCGTCCTGCGCATTGAAGGATAGGCTTCAGCCTATCATAGGCCGGCGATCCCCGGCCAATCAGAGGCCGTGGATCGCCTATCTGCTTTACGGCGCTGCTGCGCAGCAGCACCGTATGATGTAAACAGCGGGGATTTCTTCCCCGCGTGTTTACATTTTGCCGGCGAGCCGCGATCGTCGGCTCTCCGGCTGTTCACGGAGTCACCCTCCGTGAACGGACATGGAGAGGCCGCTCGAACGAGCGGCTGTTTCCATGGAAACCCGCAGACGACCAGTTTACGCCAATCGGCGTTAGCTGGTCGTCAAGAGGTTAAGGCAGAAAATGCCAATTATTTTCATTCACACGAAACTCTGGGTGATATACAGTAATAACCTGAAAGGAAAAAGCTGCATACCTCGCTGGGAAGGCTTCTACTGGTACCTTCTTATCTTCCTCTTAAAGGACCACTCCAGCAAAAAAAAGTAAGCCATTAACCCATTCAGGTTCCGTGGTTTTCACGTGAGAAATGTTCACCTCCCATTCATTAGCCTATAACTTTATCACTACTTATCACAATGAACTGTTATATATCTTGTTTTTTCCGCCACCAATTAGGCTTTCTTTGGGGGGTACATTTTGCTAAGAGCCACTTTACTGTAAACGCATTTTAACAGAAAGAATAAGAAAAAAATGGAAAAATTCATTATTTCTCAGTTTTCAGCCATTAGTTTTAAAATAATACATGCCTCCATAATTAAAACTCACGTATTGTATTTGCCCATATGTCCCGGTTATTACACCGTTAAAATTATGTCCCTATCACAATGTATGGCGACAATATTTTATATGTAAATAAAGGTGCATTTTTTTCCATTTTGCATCTATCACTATTAACAAGTTTAAAATAAAAAAAATATAGTAATATTTCATCTTTACATTGATATTTAAAAAGTTTAGACCCTTAGGTAAATATTTAAAAAAAAAATTTTATTGTAATTTTTTTTTTTTATAGTAAACATTTTATTTGGGATTTATAATGTAAATGTGTGTTCATTTTAATTTATTTTTATTTTCAGTTGTATTACTACTTTTTGGCCACAAGATGGCGGCCATGAGTTTGTTTACATGACGTCACTCTAAGCGTAACACACGCTTAGAGTGACGCCTCGGGGAGGGAGCGGCCAGAAAAGGCGCAGCTTCCGAGAGAAGCTGTCGCTTTTTCAGCGGGGGAGAGGAATCAGTGATTGGGCACCATAGCCCGATACATTGATTCCCTGGCTACCGAATCCGCGGCCGGGAGTGCGCGTGCACGTGCGCGATCGGCCGCGGTAGCGCGCATGGTTCCTGGAAGTAGTTTCTACGTCCAGGAACCAAAATAGGTTAAGGTCTTACAATACCAAACAGTTTTGGACTAGTCCTCATGGGGGATTCTCAGGGTTTTCAACAGCATTTCGTAAACAGCAGTTTAACTGTAAAAATAGTAAGATACCAGCCTGTCTCCCTACTTACTTGCACATTATGGTATCAGTAAGGCCCCTTTTAAACTTAATCAGTTGCTCTGAGTTAAAACTGAAAGAAAACTGATTTTCAAAGTAATGTCCATGTTTTCCTATGGCTCAGTTCCCACTTTACACATTTTTACCACTATACACATTTTAACAGAAAGCTTTTTCACAGTGCACTGCTATGGAAAAAAACGTGTACTAACGCATACCAACACGTACTAACTCATTAAGTGTAAAAGGGCCCTTAGACTTTGCAACTGGTGTTGAGTATTCCCCATGAGTCGATGGACCAATCCAAAACCTACGGGCTCCGTCCGATTTTAAACTGCTTACTATTTTCCTTGGAATGGTCCTTTAACTGCAGATATTGGTGAAAGTGCTCTAGAAGCATCTTCCAAGTTGGCTGCCTCTTCTAATAACCGATACTATGGGAAGGAAAGGGGAGTGGCTTTGATTGACAGCGCCGCCACCCAATCATCTTTCTAATGTTTGGAATTGGTTGGACAGTCAACAAAAACACAGAGCATCTGAACAAAGAGGCTAGCAATGATCAGGAGTCTAAGGGCTGGTGCACACCGGAGCGGTTTTGAAGCGTTTTTTAAAACGCTTGCAGGGGGAAAACCGCTTGGCTAATGAAAGTGAATGGGATGGCGCACACCAGAGCGGCTCATTTTCCACAAACGCAAACTGCTGTCCTGCAGCATTTTTTAGATTTCTGAGGTGTTTCTGCCTGAATGTTAAAGTATAGGAAAGTGGAAAACCGCACTGAAAAACGCTAGATCAGAGCGGTTTTCCAGGCGTTTGTTAAAGAAGCTGTTCAGTAACCGCTTTTACTGTAACAATATTTGTAATGTGCTACACAAAATGCTAGGCACGTTTACAAAACATTCCTAGAATCGCTCTGAAATCTGCTTCAAAAACCTCTAGCGTTTTGCAGATCTGCTAGAGGATTTTGGTGTGCACTGGGCCTTACTGGTTATTGTCTTTTATCCATGCAGGTTACAAGTGGCCATACATCAGGCAACTTGGCGGGCAATTGACCATCCAATTCGATTACTATAATCCGATTGGATGAAAATCGTTGCCGCCAAGTGCATGCCTAACCGACAAAGCGACCGATTTCGGGACAGAAGTTGGTTGCTTTTTTTTTTATTGCACATGATGCAAGATGTCGGGCCAAAGTTGCTTGGTCGGGTGTGCGGTGGTACGGCTGCGATTTCTGGAACGAGCCACGAGACGACGGAACCCCCGCCGCAATGTATAAATGTGCCCCCGTGTGCATTTATACATTACCTGTCCTGTTGGAGCCTCCGCGCGGTGTCCCGTAACCTCAGGACGGCTATCCTTACACGCTACTGACGTCAGACGCTATGCACCAGTGCACGTACGGAAAACCACCCGGAGGTTACGGGACACCTTGCGGGGGCTGCAATAGGACAAGTAATGTATAAATGCACACACACTGGGGGGGGGGGGCACATTTATATATGGGAGGGCAGCGGCAGTGCGGACGCAACGAGCTCAACTGATTCCCTAAAGATTTCATGCTGGAATCGGCCTGTAGTATATGGGCAAAATCGACAAGAGACAAATTTATCTCTAATCAGTCGATTAGAGATAAATTTGTCTCGGATTCTGCCCATAATCGTCAGGTGTATGGTCACCCTAAGTTCCTTTTTTTTAAAATGCCCTGAGGTACACTTTAACATTAATTTTATTAATTGATTTTACAAAGCCATTTATCAGTTGGTGTGTGGAGGGTTTGTTCAGTTTGAGCTCTGTTTTGCAGGTCATCGATGCGGACAAGAACCTGGAAGAAATGATCCAGCACTATGAAGAGAATCGCAGCAAGATCCTGACTGCATGACTGTCTAATGCAATCACGCCAACATTCCCATGACTAGTTGATGACTGACAGTGCATTTGAGAGGATGGCCTTTTTTTGTGACAAAACTTAGTCTGATTGTCCAGCCAATCAGAATAAGGGTTACTGCTAGATAGTTTGCCAATTAAGTATCTGTATACTTTGTTTTCTGTGGAGAAAACCAGTTTGGTCACTTTATAGGGCCCAAGGTTTGACTGTGAGATATACTAGTGGACCAAAAGGTATGCACCTTATTCTCCACTTACAAATTAATATTCAGTTAGTGTTTTTGACCATGGTTCATTGTCAGACCTCCATGCAATCTCATTGGATTTGGCAATGAATAAAAATGATTGAAATTATCTGTCAGAAGCCATTGGCTGCTTAAAATTCATACAGTGTCCCTCTAATTGGTTATCGAACTCCCTCCAGGGAAGTGGGTGGGACCCTGCAATATTTGAGGCTTGGTTTGACTGTTTCACTTCTTGCAGCTGTGACAGCAATGTCGAGCAGTTTCTTCTATCTAGAACCTGCCCATCTTGTTGTCTCGGAAGCTCCCAACCAAGCATGAGCCCACTCATTCCATTGTACCTGAAGCTGTCAGGGGGTGTGACTTCTTCTCTGGAGGTTCTCACTGACACACAGGAATATTAAAAAAAAAAAACTTCTGCAACTGAGAACTTTTGAGTAACTAGCGAAGGTATAAATGTTATGTAAAATTCATTCCCCAGTCCAATGACACTACCTGGAGTTCTCCTTTAAGAATTTAAAGTGAAGTTGTCATTTAATTATAGCAAGCCTCATAACACTCCTTTCCGTACAGATAAATTGTGTTCCTGTGCAAATATGAATGTGATAAATCAACGGGCTCAATCTCAAAAACTTACAGGTGAGTCTAAAGACAGCTGAGCTCCGTAACTCTCTCAGGAGCCGTTTTTGTTATTACATTTCCTGATCACTGTGATTGGCTCAGGAAGAGTGAAAGGAAAAAAAGGCTCATCCTTAAAGTGAACCTGAGGTGAGTGATATGGAGGCTGCCATATTTATTTCCTTTTAATACCAGTTGCCTGGCAGCCCTGCTGGTCTATTTGGCTGCAGTAGTGTCTGAAGCACACCAGAAACTAGCACACAGCTAATCCTGTCAGATCTGACAATATTGTCAGAAACCCCCGACCTGCTGCATGCTTGTTCAGGGTCTATGGATGAAAGTATTAGAGGCAGAGAATCAGCAGGGCTGCCAGGCATCTGGTATTGCTTAAAAGGAAATAAATATGGCAGCCACCATATAACTCACCTCGGGTTCACTTTAAAGGGACCAGAGCCTGCAGTCTAAAGCCCCATCTACACGATACGATTCTTTGTGCGATTCTATTTACGATCCGATTAAATCCGACATGTCCGATCGGGAATCGATTCAATTCGATTAGCCATTGTTTTGCAATGGCAAATTGAATTAAATCAAATCGAATCCCGATCGGACATGTTGGATTTAATCGGATCGTAAATAGAATCGTAATCGAATCGCACAAAGAATCGTATCGTGTACATGGGGCTTAAAAAGGAGATGAAAGAATCCTGTATAGCTGTTTATTAGGGCTGAATTCATCAAATCTATTTATTTCTGTTATCTTGTTGCACTCTGCTTCTAGAATTGTATTGCATCTGTTATGCTAAATGATGTTTATTTATACCTGTGGTTTTTTTTTTACCATTCTCTGATTTATAATCTTACAATGCCATGGTGGTTTGTGCTATTCATGTTTTATTTATTCTGGATTTAAAAAAAAAAGTTGTTTTAGTAAATAAATTACAGCAAATTGCCTTTTTTACCAAGGTAGTGGCCGTTTTTTTTTTCCTGTGTGTTTCTGTGGGGTTAAAAGTGCAACATCTGAGTAAAACGAGAAAATCACGATTGCCAAATAGGCCCGTCTTTTTATCCTATAAATATACCGTACTCCAAATGACCACTCGATCAATATTGTAATTGTTATAGGGGCACTATAGCGAAAAAATGTAAAATATGTGCAAACATAGACAAATAAGTATGTTTTTTCCAGAGTAAAATGAGCCATAAATTACTTTTCTCCTATGTTGCTGTCACTTACAGTAGGTAGTAGAAATCTGACAGAAGTGACAGGTTTTGGACTAGTCTATCTCTTCATAGGGGATTCTCAGCAAAGCTTTTATTCTTTATAAAGATATTCCCTAAAAAGGATTTATACAAAGATGCTGGCCGGTTTCCCTACTCGCTACAGTTTTTTGGCAGTTGGACAGAGCAACTGCCATTCACTAAGTGCTCTTGAAAATAAATATATCCCTGAGAATCCCCTATAAAGAGATGGACTAGTCCAAAACCTGTCACTTCTGTCAAATTTCTACTACCTACTGTAAGTGACAGCAACATAGTAGAAAAGTAATTTATGGCTCATTTTACTCTAGAAAAATGTACTTCTTATTTGTATATGTTTGTACATATTTTAAATTTTACAGTTTTTCACTGTAGTGCCCCTTTAAGCTTTGCTGATTTAGCTCCTCTGAAGATATAATGGGCTGTCTATTGGCACCTGCCTTGTAAATGGTCCATAACTGGATGTCTGATCAGTTTCCGTCTGATTGGCTGCCTATGTGCAAGCGCCAATCTACTCATAGCCTGGAGGGATGTGTGGACTAGAGCTCTGATATACAGTAATGCATAAGCACCATTTACTTGTGACTAGTGCTTGTGTTCCCCATCAAGAAACACTTGCTTACAATGCAAATGCTTTACTACTCTATAGGACTGTTGGGAAGGGTAGATATGGGTGTCAGTATTCAGCACAGTAGTGGTTTGTAATTATGGCATCATACTCGCCAGTAGATTGTAATTTGCACTTCTTAAAGGGGAACTGAAGAGAGAGGTATATGGGGGCTGTCATGTTTATTTCCTTTTAGACAATACCAGTTGCCTGGCAGCCCTGCTGATCCTCTGCCTCTAATACTATTAGCCATAGCCCCTGAACAAGCATGCAGCAGATCAGGTGTTTCAGTGGTTCAGACTTATAAGTCTGATCTGACAAGACTAGCTGCATGCTTGTTTCTGGTTTTAATCAGATACTACTGCAGAGAAATAGACCAGCAGGGCTGCCAGGCAACTGGTATTGATTAAAAGGAAATAAACATATCAGCCTCCATATACCTCTCTCTTCAGTTCCCCTTTAAAAACCCACTGTTATTAATGGGCAACAATAGCAATACCTAATTGGTCCTGTTAGAACAAGTATTTTTTGTTTAACAGATGGAGAAGCAATAGAACTTTTTTTTTTTGGTCACACTGGTGTTCATGTCAAATGCCATGAAGGTGCAACCTGCAGTTTCCTGACATTTGACATACCGCAACCTTCAAAACATTGGAGAAATGCCAATAAAGGTCCTTTCCCCACTTCTGTGTTGCTGAACAGGATTTCAGCAAGGCACAGAGGCCATATGCAATTCAAGGTGATAAAAAGTTCATAACGTGAGCTGTTTATCACCTCCCATCACTCAGGATTTACCAACTATGGCTATCATTCATAAAAGTGAGTTCGGTAACAAATTTGTGCGGGAAAATACCGCTTTCGGTATTTAGACTTCTGGGTGATCAGTCATAAAAATGTTGCCAGTTGCGATAGTAGTGCGGTGATTTCCCGCACTAGGCTGTTGGTAGGCTGGCGTAACAGGAGAAGCTGCCTGAGTCCTTCAGTGTGCTGCTCTCACTACTGCTGCTTGGGAGGTCTGTCTCCATTAAAGGGACTCCGAGCTCTACTTAAAAAGTAAAATAGTACTCACCGGGGGCTTTCTTTAGTCCAGCGCTGGTCGGGAGCTCCCACGACGGCGTCCTGGCTGCTCTCCTAGGCCCCGCTCCGGAATGGCTGGACGGCGGCAGCCCGGGCAACACTCGGCTGAGTGTCGGGCTGCTCCTTCCGCGTATGACGCGGCTGACGTCACACGCCGGCCACCTCGCGTCCTCACGGCGGCCGGCGTGGCAGTACGCCGCATGCGCGCTTTAATCGCGCATGCGCCGTACTGCCACGCCGGCCGCCGTGATGACGCGAGGCGGCCGGCGTGTGACGTCAGCCGCGTCATACGCGGAAGGAGCAGCCCGACACTCAACCGAGTCCAGCCATTCCGGAGCGGGGCCTAGGAGAGGAGCCAGGACGCCGTCGTGGGACCTCCCGACCAGCACTGGACTAAAAGCCCCCTGTGAGTACTATTTTACTTTTTAAGTAGAGCTCGGAGTCCCTTTAACTTAAAATGTATTCTGCATGTTTATCGCTACTTCCAAGGGAGCGGTATTCCCCGTCCGCATACCGCTTGCTCTAATCTTTATGAATTGACATTGTTACATTTGTTAAGATAATCACCACACAAGGCAGTAATTTATCATTCTGCTCAGGAATTTCAGCTTTTCATGCGGAAACCGCCTTTATGAATACACATTTTGCTATGTGCTCAGTAAGGTCAGCTGTTTTCAGCATTTCCGCATGCAGGAATACTTTATGAATGATAGCCAAATTCAATTGCTCCAGTGTCCCATGCTATGCGGAGCGAAGCATTTGTGCCATGGAGCGGTCCTTCTGCACCGCAGCACTGGGGTTTTAATTCATCTTTCAATGCACGTTCAGGCAAACATCACTGCAAAGGTAATATCAGAAGCCTCCTGGCACCAAAACTTTACCTTTGCTGCAAATTGATGCATATTGTGGTCACTAAAAAAGCCACAAAGAAGGTAAATTCCAGCGCTCAATAGCAATTACCATTTTCTCAAACCTCCGTGCCCGCGATGTCTGGTGGCGAAGTTTACTTTCACTGCCGCTAATCAGGTGCCTCCAGGCGCTGAAATTTACCTTCCTTGCTGCACATCGCGGATTTGCACCACCGGGGGTTGTTACGCATAGTTAGAGAACGGTTCTGTGTGAGTAGGGTTAGGTTTAGCCATAATAATATATCGGCAAACATTACCAATATTTTACTATCTGGATCCAGCAGTAGAATATCGCTTATTGCCATTTTTTTAATGTATGCCCTCCAGGGAAGCAGATCACTACCGCCAGTCTCCAGCAGAATCCATAGGAATATATAGACTAATGCCTAGTATACATGCAATTTTCCATCACATTGACTGTCAAATTGATTATTTCCAAGAGGTCCGATCTGATTCTCGATTGATTTTGTATAGAAGTGATTGAAAAAAATGATCGGAAATCAGTTTGGACCTGTTATTTCTGAGAGGTCCAAACTATTTCCAAGAGGAAAAAAAAATGATCGGAAATCAGTTTGGACCTCTCAGAAATAACAGGTCCAAACTGATTTCCGATCATTTTTTTTTCCTCTTGGAAATAATCAATTTGACAGTCAATGTGATGGAAAATTGCATTGTGTGTACAAGGTATTAGAAGGTAAGGGCCTTTACACATTGAGTCCGTTGCAATGGACAATATCACTGCGCTGCAACGCAAGGATATTCCTAAGGGGTATTCCACATCAGGTGCTCTGCAGCGGGTTCAAAAAGCGCAACGCACAAGCATGCTGTGTGTCAACTGAGTAACGCTTGCGTTCAGTGGCAGTGAGGGATACTGTAATAGTACTATATGCCTTACTGTAGTGGTAACGTGGCTTAAATTGCGTAGATTGAAACAAGGCCTTAGGCTTTACGCATATCTTGCTTCCATGAAACGATATAATACAATATTTACAAAAATGAGAGTTGTGCTCACTTTTGAGAGATACTGGACATTCGATACGAAAATGTAATTCTGTACGGTCATTTTTCTGACACTGCAAACATGGCACTGCATTAGATGTGATCAAGTGATCCAAAGCGTTTCTGTACTGCGGTAAAGTGTGAAAAGACAAACCGTAAAAAAGGCCTAATTAAAATATTTAAAAAAATTTGTATTTAATGCTAAAAAGTGCATAAACAAATGTTAAAAAAAAAAAAAAACTTTACAAATATCCATAAGAAAAATAAAAAAAATGATGCTGAGAACCATATACAGGCTAACATTTATTTCCTTTTAAACAATACACATTGCCTGCCTAACCTGCTGATCCCCTGCCTCTAAGCCCTAGCCTAGACTCTGAGCAAGCATGCAGATCAGATGTTTGACAAGATTAGCTGCAGGCTTGTTTCAGGTGTGTGATTCAGACACCACTGCTGCCAGAAAGATCAGAAGGATGCCAGGCAAATGGTATTGTTTAAAACAGGGGTCTCAAACTCGCGGCCCTCGATACAATATTTTGTGGCCCTCGCCGGCAAAAGTTTCCTTATAGTTTCCTTCAGTGCTCCTAAGTAATCCGCCGCATCCCCGCCGCTAAACGAGGGCTGCAGAGCCCCCAAATCGCCCGGGGGGGGGGGGGGGGGGGGGGCGGCAATCTACCAGCATTTCCTGGAAGGGGCAGAGCTTTCAGCTTCAGCTCTGCCCCTCCTGACGTCAATCGCCACACAGATCGCCGCCTCTCCCCACCCCTCTCTGTGAAGGAAGAGTGAGAGGGGCGGGCAGTGAAATTCCTTATGCGGCCCAGCCTCATCCTGACTTTGCCTCCTGCGGCCCCCCAGGTAAATTGAGTTTGAGACCCCTGGTTTAAAAAGGAAAGAGATGTCAGCCTCTGTCTTTCACCTCTGGTTCTGTTTAATCCACTGAGCTCAGTCATAAAATGGTACTACACAGTGCTGTCCATAATTATTCATACCCTGGCAAATTTTGACTTAGAGACTCTGTAACAAAATTTTCAGCCGCTTTTCTTCTATCCTATAAGTTCCTATACCTGTTCTAATGTGGTCTGGATTACTGCAGCCTTTTCTAGTTGCATTGTCTCTGTAATATATTGCATCTTTTCTTTTTCAAGCCTTGTCCAGCCAGGGAGGAATGCACTGCCTCTGCTGTGATAGGGAGAAGTTATGCACACCCTCTCCACACCCCCTGCAGGGTGTGTGTATATGTGCGCGCTGTGTGTATGAGTCACATGCAAGGTCTCTGCTCACAGCCAGCGTGTCTGTGACCTTGTGAACAGCTGTGAGTGCAGGAAGATCAGTTCAAAGCCCAGACAAGCAGCTAAGGCAACACGTGAGAGAAACAGTCCAACAGTCGAGCCACGTTTGAGAGGAACCACTGCAAATGGGCACCCGCTCTGATGATGTATTTCCTGTTTTTCAACCATATTCATTGTTTACAAAAACAATGATTTTGTCACCTGGAAAGCAGCAGGGAGTGGCAAACATGTCAGAGGGGGCTAGGAGAAGACAACAAACAGGCTGGTACTTTTTTTTTTTTTTTTTTAAATGTAAGATTTCCACAGTACAGATTCTCTTTAAAGTTACTCAACCAGCAAGTAATTTTTGACAGAAAATGACATGGGTTTTTTCCTAAAGATAATAACTATGTAGAAGAGGAAATAGAGGATTTTCTATTGATTGAGAAGGGTATGAATAAATTTGGACTAGACACTTTTTGCTCAAATGTAAATAAAAGCTGAGAAATGTTTTTTTCCCCCCTACAATAATGCCTCTCGTACAGTCTTACTATCTTTTAGGAGACACCTATGTCATTTCCCGTCCAAAAATTACTTGCTGGTTGAATACAAGTAACAGTCAAAATTTGCCAGGGGTATGAATAATTATGGGCAGCACTGTATAAGCATTACTCCAGCACACCAATTGGAAGAGCAGTGAGCAAAACCATCAGAGGCCCTGCAGGAATAAAGCATTTCTAGCAGTAACCTTTCCAGCTATTTGCAAGTCACTGTCAACTAGACAAAGTCAATAAGATGCTAATTTGTTGGACTTGCATGAAGCTTGGAATCAGGCCAATCAAATGCATTCCCTGATTATTTAAATAGCCTTGAAGCGGACCCAAACCAAACTTTTTTTTTTTAATTCAAAATATTTAGTTGCACCACTCTGACACATACAAAGATAAACACTCCTTCAAGCATATGAGCATTTCAGTGCATGCTTTTCACCCTCCTCTTTCCATAACTAGGGTTATACAGGTGGCAGCCATTACTTCTGAGCTTAGTAGGAGGTTTTAGATCATGGGTGTGTTTGTCATCAGCTACCCCTCCCTCACAGGGGCATCCTCTATGTGAAATCTCACACAAGCTAAGATCACCACCCCTGTGACATCATCAGTAGCAGCCTGTGTTTTGTTTTTTTATCTCCTCCACCAGTCTGCCGGATTCTGTCCCGGCAGTATGAAAGGAAGGGAGGGGTTCCTCCCATAAATGTAAAATATTTTATATTTGTCATCATGCAGCTGAAAAAAGGCTGCTATTTATTATTATAAGTTAGAAAATAGATTTTATTTCTGAAATCTTGTAATTTTTAATTTGGGTCCACTTCAATTCTAATCTTGCATTGATTGGATGGTTCACAACATTGTTTCACATCATCAAGAACAGAAGAAGAAAGTTTTCATTTACAAAAAACATTTGCATAAATTAAAGAAAAAAAAGGGGGGGGATTTATCCTTCAACTACACAACAATCTATTCTATACAAGACATTCAAACATGCCCATAATCTCAGTAATCAACTGGTAAAAAGCCAATAAGTGAATTTAAAGGACACGAAGTGAGTAGAGGCTGCCATATTTATTTCCTTTTAAACAATACCAGTTGGCTGATGCTCTGCTGATCTATTTGGCTGCAGTAGTGTCTGAATCAAAAACCTGAAACAAGCATGCGGCTAATCTAGTCAGACTTAAGTCAGGAACGCCTTATCTGCATGCTTGTTCAGGGTCTATGGCTAAAAGTATTCAAGGCAGAGGATCAGCAGGACAGCCAGGCAATTTGCATTATTCAAAAGGAAACCGATATGGCAGTATCCATATTCCTTTCACGTAAAGTGTATTTTAAAGCCACACTCTGCAACTAAATAATAAAAATTACCAACTCTGCACCCACCACTGAACTTGCTCTTAACAATAGCTTTATACAAAAAAAAAAAGCATACATACCTTTTCTTGACCTTATATCTTTGCAGTCATGACCACAGTTAGGATACCCCATACCCATTATAGGCTAGATACCATGCCGAGAGTGGGTAATTCAATAATCAACAGTGCCTTGAAGGATAGTGCATCACCTAGCCTGCCATGCTCACTCCCTTGCGATACCACCCTATATGGAGGGGAGGATCTGTGACTGCCAAGCTCCCAAATGGCACAGGATTTTGCCTAGAAGTTTGGGTTGAGAAAAACCCAAAACAGCTCATGATGCTCACATGACCGCAAAGATCTGGAGCCATAAAATGCCATTTTAAACAGCCCCTGGTCCTTATGCAATTAACTTTCTCCTAGGACAGTGATCTGCAAACTTGACTCTCCAGCTGTTAAAGGGGCACTACAGTGAAAAACTGTAAAATTTAAAATTTGTGAAAACATATACAAAGAAGTACATTTTTTCCAGAGTAAAATGACCCATGAATTACTTTTCTCCTATGTTGCTGTCACTTACAGTAGGCAGTAGAAATCTGACAGAAGTGACAGGTTTTGGACTAGTCCATCTCTTCATAGAGGATTCTCGGCAAGGCTTTAATTCTTTATAAAAATATTCCCTAAAAAAAATTTAAACAATGATGCCGGCCAGCGTCCCTGCTCCCTATACAGGTTTTTTTGGCAGTGGGAGAGAGCAACTGCCATTCACTAAGTGCTTTTGAAAATAAATATAGCCATGAGAATCCCCTATAAAGAGATGGACTAGTCCAAAACCTGTCACTTCTGTCAGATTTCTACTACCTACTGTGACAGCAACATAGGAGAAAAGTAATTTATGGCTCATTTTACTTTGGAAAAAATGTACTTCTTATTTGTATATGTTTGCACATATTTTAAGTTTTACAGTTTTTCGCTGTAGTGCACCTTTAAGGAACTACAAGTCCCACAATGCATTTGCCTTTATGAATCATGACTGTGGCGGTCAGACTCCTGCAATGCATTGTGGGACTTGTAGTTCCTTAACAACTGGAGAGCCAAGTTTGCAGATCACTGTCCTAGGAGATCATTTTTCATCTTCTCTTTAAAATAACTTTATAGACTTTATACATTGGAATACCTCATACATGCTGATGCCTTTTCTATTATGCCCTCTATGGGAGTGTTAAAGCTAACTGATTTGATTTTGATACCTCCAATGTATGGACATTAAGCCTTTTTGTCATATACTGTATAACCAGTTTTCAATACCGTCAGTTTTCTCTAAATAAAAGAATTCGGGAAAAAAAAAAAAAAAAAAAAAACTTTATAGGATTTTTCAGCTGAAGAAAGTACCAAAAAGTAGCAGAAAAAGTACTAGCCAAATTATTTTGTCTTTTTTTTTTTGCTTGTTGGGGATTTTAAAGGGACTGAGCACCTCTCATGGGCATGCCTTTAAAGATAACCCAAGGTGGGTTCTAAGAACGTGAATTAGCACACAGAGGCTGGGTCTGCATATACTGCCCAGCCTCTGCTGTGCCCCCTATAAATCATACGCCGAGCTGTCGACACGCAGCCGGCTGTTTACCTTCTGTCCCTCTCGCCGGTCCCCGCCCGCATCCCTTCCCTCCCTGCTGATTGGAGGGAAGGGACGCTGGCGGGGACCGGAGCTATGGAGGAGGCGGGGGAGTGGCGAGAGTGACAGATGGAAGGTAAACATCCGGCTGCAACACGCTGCGTGGCGACAGCTTGGCGTAGGATTTATGGGGGGGGGGGGGGGTAAGCAGAGCTCAGGGGGGCCTGATCAGTATAGCAACAGAGGCTGGGCAGTATAAGCAGACCCAGCCTCTGTGTGCAATTAGCGTTCTCTTTTGGGTTCTCTTTAAAACTCCGACCAGTACTGCACAGTACTTAAAGATTCATACCTTTCTGTAGCTTGTGCTCTTTTTTCATTTAAACCCTGAATTGCAAATAGTTTTCGTTCGATTTCAATTTTAAAATCGCGTCTGCCATCTTGGCTATGTAATAACTTCCAGGTCACCCCTGTCTTCTCTGTTAGAGAAGTGCGTCACTGAATGAAGCAGGAAGAGGAAGTGACATGCATGGCCATTGCAAGAGGCTCCTCCAGAGGGGTCATAGCACAACTTTGGTGGGAGGCGTCTGGCTTAAAGGCAAGCCAATGAGAGGTCCTTTTAAAGGGCATTTTATTGATAAGGTGTGAAAATATCGCCTAGGAGAAAACTCAGAGAAACTCAGTTAATTGCATATGGGCCAAAGGGAATTGCATAAGGGCCACTGTCTGACAGCTGTATGGTGAGTGAGGGTTGTTTTTCCTAATATTCTGGAATTGTTATTAAACAAAAATATATATATATATATTTTCATATACAACAAATGTTTATGGCAATACATTCTCTGTGCATGGAGACATAACTATTTTAAGGCTGCTGATTCTTGGTGATCAACACAAAGTCTTCATTGGTATCTTCATTAACTTTAAACATAGTCTCCTGGACCACAACCATGTCTGCAGGCGGAGAAACAGCTTTGCAATGAGGTTCTTCTGCTTGGGTATCAGTAATCCTCAGGCACTGCCTCTCTGCCCCTCCTGGTGGAATGTATGTGGAGTTCGGAGGTTCTCGAACTCTGTGTTGGTTCTCGATACCTCCACACTGTTCTTTTCCCTTGCTGGGGATTTCATTGAGCATAGAGAATGTGGAAGAAAATGATGCTGAACATGGGCTTTCAACTATCTCTTTGTTTCTGGGATATGTCCACTTTGGATCTCTGTGGCATAAAACTCCAGTGTTGGGGAAAACTTTTGGATCTGGTGGCGAGGTTTCTTCAACAGGGTATGCCAATGACTCATGATCTGTTTTCCCCATCTTAAGCTTAATCACCAACCTCTCCATTTGCCCTGGTCTATTTGGAAGGTTAAGCTCGGCTAAATATTCATCGAGGCCAGGCCGTTTTTTGGCACCGGATTTGGTCAGATCTGTGGAAAACATCTTCATCTGAGTATTTTCGGAGGTCTCTGCATCGCACTCGGTTTCTCCAGCCTCATACAAGTCCAGTTCAGATTCCGGGACATTGAGTTTAACAAGCTTTGGTTCAGTGGCCCCTTGCAGCCTATCTTCTCGGAGCTCTTGCGGGTTTGAGCTTATTGGTCTGTTTTGCAGAGGCAAGATAGGCTGTTGGGCCAGATTGAGATCACTGTATTTGTTCAGAAACTCCTCGCTGTCCAGGTGTCTGCTGAAACAGTAGCTGGAGTCCGTGGCTGAATCGTGGATGAGATTCTGAGCTGCAGCCAGACCAGGCCAACTGGCAGAAGGTTTCTCGGCATCTCTACTAGTGGCATCTTGTGTTATTTTACTGGCCAAGCTATTCACATCACCAGTTTGGTAACCCATTTTGGCACACTTTTCACCATTTTCTGGTTCATTTTTAACTTGTAAATTGGGTTCATTGAACAAAACATTTCCACATTCAGTTTTATTATCATGGATGAGGCACATGAGCTCTTCACAATGACATCTAGCCAGGTATAGTTCGAAGGCAGAGTGTTTGGCCTCTTCTACGTTAATTGTCTCTCCAATGATATACTCTGTCTCTCTCACGATAGAGTAACCCACTCTCTGAAGAATCTGATTTACAATCTTCTCTGGAATGACGGGTTCAACAAAATACACATAATTTCCTGTAAATTTCTGTCCAAAAGAAGAAAAACATTTTATTCCGGGCATTTCAACATTTGGTATTTATTTAATAAGGTCCTGTACTTTTAATAAATGGATTTACAGCAAAGCAAATTAGAGGACCACTATCACAAGTTAGAAAAAAATCAGATAGAACTGACAGGTATTTGACTAGTCCATCTCCTCATGGGGGATTCACAGTATTTAATCTTTACAAAAGCACTACTTGGAAAGAATTTATACAAAGATGCAAATTGCCCTCCATACCCGTTTGCACACTATTCTGGCAGCTGGACTGAGCAACTACCGGTACCTTTCACTAAGTGCTTGAGTAGATGAGCTAGTCCAAAACCTGTCAGATATCTACTACCTACTGTAAATTACAGCAGCATAGGAGTAAAATTAATTCATAGCACATTTTACTCTGGGAGAAATGTATTTGTTTTCATGTATTTTAAATTTTATAATTTTTCACAAGTGGTCCTTTAAAAAAATGGGGTTTGTCTTTTTTTTTTCTATTGAGACAGAATTCAATGGAATTCAACACATTACATAGAAACTAAAATCATTTGAACCTTAGGTGTTCTGTGATTTTACAACCATATGCCACGGACATGCGTTTTAATACAAAATTACTTCCACCTGCAGCAGACGTCTATAGCAGTTTTTGTGTCCTCATATTCCCTTTGCCACGGACGTCTAAAAGGTGTTCAGTACAAAGTTGTGGCGCAGTGCTGACCTACTTCACTTGAAATATGAAAATAATTGTTGATGCAGAAATATGCAAATGTTACTGCAAATCTATGCAGCTTGATTATGGACTTGGACCAGTGAAATGCTTTAACTGCAAGATTTGATTGGTCCATATTACAATAGATTTTCATATTTGCATGATTCTGTATCATAATTAGCAGCATTCTCAATCATTTAAAATGTATTTGCACCTTAACAATCCTGCTGACTAATTTGGACTTTGGCACATGATGATTTGAGCAAGACATTAAATAAACACAATGCAAGCATAGCTGGCACTGGCGTGAAGTTTTAATTACAAAATAGCTGGCAGTCTAAGGGTTAATTTTATTCTAAACGCAGCCCTTTTATTCCCAATTACGTTCAGGCCCCATTTCCACTAGGGGTTTTTGTGTCAGATTTCACGCACACATCCAGAATCGCAGTCCATTAAAATGAATAGGCTGTTTCCAAATTTGTGTCCGTAACAAAAAAAACCCTGAAGCACGGCTTCAGAATTCTGGGCAACGTATTCAAACTCCATATTTATTGTCCCTCAAATCCCTATTTATTGTCCAGCGATGCGTAATATGTTGTCGCTTTATAAATACAATAAATAATAATAATAATAATTGTGCATGGCATGGTTGCAGGCATTCAGATGTGTAATTGCGCTGCACAATTGTCGGCGTCCACCGAAGGACGCACAGCACCAGTGGAAACCCAGCCTTACGGAAATAAAAAGGATGTGCAGTATTTATTGAGCTATAAAAGTGGATTTGGACCTCCACCCAACACCAGCACTGTGCATAAATCATCAGGCCACGCTACTATTGCAGAATTCAGAAAGGGTATAAGAGCTACATTTGTTTGTTATCCTAACTAAACTCGATAATAATGTACTGTCTTGAATGCAAGACATTGCAAGAGTAAAGACAAGTACATAGATTATCATTGCCTTGTGTTAATATTGTGTTATATTTTTGAGGGCTCGTTTCCACTGTAGCGGTGCGGAATCACCTGGATTCCACCGCAGAAGAAATCGCATGCAGGTGCGTTTTTTTACGCGTTATTTTACGCGATTACGCATGCGATTTCGCATAGGTTAGGCTATGTGCGTTTTTAACCATGTCACTGCCTGTGTTAATTTACATTGGTTCCTATGCGGAATCGCATGCGTAATCACGTAAAATAACGCGTAAAAAACGCATGCGATTTCCCTATTAAATACATTAGCGGCGATTCGCATGCATTCCACTAGCAGGCGAATTCGTTGGCTCTTTTGTGCGTTTTTTCACCGCTCATAAAAACGCACCACGCAAACGCTACAGTGGAAACAGGTCCATTCACTTGCATTACGTGTGCGAATCCGCATGCGTTGGACGCATGCGGATTCGCGATCGTGGAAACGAGCCCTGATGGTTCCCAGCATCAGCTGTCTTTATGCCATTGCTATAAGGGGATTTTTGTTTCAAGGTCCCGGTTTCTCACTGCTCTGTGCTTCGGGACTTAGGCTACATTCAGTGACATGTTGCGGTACATTGCATCACACAATGTAATCACCTTGCTAACGCAATGAAAATATGTCATAGTACGTTCACACTGATGCGTTGCATTGCAACAAAATCCGGTGGAGCAACGCAATGCATGCGATGCAGTATCACATAATGTGCATGTTAACCGTTGCAGTGGGGCATATATTATATGTACCACATGCTTCACTGTAGGCGCTACACTTATGGTTGCCGCAGTATGACGGTATACCGGGGTTTGCTTGTTACATGGTAATCATACCATGCACAATCACGTTTTACCGGTTTTCGGGGGGCGTGGGGGGAGGAGGGGGGCTTGGGCGCGGAGCAGGAAGAAGTATGAAGCCAGTACACGCATGCGGGACCCACTGCCAAGTGGGTATTTGTACATCCTGCTGCTGCATCCCCCCTCCCCCCAGCTCTCTATACTGCAGGCACCTATCCTGGCTACGCCCATCTCTGGCTCCAAATAATTGTATAATACCATATACTGTAATACCGTGGTATTGTTTTTGACTGTTATCATACCGTGGAATTTCATACCGTTGCAACCCTAGTTGTACTGCACGCAAAATGCGCAATGTGACTTTTCCCATCCATTGCGATCCTGTTTTTTTTGGCTATGCACCACAATGTGTCATGTGAACATGCCTTTCTCTACTGTAGGGAGGGTGCTGCAGCAGATTCTTTTCAATGTCCACTGTCAGTTTGTAACTTTATACTGGTTGAACTCGATGGACGTATGTCTTTTTTCAACCAAAATAACTATGTAACTATGTAATGCTGTGTGCTCCAGACCTTATTTTATTGCCCTTATCCCATGCAAGAACAGGCAGGAACAGACTTTTTTGCTTATTCTATTGCATTTATACATATCAAACCAAACAGGGAGAAACATTACAGAGTTTTTCAAAGTCCACTGTCACTGCGTCATTGCAGTTAGGGGAAAAAAAATTAGCCTGTAGCTTATTTGTATACATTACTACTGCTTTTCCAATTGTTTTGACAGGTTGTAATTGGTAACAAAATGACATTGCTTGTGCCCTTCGTCACTTTTTTTTCTGTTATCACTGTAATAAAAAGAAAGTTAACAGATTTCTTTACATTTCAAAATTTTTATTAGACAAATACATTATGGTATCATTGCTTGTGGACTTTTTCATTCTTTTCGCTGTTAAAACAAAAACCATAAAAAATATTTCTTTATATTACTAGATTTCTATGAATGAAATTATTTGCAAAAAAGTGACCATATGGCATTGTTAGTAGCCTTCATGAGGATCCATTCACATCGAAAACCACAAAACGCCGGCGATTACCGCTGGCGTTTTGCGGGAGTGATTTTTCCACGATTAACGCAGAAATATCACTGCACACTGTGGCGGTTTTGGAGCTATCACGATTAGCGGTGCTATGCATGCTAATCACGATCGCTAATCGCCGACAAACCGCTGCATGTAACATGTTTGCGGTTAACGCTAACCGCAAACGCGGCAGTGAGAACACTGCCATAGTGTTACATGTTGTAGCAGTTTTTAAAAAACAGCTAGCGGTTAGCCTTGAGCAGGAATCGCGCGATTCCCGCTCAAGTGAGAACGGGCCCTAAAGCTGGCCATACACTGGCCCGATTTGCCGCCGTTTCGACAGCACATTCGATTACTGGGATCGAATCTGCTGCCAATCGTTCGCGCTACACGCCGAATTTCGATCCATTTCGTCCGATCCCGTCGATCGCTCCGTGCGGAAAATTACCGTCGATCACCCGCGGGTAGGGAGCGCGTCGCTAGCGGCGTTCGAGTGCCCGACGACCAACGCAATAGAGCGGCAATACATTACCTGCTCCACCGGCGCGACTGCCCCTGGTCACCGCTGCTCCGTCTCTGCTCTGGTCTCCGGCATGCTTCAGTTCCTCCTGCCCGGCAGGAAGTTTAAACAGTAGAGGGCGCTCTACTGTTTAAACTTTCTGCCGGGCAGGAAGAAGTAAAGTATGCCGGACCTGGAGACCAGAGCGGAGACGGAGCAGCCGTGACCGGGGGCAATCATGCCGACGGAGCAGGTAATGTATGGGGGCATGCGAGCGGGAGCGGCGGCAGCAGCACCACCACCACAACAACAGATTGTGAACGGTTTCAGGCTGAAATCGGTTCACAATCTGTTTGCAGTAAAGTTAGCCGTCCAATCCCTCTCTGATCAGATTCGATCAGAGAGGGATCTATCTGTTGGTCGAATCTGATGGCAAATCGACCAGTGTATGGCTACCTTTAAGCAGGCCATACACTGGCTCGATTCACGGCCGTTTCGACAGCAGATCCGATCCTGGGATCGGATCTGCTGCCAATCGCTTGCGCTAAACGCACCCGCCGATCCGATTCCCTCCCGAAATCGGATCGGACCGTCGATCGCGCCGTGCGGGAAATTACCCTCGATCGCCCGGCGGTAGGAGCGCGTCGCTTGCGGCGTACGATTCGGGCCCGATCCGAGCATGTATACATTACCTGAAGCTGGCTCCGGGGTCCTCTTCTCCTCGCTGCACCGCATTTCCGCATGTCCCAGTGTACGCTTATACTTCCTGTGTCACTCCGGTGACCAGGAAGTTGAAATAGAGGGCGCTCTATTTGAACTTCCTGGTCACGGAGTAACACAGGAAGCGCCGGGATGGAGCAAGAACAGCGGTGCGGTGCAGTGCGGAGAAGACGCCCGGGAGCCAGCCTCAGGTAATGTATACGGGGGGGGGGGGGGGGGGGGGACAGGCGGCAGGAGCAGCTGAACAGATTGTGATCGGTTTCAGGCTGAAATCGATTCACAATCTGTTTGCAGTAAAGGCAGCCATACGATCCCTATCTGATCAGATTCGATCAGATAGGGATCTGTCAGCTGGTCGATCTAATGGCACATCGACCAGTGTATGGCCACCTTTACTCTTTCCTCTTATCACAATCTCATCTCACTACATGCCCTCTGAAGCCCATTGCCTCTCACCTTATTACTCACCTATCCTCTACTACCTCACCTGCCTTACCCTCAAATCGTTAACCGTCCTATCTCCAAAGACATCTTACCACCCACACTCAAGCAAGCCCTCATCACACTTAGAGATCGTTCACAGAGGCATGCTGTAGATTTTTTTAAGTGCAGGAGATTTGTACAAAAAAAAAAAAAAAAAAAAATCGTCCTAAAAGCGCTTACACTATGCTTTACAATGAGATAGTTCTCATTGGGGCGTTCCGTTTGCTTTCCGCTGACAAAAGCACTGCATGTACCAAGTTTAGGGCGATTTGCAAAACACTTGAAAAAGCGCTTTGTATAGCGGTTTCCCCAGCGCTTTAATGAATAAATACATTGTATTCATTCCCGGGGGTAAAGTAATCACTTCCTAACTTAAGTCAAACAAAAATTTGCTTTCCTAAAACCGAAAGAATTTGCGGTAATTCAGGTTGGAGTGAGCTCGAGATATCTCCCAGAGCACCACTGCTGAATATATGCAAATTAACCATTGTACCCTTAGAAGCTAAACACACCTCCAGAACCGCTGGAATGCAATGATGTGTCAGCTTGTTAAATTGTACAGAGCCATAATAATCCAACATGCATACAGACTGTTTCGGATTGTTTGATCCTCATCAGTGCATGGCATGGATTAATTTGGCTCTATGGAGTAGGGCTTGTAAACCGAGAGGTACAGACTAACCAGCAAGCTCATGGTGACCCAGAACTCATTGGAGTGTGTAAGGGACTACAATGGTCCTAAAAGCCCCCTTACTAAGATGTTAAGAAAAACAAAAATTTGCTTTCCTAAAACAGAAAGAATTTGCGATAATTCAGGTTGGAGTGAGCTCGAGATGTCTCCCAGAGCACCACTGCTGAATATATGCAAATTAATAATTTGCATATATTCAGCAGTGGTGCTCTGGGAGACATCTCGAGCTCACTCCAACCTGAATTATCGCAAATTCTTTCTGTTTTAGGAAAGCAAATTTTTGTTTTTCTTAACATCTTAGTAAGGGGGCTTTTAGGACCATTGTAGTCCCTTACACACTCCAATGAGTTCTGGGTCACCATGAGCTTGCTGGTTAGTCTGTAACTTAAGTCAGGAAGTAATTTCAATAATTGCTCTGCTAAAGCGCTTACAAAAACACTTATAAGGCCAGAAACCCACTAGGAATGATTTTCAAGGCACTTTGCAATTTGAAAACGCTTGCTAATATAATGCTATGGGTGTGATCCCACTTGAGCAATGCGATTTTATAAAAATCCCCAATAGGATTGCATTAGCAAGAGCTTTTTTAACTCATCAGCGATTAGAAATCGCACCTAGTGGGTTTCTGGCCTAACATGCAGATCGATTTGGCAAAAAAATAAATGTGCAGCGCGGTCGAGAGCACGAGCGGAACACAATGTGAACGAGGCCTTATACTCAAAAAAAACCCTTCTCTTGACCCCTCTTCCCTGCCCAACTATCGTTCTCTCTCTCTCTCTCTCTCTCATCCCCTTCTCTTCCAAACTACTTCAGCACCATGTTTACTCTGACTCAGTCCATCACCTCACCGCTAATTCTGTTTGATGACCTCTGATCTGGATTCTGCCCCAGCCACTCAACTGAAATTGCCTTATTCAAAGTAATTAATGGCCTGACAACTGCTAAATCTGATGGTCCATACTCACGGGCTACAATTGTAGCCCGTGAGTATGAGGCGCAACACGGGCGCGCACCCAAACCGTTGCTTGTCGCTGCAGTCGCCGGGCGATTGGCGTGGTCAATCGCCTGGCGACAGTTGTCGCTGCAACTTTGCCGCAACTGTCGCTAGTCCGCGTGAGTATGCGGACTAGAGACAGCAACCTCTCGCCAGAACACGGAGCTTCCGGCGGCGGGGGGGGGGGGGGAGGAACGTCAGCGACAGCTTCCGTCGCACAGCTGATCCCTCTTCCGCGTGGGTACGCGGAGGGACCTGCCGATGAGCTGTCGCCGGCCTGTCGCGCACACGCTCACGTGTGCTGGCGACAGGCCACAAATGTAGCCCGTGAGTATGGGCCAAAGGTCTTTACTCTCTTCTTATCTTCCTAGATTTCTCCACAGTCAACCATCCTCTACTTTTCCAAATCCTTTCATCCATATTCATGCAGGGCCTTGCCCTCTCCTGGCTTTCCTAGAGTTGCTCACTACGGCACCACCTCTTCTCCACATCCGCTTACTGTTAGGAGTTCCCCAAGGCTCATTCCTTGGACCTCATTCCTCTGTCTACACCAATGGCCCTGGTCAGCTCATCAGTTCCTTTGGTGTCAAGTACCACCTATATGCTGACAACACCCAAATCTACCTTTCAGCTCCTGACTTGGCTATTCTAACAGCTTGTGTTCCTGACTGTCTCAATGCAATCTCCTCATTGCTCTCCTTTTTTCTAAAACTCAACATGGACAAGAGTGAAAGGGTAATCTTTCCACCCCACAATTCAACACCCCTGACCAACATCACAATCTCTGTCAATTGGCACTTCAATAATACCCATCACCCAGGCTCGCTGCCTAGGTGTAATATTGGACGCGAGTCTCTCATTCAAACCACACATTGACAAACTGTCCTCCTCCTGTCGTCTCCACCAAAAAAAAAAAAAATCTTCCGCATTTGACCTTTTCTCACACAGGACACTAACAAACTGCTGGTGCATGCCCTGAATATTTCACAACCAGACTATTGCAACCCTGCTCTGTGGCCTCCCTGCTGACCGTTTGCCCCCCACCCTCACAGTCTATCATGAGCTGAACTCTGCTGCACAACTCATCCACCTCTGCTCCCAATTCTCCAGCCCTCTGTCAGTCACCACAAAGGATACAATTCAAAATGCTGACTCTCACCTACAAAGCTCTTTACAGTCTAGCTACTCCTTATTTGAATAAGCTTATATCCAGACACCATCCTACACGCAATCTTTGCTCTACTAACAATATTCTACTGTCTTCCTCTCTGGTTACTTTCTCACTCCCACTTAAAGACTTCTCTCGATCCTCTCCCCTTCTTTGGATCTCCCTCCCTCAACACGTCCGCCACTCACCCACACTTACCCTTTTTAGGTGCAATCTGAAAACTAACTTCTTCAGGCAAGCATACTCTCTTACCTGGGACACTTTGGCCACTGACCACCATTTTTACCACACAGCTTCCTTTCCCCTATTGTCTTATCCCTTAAACCAGGGGTCCCCATACTTGTTTGGTCAAGGGGCAGGTCAACATACTTTAGACTGCTGGAGGGCCAGAGAATACATGAAATGATGTAGAAAAACATAACATTGAGCCTAGGTATTGTAGACAGCGCCTATTAACATGGGCAGCCCTCATGTCTCCCATTTAACCAGAGCAGATGTTATGCCCCCAACTCAACAAATACAGATATTATGCCATCAACACAGTATGTGCAGGTAGCATGCACTCCACCACAGCATGTGCAAGTAGTATTCCCTGCAACGTAGCATGTACAGATAGTATGCCCTCCACCACAGCATGTACAAGTAGTATGCCCTCCAACGTAGCATGTGCAGGTATTATGCCCTCCAATGTAGCATGTGCAGGTATTATGCCACCAAAACAGTGCAGATATTGTGACCCTAACATAGCAAGTCAAATGTGAGCCATATCACCCAATGGCCTGCAAAAGCCTGCAGCACAACCCAGAAGCCAGCAAATGACTGCTTTCTGGCTTTCATGTGGATTGGTGGTGCCAAAACTGCTATTTCTATATGCAGGCCACCAATATTTAAAGATGCAGCAGACGCCATCTATAAGTAATACATTTTGTGCATGGGGGGCCAGTAAAAAAGCCTAAGGGGGCCGCATTCGGCCCGCAGGCCTTAATTTGAGGACCACTGCCTTAAACCCTCAGACTGTAAGGTCGATTGGCCAGGGCTCCCTTTCCCCTTCTTTCTGTCCATGCTGTGTAATGTGTGTACATATCTTCCACCCCTATGTACTAAAGATCTATAGTTCATGGGTCATTGCATTAGCTGTAATCCACCATTGTCTTGTACTGGTAAAAAGTGGACCTGAACTAAATCCATCTTTACTTACCTGGGGCATCTTCCAGCCCCTAGAACTTATTTCAGTCCCTCGCCACAGTTCCAGTCTTCCCCGGAATCCCGCTGGACGCCTGTAAGGATCCCCAACCCAACGAGGGGTGGGGGTTTTGGTGCTTCTGCACATGCACGTGTCTGAACAAACATCATAACCTTACCCCATTCAAAATACATAAAACCGAAGAGCTAGAACTTTTTTTTTTTTTATTATCTATTTTTAGGTAGACATCGCCAAAAGGTTTTGCCTTGAACAGTAATTGGACAGAGCATACGCTGCTCCTTTGTCTTCTGCTCCACTGGCTCCAGTCAGAGCTAGAAACTGGGGGCTGCAATTAAATGCAGTCGAATGGCAGCGTTCGTAACCTCACACGTCAGTTTTTGACACATAGGAAAAAAAGACGAAGGCTGGCACCACCAATAAGTATTTATGCTCGTTTTATTACATTAGCAAGATGTCAAAGCTTTGCTGGGCTAATGGCGATAGACTGCTGTTTCTTGCTCGCGCCCGTTCTCAAGCCCTGTAGCCCTGGGCATGGGCATGAGCAAGAAAATGCAATAAAAAGAGCATAAATACTTATAGGTGGTGCCAGCCTTCATCTTTTTTCTGGATCGTGGACCCTGGAGTACGAGGGTCTTTTGGGCTTGGGCACACCAGCCCCCACTTTTTGTGAGTGCCACTCCACTCCACTGTTTTTTAGTTTTTGACACATAATGCAGTCCTTGGTAGTAAAAAATGGTATCATGTCATATCTGAGTGTGGCTGCAGTTTTGCTCAGATGTGACTCAATACGGTGGCTGCCTCTGCCCTGGCTGTGCTGAGCGCTACCAACCACCCAGCTGTGATGGTTACGTATCTGGGGTAGAGGAGACTGCTGAGCTGAGGGCAGCAACCCTTGCAACTTACCAACTGGAACCCCTGAAGTAGAGACAGGGATGACCAGTGAGCTCATGCGTGAGTGTGCACAACTCCTTACAGCGCTATAGTTTACGCTACGCAACATACCTGTGCAAGTACTGCCAGACCCCCACGCATAGAGGCCCGCCAGGATGCCGGCCAGCATCAGTACATGGACATGGCCACCTCTTCTGGACAGGTAACCAACCGTGACACATCAGCAGGCGTGAAGCAGCTGACAGCTTCAGTCTAAACTGTGATAGAGGCCTTAGGGTCATTTCTTTACTGGAATGAATGGGAGCATTCATCCAGGCGACTGTCACGGCGTTTGCCGTAATTTTGTGAATCGATGCGGAAGATAATGGTCTCACAGTTGCAGCGTCTGGACAACACAATTGATATTGTACTCACAAGATTTTAAATGCAACTGATTACATAAACTACTTAAAATGCTTGTCAAAAAAAGAGTGGGCAATACAAGAAATACATAGGAAAGTGTTCAAATGAAGGGAAACAAAATGCTTTCTCAACCGTTCATCTGAACCAGCCCTAAAAGATAGGTGCGTTTTTAAAAGTGTTGCTTCTATCAGCTGACTGTAGCTGACAATTTTCTGTAGATGCGGTCATGGGAAGTCACGTGACAAGCCACAACTGCAAGTTTCACTGAGGACATCACTGCTTTCCACAACGATATTTTTAGGCTTAACCACACTTCCCAAAATAAAAATAAAGTCGTATTTTGGCAACATGAGGCAAAAAAAAAGGGGGCAGGGAGCCACATGACAATGATTTTACGCAACATTACAAGAAATGACATAACTATTTGTTTACATAAATATTTCTGCCAGTACACTAAACACTTTGCATGAAACAGAAATTAGAAAGCACAGAATGCAGCCTTGTAACATAAAGAATGAGGAAATTGGAAAAGTTTCACAATGGGCCACAGTTTAAGCCTCAAGTTTAGAAATTAGCTGGTTATTGAACTTGCTTTTTTTTTTGCTCCCCAAATAAAATGTATTACTTTTACTAGCTATTGCTGAAATAACTTTAGTATAAATGTCAACCGTACATAAAAAAAAAAAAAAAAAAAAAAAAACACAGATCCCTATGGAGAGGAAAGGTTCTAGTTCCCATAGAACCTTCCTATTCCTCTCCTGTTCCCCTAGTTCTAGCCGTTCGGTCGAATACTGCTCTGTGCCTCCGTGGGAGGCTTCAGAATTGCACCTGCACAGTATCTCACATGTACAGAGCTACCCGTCTTTGGGAGCACTCAGGCTCCTGAAGACTTCCGAAGCCTACCGTGGTGGCAGATTGAAACCGGGTGACATCGCTGGAACAAGGGGACCATGAGTGGAACAGGAAGGCTCTATAGGACACAGAGCCTTCCCTCTCCTTAGGTAAATACCTGTTTTTGTTTTATTTCAATTTACAATAGCTGTGATACAAACATAAGAACGGTGGCCAGACTGCAAGAAAACATGCATACACTCTATAAAATAAATACCTGTAATATCTTCTCATACAAGTAATGCATGTTTATAATGGTGGTGACTTATTTACAGTAGAACCCACAGTGGAAAGCGAGGCACGGGGGTATCGAGCTAGGGGTCCAGGTAAACATACGTGGGAGAATTTACTTTTAGTTTTCAGTAGAACAAAGCAGTGTTTTTACTACTTGCATTGGAAAAATTGAAAGTGAAAACAGGCAAGTTCCAACTAGGTTTGGTACTACATGTATCCACGTTTATCGCATCATGTCACATGCTAGTTCAGTTACCTGTTTGGCACCTTTCACACTGCCAGTAAAAACTGGTTTGCAATAAACCAATGGGAATCATCCCTCCCCAAGGAGGATTCTCATTGGGGCACTGAGTAGTGGACCAATGAAAATCCTCCCTGGTGCTTAGGGAGGATTCCCATTGGTCTTCTTCAAACCAATTATAGCCTGATGCTTCACATGGGGTTCTGGAAATCAGTATATCGGCGTTTCTATCCTGCAGGGAGCTGAGTGGACAGCGGCAGCAGAGGAACGCAGTAACACAAAAACGGACAGAAACGGATCAGTTAAACGAGAAAAAATATAATCTTTAGAGGATCAGTTTTTCATTCAGTGCGAGTCCAGCCTTAAAAAGTGTCCCAGTAGGGAAAAAGTGCACTAAATGAGTACTTACCTCAGTACAAGAAAGCCTCTGGATAATCCAGAAGCTTCCCTGTTCACCTCTCTGTTCCAGTGCTGGGACCCCCTTTTGAACCTTTTTTGGAAAGGTCCTGTCAAAGCCTCCAGCCATCCACCTATCGGCATCCATTCACTCAGCAGCCAGGCAAGCAGCCTTTAGCATCCGGCCACCCACCACAGATAGCATAGCCATTATCAACAACCAATCACCCACCTACCATCGACCAACCAGCCACTCACACATCAGAAGGCAGCCCTTCAGCATCCACCAACTTATAAGCAACCAGCCAACAATAACTAGTATCCACACCAAATATACGACCTAGCTATCAACATCTAGCCTCTTTTACCTCACCCAGAAGCACCTAGCTTTAGGGTTGCTCATAATTGAAATTATGAGCAGCACTTCCTGCCCATGGAAAAGGGGGTTTAACTTACCCATGCCGCCACCTTAGCCGATGCACTCTTCCATTCGCGTTCCACATCACTCATGCTTCCTTCTTCAAGGTTGGAGGGAAAAGCATGGGAGCGACATGGAGGGCGAGTGAAGCGCATTGGCTAAGGCGGCGGCATGGGTAAGTTAAAGTGTACCTGGGAAGAGGTGGGGGAAATTATAAATAACTGGGGTTTCCTTCAGCCCTCTCCAGGCTTATCGCTCCATTGCCGTGCTCCTCTTCCTCCTGGATCTTCTGCAATTAGCCCTAAAAGGTCCTCCAGTCAGGGCAGGCAAAGACCGGCTGTGTGCGCTACCCCCCCCGCACTCCCATGGCTCAGAGCGTTTTGTTCCTGCAGTCCTGGCGAGGGGGGTGAGTGCGCGGCAGGGTCTCAGGTTTACTTTAACCTCCATCCCCCACGGGCAGGAAGTGCTACTCATAATCGGTGATGCTCTTCTGAGTAGCTACGAGTCTGTAGCTACTCAGCATATAAATGTTAATGAAGAGCTGATTAATCAGCTGTGACCTCGGGTGACAGGGGGTTAACTTACCCATAAGTCCGCGGGATCTTCTGCTTTCTATTCCCTTAACACGTGAAGTGTTTGCCGTGTTCCACGACTCACTACTGCTCTTCCTCCTTCCGGCTTGAAGAAGGAAGTACGGTAGTGAGTCGTGGAAAACAGCCAAATATAATTTCTCCCACCCAGCCTAATATCTTCCGGAAGCACCTAACAATAAATTTCTCAATACATATCAAGCCTAAATCTCCCACCGGAGGCTCTCTTACTAATTTCTCCCACCCAGCATAATTTCTCCCACCCAAAAACACCCTGCATCATTTCTCCCACACAAAAAATACCCAACATAATGTCTCCCACCCAAAAACACCTGGCATAATTTCTCCCTCCCATAATTTTCCCAACCAATGACACCCAGCAGAACTTCTACCACCCCCCCCCCCCCCCCAAAAAAAACACACCAGTATTTCTCCCACCCAGAACCACCGAGTGTGATTTCTTGCACCTCTCCCAATAGTAGAACCCACTTTAATTTCTCTAACCAAACTACAATAATCCCTACTATATACATCTAATTTCACAAAGGGCCATGAAAACTGACTTTGCTTCCGGACACTGAAAACTTAGCTACGCCTCCGTCCACACAACAGATTGATAAAACGATGGTTTGTAGTCAATTGCCACCATAAACACCGTCCAATCCGTAAAATTGCATTATTAATGGGCAGCCTTATTTAGATAGTTGGCCACTTGAGGACTGCGGTGCTAACCCCCCCTAGTGACCAGGACATTTATTGCTAAAATGGCCACTGCAGCTGCAGGGCCAAACAACACAGAACATGAGTGATTCCCCCCCTTTCTCCCCACCAACAGAGCTTCCTGTTGGTGGGGTCTGATCAGGTGTTTATTTTTTTATTTGTAAATATTTATTTAATGAAAGTTGTAATAAAATGTACTATTTTTTTTTTTTTTTTTTTATTTCTGCTCTATCCCTCCCTCCCCTAGTCAGCCAATCACTGCGATCGGCTGTGATAGGGCTTCAGTGTCACACGGCTGTCCCCAGTACAGCGCTGCTGCAGATCGCAGCGCTGTACAAAGTAATTAGACATCGGTTTCGCCGTCTAACATTCTCCCGAACTCTGAAGGTGGGGCGGAGCTCCGCCCCCCAAGCAGGAGGTGCGCACGATCTCCTACTAGCCCCATAGACAGCCGTTCACGGCAATCAGCGTGAAGCGGTCCTAAGGCTGCCGCACTGCTCACACCAATTGGTGTGGAGCAGTGGGCAAGTCGTTTTTTAAAGAGAAGCTGCGAGTTTTAAAAATTAAAAAAAAAATACTTACTTGGGGAGAGGGAAGCCTCTGGAACCTAATGTCCTACTCAGCCAGCCCGATCCAGCGCTGGGACCCCCGAACCACCAAGAACACTTGCCTGCCCGCACAGGTGCACTAGCATCTTTCTGCTTTGGCTCTGTCAGAAATACAGGAGCCTGATTGGGTCCACTCTACTGCGCAGTCACAAACAACTCTTGCCTACGCAGTAGAATGGACCCTATTGGGAAGGACTGAAGAACACACAGAAAGCCAGTAGAGCACATGCGCAAAGCACCAACCAGCTGACTTTTAGGAGGTCCCACCATTGGATCGCCTCTGCTGAGGATGGGCCAAACCTGTTTAGGATCCAGAGGCTTCTCCCTCCCGGGGTAAGTACCCAACCCCAAAACCCCCCCCGCCCCCCCTTTTTCCCTTTTTTCACTACAGGGTCACTTTAAAAGATATGGTGTGCTACATCATCATTAGTATAGCTACATAAATCATCTTGTATAGAAATACCCATTTGTGCATGGATCCAGGTAATAGCAGAGCAAAGCTCCCTCCATAGTTACCTTCAGAGTCCTGATCTCTTTCCTCCAGGGATACAGGAACAAGTTGACACAGATGAGCTCCAGTATAGCGAAGCCTTTGATCATGAGAGTGATGAGGTCAGCCTTGTCCTCCCGCTTCCTCTTCCCCAAGTTGTCTGTGATGAGCTGAGCATAGAGGCTCCCGGAAGCCCCGTCCCCCCGGCCGCACAGCACCAGCCTGCCCTCCCTGCTGGCAGCCGTATAGTGGCAGAGATAGCGCTGGTACAGGCTGTGCCACTCCGCTGTCCCCTTCATGTCTCCCCTCTGTCTGCTGCACGAGGAAGTGCCTGGCGCGGCCTCGCCGCCGGATTGGCTGTCCCTGCTGACACCGGCTCATGCTATTGGCTGAGGCGGCTGCCAGTCACCCCTGCTGTTTGCTCCTCTGGCCAGGAAGTCTGGAGACTGAAGTGAAAGTGAAGCTGCTCTCATGAATTATAAATAATACAAATACAATACAGGACAAGCACAATTGTATTATAGGAAAACTCAATTACGCTTGGCAATAGCAAGTGTAATGTGGTTACTGTGAATTATGTCTGCTAGCTGATTACAGAGAACTCATATTGTGATTGTTAGATTGGAGACAGCTGCATAGGAAAAGGGGATGCAGAGGTTTCTACAGCACCAGGGTTCCCTGGACCTCAGGCCAGGGCTCACATGTGGTACTGCTCAAGTGGTTGTGTTAGATTTTTATTGGTGCTCTTTCAATGGTGCCTCTTCAGGTCTATGGATACTAGTGTTAAAGTGTACCTGAGATGGGACCACTTTAAAAATGTATACATACCCGAGGCTTCATCCAGCCCCCTTTGACCTGATTGCTCCCACGTCAACCTCAGTCGCCTTCTCGCCTGCAACTTGCCCCGGGAGGGCACACTTTATGCCCTGCCGAGGACCTGTCAACCCTAGCAACCAATCAGAGGAGGGGAGCCTGGCCCTCCCCTCCTCTATATAAGGCGGCGGCCATGGTGCGGAGCCACGCACTTATGTGACTGCTGCTGGTACTGAGATTATCCAGCGCTGTGCTGTGTCTGAGCAAGTGCTTTTCACTGCTAAACCTAGCGTTTTGCTTCCTAAACACCTCCTAAACACATTTATTGTTGTCTTATATAGTTAGCTAGTATTTTGATTAGTTTAGTTTTTATTCAGCTAGTGTATAGTGTATACTGTGCTAGGCTAGTGTTAGTCTGTGTACAGGCTAGGCCTGCTAGCCTAGGTAGCCTTAGCCTACTACTAGCTTAGGTAGGTTAGGGATTCTAGTTAGGTGTGTACTTAGTAGTACTAGTTGAGTTAATTATTACTGCTGTAGTCTGTTACTTTATTAGTTTCAGTACTGTGTTAGTTAGTTACTGACTGTGACAGGTCACCACCAGCATCCGTTGCGAGTGACCTGACCTGTGACTGTCTGTCACCTGCCCGAGCCTATTGATTGATTGCGTCTGACCGTGTGTGACCGATTGTTGTAATTGTCACCGACCGTCTGACGCATGACTTACTTGTAGCGTAGTACGCTAGGTGTTTCTTAGTTACCTGCGTGCGTGCGTACTACTACTAGTGTCTACTACTATACTACTAGTCTACTAGTACCAGTTCACTTTTTTTTTTTTCACCTTTACTGTGTGATTTTATTATCATCTGTAGTGTGTGTAATAAATAAGAGTTACAACACATACCGGCCACCACCAGCATCCGTTGTTGTGAGTGACCTGCGACTGTCTGTCGCCTGCCCGAGCCTATTGATTGATTGCGTCTGACCGTGTGTGACCGTTTTGTAATTGTCACCGACTGTCTGCCGCACGACTTACTTGTAGGGTAGTACGCTAGGTGTTTCTTAGTTACCTGCGTGCGTGCTGCTACTAGTGTCTACTACTATACTACTAGTCTACTAGTACCCGTTCACTTATTTTTTTTTTCACTTTTACTGTGTGATTTTATTATCATCTGTAGTGTGTGTAATAAATAAGAGTTACAACACATACAGGCCACCAGCAGCATCCGTTGTGAGTGACCTGTGACTGTCTGTCGCCTGCCCGAGCCTATTGATTGATTGCGTCTGACCGTGTGTGACCGTTTGTAATTGTCACCGACTGTCTTCCGCACGACTTACTTGTAGCGTAGTACGCTAGGTGTTTCTTAGTTACCTGCGTGCGTGCTACTACTAGTGTCTACTACTATACTACTAGTCTACTAGTACCCGTTCACTTATATTTTTTTTTCACTTTTACTGTGTGATTTTATTATCATCCGTAGTGTGTGTAATAAATAAGAGTTACAATACATACAGGCCACCAGCAGCATCCGTTGTGAGTGACCTGTGACTGTCTGTCGCCTGCCCGAGCCTATTGAATAAATGCGTCTGACCGTGTGTGACCGTTTGTAATTGTCACCGACTGTCTGCCGCACGACTTACTTGTAGCGTAGTACGCTAGGTGTTTCTTAGCTACCTGCATGCGTACTACTACTGCCTACTAGTAGTCACCACTAAGTCACCACCAACACAGACTTTATTAAAGTTTACACCCTTTCCCGCCCTCTTCTACTTATTTATTTTTACTGTATTTGTATAGTGCACAATGACTGGCAGAGGTAGAGGTAGAGGGCGAGACACCACCAGGAGAGGCAGCGCCATTGCAGGAGCCACTGCCAGCAGCAGCAGGTCTGGGACTGGTCCGCCGCCAGCCACTGACCACAGGGAGGAGGGAGCAGAGGCGCAACAGCAGCGTGTTGCGCCCATCTTTGAGACGGGTCGTCGCCCACGGCCCATTGGGGAGAGTCAGGTGCAGGCTGTGGTGGAAATGATGGCGGGGCAGGAAGCCACCTTTTCCAGCCAGGCCTCCAGCACCAGCGAGACTAGTGCCACCAGCACTCCTGTTCGCAGCAGGCCTCCACCAGCGCTTGAGGCCATGGTCACGGTGACCCCATCGACCAGCCTGCCCTCAATGAGCACGCTCTTCTCCCCTGAGACTGTGACCATGTACAGGGATGTTTTTGAGAAGTATGAGTTGGAGATGATGGGGCCATCCAAGGAGGAGGAGGAGGAGTTTGAGGTGCAGAAGTTTGTTGTTGGCGCTGAGGAGGAGGGGCGTGATGCAGGGGATGTTGGGGTAGAGGAGTTGGTTGAGTCGGGCTCACAGGATTTGTTTGGGGTTGATGAAGATGACTTGATAGATCCTCCCTATGTGCCACCAGTACCACCAGCACAGATGGTTGAAGGCAGCTCGTCATCGGAGGAGGAGGCGTCTCTGGCGCAGAGGCGCGGCAGCAGCAAGGCGGCCAGCACAGGGCGTGGAAGGCAGGAGCCACAGCCTGCTGCTTCAGTCGCTACCACCACCCGCAGAAAACCTCTAACTACAACCAAAAAGGCACAATCCTCCAAGGGCACCCAAAAACCCCAGCCCTCAAGCTCAAAGAGCAGGTTGAAGTCCCCAGTCTGGCGGTACTTCACCAAGTGCCCAGTGGACCAGACCCGTGCAATTTGCAACAGTTGCAATCTCAGTCTCAGCAGAGGTCGCGATATCCACAAATTGAGTACCTCGTGCCCGCCAATATTTCTCCCGCAGGGCGATCCCAGCACTGCACCGCTCTGCCATGGAGAACGTGGGCCGCGTGCTGGATCACGCTGCCAGTGCGCGGATCCACATAACCATGGATTCCTGGAGCAGCCGGGTTTGGGACAGAGCGCTATCTGTCCTTTACGGCCCACTGGGTCAGCCTGGTGGAAAGCCCGAGCGAGGAAGCAGCAGGTCCATCCTCGGGCGCAGCAGCACCAGTCGCCCACTACGTGGTGCCACCGCGCGGGGTCAGGGGAGAAGCAGCAGCTCCCACCACCAAGCGATCCCGTCTCTCCAGCAGCGTGAAGGCCCGCCACTGCCAAGCGCTGCTGGAGATGAAAAGCCTGGGGAAAAACTCCTTGACGGCATCCAACGTGCTCCGGTACCTCAGGGAGCAGGAGAGGACGTGGCTGACCCCCAGAGGCCTCACTGTGGGATTGATTGTGCCCGACAATGCCGCCAACCTGCTGTCTGCCATCAGCAGTGGAGACTTGCTCCACGTCCCTTGCTTGGCCCACGTCCTGAACCTGGTGGTGCAAAAGTTCATGCGCAACTACCTGGGGATGGAGGAGCTGTTTGTAGCGGCGCGGAAAATTGTGCGCACTTTCCGCCGCTCAGCAGCTGCCGCAGCAAAACTAGCAGACATCCAGCAGCAGGAGGGCCTGCCACGACACCGCCTCATCATAGATGTGCCAACTCGCTGGAACTCCACCCTGGCGATGTTGGAGCGGCTGGCTGAGCAGAGGAGGGCTGTCAACCGGTACATCTATGATGCCACTGTCGCCGGCAGCAGAAGCAGCACCACACTCCAGCTCCTCACCAACGCGCAATGGGGGCAGATGCAGCAGGTCTGCTTGGTGTTGGCTCCCTTCCTGCAGGGAACCAACCTGGTGAGTGAACAACGGGCATCCCTCTGCCAGTGGGTGCCCTTTGTTTGTCTGCTGGACAGGGCACTTGGCGATTTGGTGGATTTGGGAGAGGAGGCCCTGAAGCAGCTGGAACAGCAGCCGCCTGCGCAGTCCACTGCTCCGCAGGTATTTGAGTCCCTGGAGGAGGAGGAGGAGTTGGAGGTGCTGGACGTTGCTGCTGGGGGGGAACATCGGAGCGCAGCAGAATTGGTGCGAGGGTGGAGAGAGGAGGAAGAGGCTCAGGGGCAAGAGGAGGAGGACGCTGACCCTGATGTCTCTGTTAGACGGTCCACCCTGTTCCCCATGGCCGCACACATGCTGCGCTGCCTGCGCACAGACCCCAGGGTCAAGCGGATGCAAGCGAGGGAGGACGCCTGCATCAGCATAATCCTGGACCCACGGCTGAGGGGGAGGTGGGATCAGTTTCTGCCTGCCAGAGACCGTGAGCAGCGAGCAAGGGAGTTGCAGGAGATCCGTGTTCGGCGACTGGAGGAAGCCTTCCCCCCGCCTTCCACTCCCTCTGTCCCTGTCCAGCAGCCAGCAGCACAGCAGCAGGTGCCTGCGGCCAGCAGCAGCGTCAGGCGCCCAGGAGACCTGCTGTCATTGACGCAGGCGTTCTACATGAAGGTACAGCAGCCGAGAGAGGAGGTGCGGGCAGCAGCCACCTTCGGTGAGAGTCACAGCCAGCGCATGATCCGGATGGTGGCCGACTACATGGGGTCCTTCAGTGAGCTTGACACCGGCAGCGAAGAGCCTGTGGACCCCATGGAGTACTGGGTGGAGCGCTTGCACATCTGGAGGGAGCTTGCGCAGTATGCCCTGAAGGTATTGTCTTGCCCCCCTTGCAGCGTGCTGTCTGAGAGGTGCTTCAGTGCGGCCGGTGGCGTGGTCACCGAGAAGCGCTCTCGTCTGTCCACAGAGGGCGTGGACAGACTGACATTTTTGAAAATTAACCAGGCCTGGATAGAAGGCACGTTCCTGGCACCTGTTGTCGGCGAAAGGAGGACATGAGGTGCCTGCCTGGGAATTACAATACATTGCCTGCTGCCTGCTATACGTGACTCCTCCTCCTCCTCCTGCTGCATTGATTTACCTATGAATTTATTTATGTATTTATTGTATTTCTACCTGACTTCTCCTGCTGCTGCTGGCCTGCTGCATTGATTTACCTATGAATTTATTTATGTATTTATTGTATTTCTACCTGACTCCTCCTGCTGCTGCTGGCCTGCTGCATTGATTTACCTATGAATTTATTTATGTATTTATTGTATTTCTACCTGACTCCTCCTGCTGCTGCTGGCCTGCTGCATTGATTTACCTATGAATTTATTTATGTATTTATTGTATATCTACCTGACTCCTCCTGCTGCTGCTGGCCTGCTGCATTGATTTACCTATGAATTTATTTATGTATTTATTGTATTTCTACCTGACTCCTCCTGCTGCTGCTGGCCTTCTGCATTGATTTACCCATGAATTTATTTATGTATTTATTGTATTTCTACCTGACTCCTCCTGCTGCTGCTGGCCTGCTGCATTGATTTACCTACATTAATGCTTGCTTGACCTGTGTCACATGAAGTGGCACCACATGCAATGCTGTTTTCGAGCAATTTATCCTGCTGCTGTCAGAGGTCTCACCGCCAGGGTCCACACTATGCATTGCCTGCTGCCAGTGCCACAAATCACTCCTCCTCCTCCTGCTGCTGTTGTATTTATCCTGCTGCTGTCAGTAGTCCCACCGCCAGGATCCACACTATGCATTGCCTGCTGTCAGTGCCACACGTCACTCCACCTCCTCCTGCTGCTGCTGTTGTATTTATCCTGCTGCTGTCAGTGGTCCCACTGCCAGGGTCCACACTATGCATTGCCTGCTGCCAGTGCCACACGTCACTCCACAACCTCCTGCTGCTGCTGTTGTATTTATCCTGCTGCTGTCAGTGGTCCCACCGCCAGGGTCCACACTATGCATTGCCTGCTGCCAGTGCCACACGTCACTCCTCCTCCTCCTGCTGCTGTTGTATTTATCCTCCTGCTGTCAGTGGTCCCACCGCCAGGGTCCACACTATGCATTGCCTGCTGCCAGTGCCACATGTCACTCCTCCTCCTCCTGCTGCTGTTGTATTTATCCTGCTGCTGTCAGTGGTCCCACCGCCAGGGTCCACACTATGCATTGCCTGCTGTCAGTGCCACACGTCACTCCACCTCCTCCTGCTGCTGCTGTTGTATTTATCCTGCTGCTGTCATTGTTCCCTCCGCCAGGGTCCACACTATGCATTGCCTGCTGCCAGTGCAACACGTCACTCCTCCTCCTCCTGCTGCTGTTGTATTTATCCTGCTGCTGTCAGTGGTCCTACCTCCAGGGTCCACACTATGCATTGCCTGCTGCCAGTGCCACACGTCAATCCACCTCCTCCTGCTGCTGCTGTTGTATTTATCCTGCTGCTGTCAGTGGTCCCACCGCCAGGGTCCACACTATGCATTGCCTGCTGCCAGTGCCACACGTCACTCCTCCTCCTCCTGCTGCTGTTGTATTTATCCTGCTGTTGTCAGTGGTCCCACCGCCAGGGTCCACACTATGCATTGCCTGCTGCAAAGGCCACACATCACTCCTCCTGCTGCTGTTGTATTTATCCTCCTGCTGTCAGTGGTCCCACCGCCAGGGTCCACACTATGCATTGCCTGCTGTCAGTGCCACACGTCACTCCACCTCCTCCTGCTGCTGCTGTTGTATTTATCCTGCTGCTGTCAGTGGTCCCCCGTCAGGGTCCACACTATGCATTTCCTGCTGCCAGTGCCACACGTCACTCCTCCTCCTCCTGCTGCTGTTGTATTTATCCTCCTGCTGTCAGTGGTCCCACCGCCAAGGTCCACACTATGATTGCCTGCTGTCAGTGCCACACGTCACTCCACCTCCTCCTGCTGCTGCTGCTGTTGTATTTATCCTGCTGCTGTCAGTGGTCCCACCGCCAGGGTCCACACTATGCATTGCCTGCTGCAAGTGCCACACGTCACTCCTCCACCTGCTGCTGCTGTATTTATCCTCCTGCTGCTGTATTTATCCTCCTGCTGTCAGTGGTCCCACCACCAGGGTCCACACAATGCATTGCCTGCTGCCAGTGCCACACACACATCACTACTCCTCCTCCAGCTGCTGCTGTTGTATTTATCCTCCTGCTGTCAGTGGTCCCACCGCCAGGGTCAACACAATACATTGCCTGCTGCCAGTGCCACACGTCACTCCTCCTCCTGTTGCTGCTGTATTTATCCTCCTGCTGCTGTATTTATCCTCCTGCTGTAAGTGGTCCCACCGCCAGGGTCCACACAATGCATTGCCTGCTGCCAGTGCCACACGTCACGTTTTTAGTTTTGTTTTTTTAAAGGGGAACTGACCTTAAAAACCTGTACTGAAAATTAAAAGTCAAAATAAGCATGCACAAGTCATACTTCCCTCCCATGTAGTCTACTCCTCAGTGTCTTTCTCCTGTCCTGCGTCCTGTTTGTTCACTGTGATCAAGGGAATTTTCCGTCCTCCATTTTGAAAATGGCCATCACCCATAACAGCTTTCTGTTCAGCACACAGTTAAACTGTAACATCGCCCACTTGAGCCATAGGGAAGCATGGACATTACCTGGTACATCAGTTTTCCTCTCAGCTATAACTGACAGCAACTGATATTTTATTGACAGCAACTGATATATTTCAGATCTGACAAAATATTGTCAGAACTGGAGGGGATTATTGTCAGAAGAAAATGGTGAGCTTCGAAGAGGAACTGATGGCAAGGTAACTATGTAATGTTCATTTGAAGTTTTGAGGCGTAACCCCGAACCGAATATGAATTCGAACCGAATTTTGTGGTAGAATGCGAATTCGAATTTGAATGACATGCGGTCCCGAATTCGAATGTACCCGAACCGAATTTTGGTACATCTGAGCATGCCTGCTTGCGAGTTAAGGTGCCCATACATTTACGCGATTTCCCGCCGATAGCATATTTAATCACTGTGATTAAATCTGCTTAGAAATCGATTACGCAAACGCGGACCAATCCATCGATTTCCATGCGAAATCGATCAATTTCGTCGGTCTGTCCAGGTGGAAAATTTGGCTTCATCGCCGGCGGGTCGGGATTGCTACATTAGCTGCATTTGATTTGGTGACAACCAACGCAGCAATAATCTCACCTGTTTCACTGGCGCGAGTCCCCGGGTGCACTTTAACACTTTCTCCGGCTGGCCTTCTTCATCTTCACTTTACTTTCTGTCCCGTCCCGTGACCAGAGGAAGTTCAAGCAGTAGAGGATGCTCTAATGTTTCAACTTCCCCTTCTCAAAGGATGGGGCAGGAAGTAAAGTGAAGATGAAGAAGGCCAGCCAGAGAAAGTCTCAGCACAGACCCGGGGACTCCCGCCGGCGGAACAGGTAATGTGTTGTTGCTGGCGGGAGGAGCAGGGGCAGAGAGACAGGCGGCAGTGGCAGCTGCACAGATTGTGAATCGTTTTCATGCTGAAATCGATTCAAAATCTGTGTGCAGTGAATGGGCAGCCAATAGATCCATCTCTGATCAGATTCGATCAGAGAGGGATCTATCTGTTGGTCGATCCGGTAGCAATCGACCAGTGTATGGCTGCCTTTACAGAAAATCTCTAATGAAGGATAAACTGCACACAGACACCATGCCGTATATAAAGTTATGACACATAGCTTTCCTCTGCCTGCATCATGATATCTGAGAACTTTCAATGCTTTCCTTACATCATCAGCTGCTTCTCTCATTATAAAGGCTCATACACATACTCAACAAAAGTCTTTTAAATGCACAATTATCAAACAACTTTTGTTGTTGAAACAAGTTAAAACAACCAAAAAAAGTTGTTTGCTATTGTTCAAACAACTGTTAAGATGCAGCTCAAGTCAATCCAACAATTGCAGCGATATCACCCTCTATGCTGCTATAGCGTATAACATATACGCTATAGCAGCATAGAGGGTGATATAGCGGCTGGGAACACGGCGAATCACTTCGTTCCTAGCCTGTCGGCGGCTGTCGCCGAACCCGGAAGTAGCTGCCGGCTGGGACAGGAGGATCGGAGCGTGGCTGCGAGGGCACCATACAGCTTCAGGGGGCTGAGGGATGCCCCAGGTGAGTAAAAATCATTTTTTATTTTTGACTTAAGTATCCCTTTAAGAGGTGGGATAACTGTCCTGATGCTGCTTTCTAATCTTATCTTGTGAGTTTCAGCAGATCTCAGATTTAGGATAAACTGCACACATACACCATGCTTTCATACCTCCCAACTTTTTGAGATGAGAAAAAGGGACACTTAAGCCACGCCCCTTGTCACGCCCCACCACGCCCCTAGTCACGCATACCGTAAAGATTTCATAAGTAAAATATGTTGTTTTATAATTCAAACCACAGTGGTCCTTTCTATCCTGGGTCATTTTCCTTCATAGTAACATTTTAAAATTATTAATATATCAATTTAAAGGATGTAAATAAAGTTTAGAGTCAATCACATTTTTGGCATATTAATATACATATTTATATAGAAAGAGGGACAAATGAGGGTGAAAAGGGGACAGAGGGACAGGGCTCCGAAAAAGGGACAGTTGGGAACTATGGGATTGGAGGGTGCGTGGCACTCTGTGGGGGTCGATTGGAGGGTGCCAGTGGGCAGAAGAGGAAAAAAAAAGATCGAGGCACCAGCCGCGCGGACAGCCGCTGAAGTGTAATGCGGCGGGGAGCACAGCCGACATCAGTCCTCCCTCCCTCCCTCTCCATCATGGCCCCCTGTGAGTCCCTATATGAAATGCAGAGAGATCGTGCGCAGGAGTGTTTAGCTTACATTACTGTTCGTTGAACGGCTTCCTACTTCCTGTTTCGCGTCATGGGCCATGATGGAGAGGGAGGGAGGGAGGACTGATGTCGGCTGTGCTCCCCGCCGCATTACACTTCAGCGGCTGTCCGCGCGGCTGGTGCCTCGATCTTTTTTTTTCTCTCTCTGCCTGCCGGGACACAAGGGGGGTATTTCATGACAGCGGGACCCCTCCCCCAACCCGTGACCGTCCCGCCGAATCCGGGACGGGTGGGGCCCCTGTGCTTTGGTTGTTCTCAGGAACGCACTGCTCTTTTTTTTTTATCTCTCTGAGTAAACTTTATTTAACACTTCCTGGTTAACAAACAGACAACATTGTCACTTGACTCTAGATCAGTGGATAAGGTGTACAAGGGCATATGAATTATGTATACAGTGCTGGGGGGCCCTAGTGAAAAATTTGCATTGGGGCCCATTACACCTGTTGTTATGGTACTGGTTAGACATCCTGTAGTAATGTGAAAGGTAATAATTTGCTAGTGATACCAGGAAGACAGGGAGGAATGGTACTTGCAAATTTTAAGATTTTAACACACTTCCTCATCAGTATTGTGGTGGTGTTCCCTCTGGCAGGGAGACCATAAGACACTGGTGATCACCTGACTCCTCCTGGGCGTTCTGTGTTTCCTTGGCTGTCCGCAATGCGTTATGACGTCCTGGACTCATGCTGCAGCTGTTGGAATCAGGCACCCATGGAGGAGTTGAATTATGTGTCTCCTGGATCCTTGGCTGCCTGGATGATAATGTGTTATTGTACCTCTTCCTCCCACTCCTCCTATGCTTTGACAATTTTGGGGCTTTCTTTGGCATGGTTGAGGGGGCTTGGGGACCATTGTAGCACTAGGCAGGGGTTTAATGGCTTAAGGTGTCTGGGGTGTTATTTTAAGTGGCATTGTCACCTGTACTGGGGGAATCTCTGGCTGAGAGTGTCTGGAGTGGTATTGTAACCCCTGAGGTTACAATGGCACTTGGCATGGGGAAGGAGGGTGTGTTTTTTTATACTTGGCGTGGAAGCAATTTAACCTAGAAATTACACTGCCCTCTGGTAATCTGCACTCTTATCCCGCTAATCCAAATTCACCACCAGTCTCCTCCTTTCAGGTTGCATTAGGCTTGGGTACCTTCTTTAGCTGCACAAGCCAGTAGTAAGAAGGTGGGTGTGGTTTATGTTAATCACAGGGTTGGTGTGAGGCACAAGGAGGCTGGCCCTGCGTCCTGGTTATCTCTGGCCTTGAGCGCACTTACCGGAAAATATATCACTGCAATACCAACTGGTATGAGGAGGAACTTAGGGATTTCCCTTTACCTGGCATCACCTTTAGGGTACCACTTTTGTTTGCACTATGTTGTTCTATTAATGATAAGCATTTAAGATAAAAAATAAGACACACCACAATATTCAAAAGTATGAAGCCCCACTAAGTGATGTGTAGATACCGCCCTTGATGTTTTTGGTGCACAGTCTGTGTTTGTATCCAATTCAACAGTCCAACTTCACAGCCCGTCTCAAACCAGTGACCAATCACATCATTTCTGCCCACTGTAGTGCAGAGGATTAACTGGAGTATTTGTAGGAGCGAACTACTCATCTCAAATGACCGCACACAGTCTCGAGCCCATGCGACCAATCACATCACTGGGTGAATAATTGTGCTGAGAGTAAACAGCAAGTCTCCAAAAAACTCAATCATATTGGCATGACTAAAAGATATAATTATAATTAGCAGACGTTCTTCTTTTAAACTCAATACAGCTTCAATAAAAGTATTTTAAAAAGCAAAAAGTATAATTTGGACTTTAAAGGGAACCACTCGGCGAGAAGCCTTTCACTGGAGGTTTTATGATGGCCCGCCATGTGGCTGGGTGTGACTGGAGGTTTGGTAAAGGCATGACTGGAGGTCTAACGGGGGAATGACTGGATGTGTGACTGGACGTGTAATTAGGGCATGACTGTAGGTATAATGGGAAAATGCACAGAGATGATGCCAAATCTATTTCTTAGCCCCTGACCTGCTACTTCCATCTCAAAAACATTTCCAGAGTTCATCCCTTCCTTTCACAGGAGGCTATTTAAAGGCGTGTAAATGCTCTAATTATATCCCATCTTGACTACTGGAATACCCTACACTGCGGTCCAAATATCAGACTGGCATCCCTCCAGTTCCAATTGTCTGTCACAGACCATCTCTGTCAATCTCTACACCAGACGTGCCCACACTTTTTCGGCTTGATTAGCAAGTCAAAATGATCTACCCATGTACAATTTTAGGAGCATAATTGTATATACATAATGGAAAATGTAGTGCGGTCGGGATCTACCAGGAAGTCCTTTACGATCTACCGGTAGATCGCGATCTACCTAATGGGCACCCCTGCTCTACACTAACTACTACCCAAAGGATCTACTTTAAACTCCTCATCCTATCAATCAATTTTCTACATAAGTTGTGAACTTCTTACATTTCCTCAATAATCTCCAAATACCAACCCACCCGGAATCTTGGCTCCTTCCAGGAGACCCTCTTGTCCTATAACTTTTTCACCTCCTCTCAATGCTCTCAAGAGAGTGTCAGGACTTCTCACAAGTATTACCTCTATTTTGCGATGTTCTGTCATAGCCTGTCTGTCATGCTCCGAGCCTGGAAACCTTCAAACGAAAGTACTCTCAAAACTCACCTGTTCAGAAAAGCCTTTAATTTGCTATAGGTAGCATTGGAGTCTCACAGCCTCATCCACTAACACCTACTGTATAAGAGCATGACTAGAGGTGTGGTAAGGGCATGAATTGAGTTGTGGTAGGAGCCTGACTGGAGGAGTGACAGAGGCATGAGTGTGTGGTGAGTCCAGATTGAAAGCTCAAGAGGAAAAAGTCCTCACCTTCTCCTGTGTCATTGTTTGCACTCGTTATGCATGCAGGTATATTTGTCATCTGCAACCATTATTAATTGTGCATCACTCCATAATATTTTTGAACTTTATTATTATTTAGCATTTAAGGTGCATCGACATCTTCTGCAGCGTTGTTCCGGGTATATAGTCTTGTCATTAACTGTCCCTTAAAGGAGCTCACAATCTAATCCCTACCATAGTCATATGCCCATTGTAGTCCAGGACTAACTTATGTGGGAGGAAACCGGAGTGCCCAGAGGAAACCTACGCAGACACAGGGGGAACATACAAACTCCTTGGAGATGTTGACCTGGTTGGGATTCAAACCGGGGCACCAGCACTGCAAGGAGAGTGCGCTATTCACTACGCCACCATGCTGCCCAATACACCATTATACAATAATTGGTTTTGAGGTAAAGACATGATTGGAGGTTGTGGTGAATGTCTCTTGAGGGCATGAAAGTGGCGTGTGTTGAAAACATTAATAGAAGTGTGAATGGAGCATGCTGGGGTAATGATGGGGGCTGTTAGTAACCTAGCTGAAGGGTCCCACAATGTGGCATCTCAGCCAAGATTCGGCGTACTCTGTCTACTTCTGGATCTTCACATGCGCATGGCAACCCCAGTGTCCTTCCCAACAGGGCCATGCACATGCATTGCAATGATGACAGGGCACAGGCGCACACTAATAGGTGTCCATCCTATTCACTCAGGCGGCGAAAGACGTAGCGTCAGCTGATGTTTCTAGTCAGTTGACACTTAAGCAGGGTTGCGCTCTAATTGGCTAATAAGTGTGTCGCCGGCCACTGATTGGTGAGTGGATGTTTAAAAGCCTATCTGTGCTCAGTATTAATTGTCCGTGATAGCGATAGCTTGCCTATTTGCTGTGGGCCCTCTGTTGTACTGTATATTATTGCTATTGTTTGATTACTGGTATCTGGATTTTGACCTCTTGCCTGTTTCTAATCACCCTTGTTTGCTGCCTGGACTGACCTTTTGCCTGTTCCTTGACAACGATTCGGATTACCTATTTAAACGTGATTGTGATCTCCTGTGTATGACTGTAAGGGATCGCTACTCTCGGCCGCAGTATGGTTTGAGGCAGCGACAGAGGTAGAGTCAGCTGACACTTAGGCAGGGGTTTATGGAAAAAATAGTAATATATGATGCTGACCCTGGCTGGGATTGAACCCTGGTCTCTCACCTCAGAGGCAGTGCTCTTAACCACTATGCTATAGCTGACACACAGTCAGGATGTTTCACTGGTTACTATTGGGTTACTCAGCTGACATCTATTGCCACCCATGTCAGCTGATCTCTCTTTCAGCAGATACTTAACCTCCTTAGCGGTAACCCCGTGTGTGACACGGGGTAAGCCGCTGGAGGGTGCCGCTCAGGCCCTGCTGGGCCGATTTACATAATTTTTTTTTTTTGCTGGACGCAGCTAGCACTTTGCTAGCTGCGCCAGCACACCGATCGCCGCCGCCCTGCGCCCAATCGCCGCTATCCGTTGCGGTGCGCGCCCCCCCAGACCCCGTGCGCTGCCTGGCTAATCAGTGCCAGGCAGCGCCGAGGGGTGGATCGGGACTCCCAATGACGTCACGACGTCGCTGACGTCGATGACGTCATCCCGCCCCGTCGCCATGGCGGGGGAAGCCCTACAGGAAATCCCGTTCTTTGAACGGGATTTCCTGATCGGAGATTGCCAAAGGCGATCGAAGCGGGCGGGGGGATGCCGCTGAGCAGTGGCTATCATGTAGCGAGCCCTGGGCTCGCTACATGATTTAAAAAAAAAAAAAAACTGCTACGCTGCCTCCTGGCGGAATTTTTCATACCGCCAGGAGGGTTAAACAAAATTAATTCCTTACGTGTGATTGGCTGTTGTGTGCATGTGGCCGGCCACTGATTGGATGCTGTCAGTATTTAAACCTTGCTGTGACACTTGCATCTTGCCTGTGATAGCTTCTAGCTTGCTGGTTGTGCTGTTACCTGCTGTTTATATTGTATTATCTGGACTTTGACCTCGGCTTTGATTACTGGACCTCCCTTGTCTGCTGCCTGATCTGACCTCTTGCCTGGAATATCGTGACGACTCTTGTGCCTGGTTTTGATTTCGGAAATGTTCTTTGACTACTCTCTGCCTTGCCCTCCGGTACTGTGATATTTCTGCTTACCCGTGTATGACCCTGGACTGTTGCTGGACTTTGTTATTCTGTTTCCTTGTTTGGCTTGGAAGTTTATTTGTTCAGCATGCATTCAGCTCCAATACCTTGCACCCTAAAGGCCTGGGTGTAACCGAAGTCGGGCAGGTGTTGTCTCTTCACCTACTGTTCAAGCGGGGACGCGCCACATAGGGTGAAGCGTGTGGAGTTAGATTGGGGCATTGGAGGTGATTCGTGAGTAGATATCCCTACAGGCCTAACAATGACCTTGGCTAGTCTGACCTCCCACCTGTTCCTGTCTGTGGGTTCTGTTTGATATCTCAGCCTTTTCTGCCCTCAGTCTTTATACCTTGTGCACTAAAGCCTGGGTGTAACCAAAGTCAGGTAGACATTACCAGTCTCCTGTTCAAGCGGGGATGCGCCACATGGCATAGGATGAAGAAGATTGCAGAGTTAGATTGGGGCATAAGGACTGAGTTGAAGGTGGAGAATCTATCAGGCCTCACAGGGGCATGATTGGAGGTGTGGTGAGACTCTGAATGGAAATGTGTTGAAGGCTCGACTGGAAATGGGAATGGGGCATGCTGGGGTTATGATTGGGGCATGATTGGAAGTGTGGTGTGACTATGAATGGAGATGTGTTGAAGACATGGCTGGAAGTGAGAATGGGGAATGCTTGAGGCTATGATGGGGACATGATTTAAGGTGTGGTGAGACTATGAATGGAGATGTGTTGAAGACACGACTGGAAGAGGGAATGATGCATGCTTGGGGTTATGATGGAGGCATGATTGTAGGTGGGGTGAGAGCATGAACGGATGTGTTCTTCAACCCCCAACCCTGGCACGACACCCACACACGTAACCTCAGGAAAGAAACTCGAGCAGCCGAACGGAAATGGAGGAAATCACATCTCAATTCTGACTTCCTAGATTACAAGGCCAAACTGTTACTCTTCCACACTGCCCTCTCTGAGGCTAAACAAAGGTACTTTGCTGCACTGATTGGAACCCAAGCTTCCAACCCTCGACAGCTTTTTGCTACCTTCAATTCCCTCCTCAACCCCACTCCTCCCCCTCCCAGGTCCTCCCTCTCAGCCAATGACTTTGCCAACCACTTCACCACTAAAATTGCAACAATACGCAATGAAATTTCCCTCCTCCATCCCTCCCTTCCCAATGCCTCTCAGGTTGTCCCCTCGCCTTCCCTCCCAGCTGCTCCCCTGTCTCATCCACCTCTCGCCTCTTTTGCTCCTGCAACCATTGATGAAGTCAGCCTGCTGCTAGTGGCTTCCCCCCCCACCCCCCCACATCCTCTCCCTGTGATCCGGTACCTGCGAATACTCTTCGTCCCCACTTCCCTGACCTGGCCCCAGTCCTCACCTCCTTGTTCAATCTCTCCCTTTCCACAGGCATCTTCCCCAAAGCATTCAAACAGGCCACTGTACTTCCCCTGCTGAAAAAACCCTCACTCGACCCATCCCTACCCTCAAACTACCGGCCTATCTCCCTCCTTCCCTATGCTTCTAAACTCCTCAAACGCCTAGTCCACCAGCGCATTACCCAATACATCAACACCAATACCCTACTTGACCCCCTTCAGTCTGGATTCCGACCTGCACACTCAACTGAAACAGCCCTCGCCAAGGTGGTCAACGACCTTACCCTTGCCAGGGCCAAAGGCAGTTATTCCATCCTGCTCCTCCTTGACCTCTCTGCAGCATTTGACACTGTTGACCACTCCCTCCTCCTCCAATCACTACATTCCATGGGCATCCATGGTCTTGCCTTGGCCTGGATCTCCTCCTACCTATCCAATCGCTCCTTCACCACTTCCTTCAATGGCTCCTCCTCAACCCCTGCCCCCCTCTCAGTTGGGGTCCCCCAGGGCTCTGTTCTTTGCCCCCTTCTTTTCTCCATATACACTTCCTCAATTGGCAAGCTTATCTCCTCCCTGGGCTTCAATTATCACCTTTATGCAGATGACACTCAGATTTACCTCCATACCTCCGATCTCTCATCCACCACCATAAACAAGGTCTCCTCGTGTCTCTCAGCAATTTCCTCCTGGATGTCAGCTAGGTTCCTAAAGCTTAACCTAGACAAAACTGAGCTCCTGATCTTTCCACCCCATGCTGCTGCACCCATCCCAGATTTCCACCTCACAATCGACAACACAACCATTCTCCCTACCTCCCAGGCATGCTGTCTGGGTGTCACCTTGGACTCTGACCTCTCCTTCATTCTACACATCCAAAACATCACCAGAGCCTGCAATTTCCACCTCCGTAATATCTCCAAGATCCGCCCCTTCTTAACCCTGGACACGACCAAACTGCTCACCCATGCCCTCATCATCTCCCGCCTTGATTACTGTAACTCCCTCCTTTCTGGCCTCCCCCTGAAACGCACTGCCCCCCTTCAATCAGTGATGAACGCGGCTGCAAGACTCATCCATTCTTCGCACCGCTCTGCATCCACATCTCCCCTTTGTGAATCCCTGCACTGGCTCCCTATCCGTTTCAGGATAAGTTTCAAGATTCTATGCCTGGCGTATAAATCTGTGCACAAAACCTGCCCTACCTACATCTCGGAGCTTGTTCACAAGTATACACCAGGTCGCCCCCTCTGTTCCTCCAACGACCTTCGCCTCACCACCCCACGTATTTCACACTCCCATGCCCGCCTGCAGGATTTCTCAAGAGCTGCCCCCACCCTCTGGAATGCCCTTCCACCACCCATCAGACTTGCTCCCTCTTTCAACACATTCAAGCAAGCCCTCAAAACCCACCTCTTTATGATGGCCTACCCACCTCCTACCACACAGTAACTCTCTAAGGAATATTTAACAGCCCCCCCCTAGTGTTTCCACCCCTCCCTTTAGATTGTAAGCCTCTGGCAGGGTCCTCCACTCCCTAGTGTAATCTACAGAATCATGTTCTCCTGTCCTATGACAGCCTGTACTTGTATTACTGGGCCTACCTAACCAACCCATATTGCATGATCATGTATTTTGTACAATTTGTATGTATAACTTTGTTCTATGTGTATAACCCTATGTATGTCATCCTTGTATCATTGTATATATTGTCCAGCGCTGCGTAATATGTTGGCGCTTTGTAAATACAATAAATAATAATAATAATAATAATAATGTGTTGAAAACAGGACTGGAAGTGTGAAAAGGGCATGTTAGTGTTATGAAGGGGAGATGATTCGAGGTGTGGGGAGGGCATCAATGGAAACTTGTTAAAGAAAGGACTGGAAGCATGAAGGGGGTATGCTTGACTGTATGGTGGGGGCAAAATTGGAGGTGTGGTGAAGGCATAAATGTAGAAGAGACTGGAGTTGTAGTTAGGGCATAGTTAAGGGGGTTATGCAGGAAAACAAAGGCGCCAAAAGGATAAAAGGAAGCTAAATGAGCTTAAAAAAACAAATTCTTGGTAAATAGAGGAGGTAGTGGTGGACTTACCTTCTCCAAGTAGACACACAACGACTAGTAAAGACAGTCAATATATTTTATTTATGAACTCCAAATATGCAACGCGTTTCGCAGGTTTGATCCCACTTCATCAGGCAATAACAACCGAGCAATAGCATATGTGAACAGTAGAAGAGCCAGGCACCTCTGTTGAGAGGGTGGTGATCTTGTGACTGGAGGTATGGAGGGGGGCGGGACGCAAATACCTTTGCTCAAACATTCTCATGCTTAAAGGTCACCCTCTTCCTACTCCGAACATTAAAGAGATATGCTAATTTATCTCTTCCCAGTACTCCTTGCCTAATTCAGTTTGGTACAGTAAATGAACAAAGTCATACAAAATATTATTTCAGCTTTAAATTCGTTTTATTACCTTTTTTCTTTATGTAAAAACGTTTTTCTTTCAATAAAAGAAAAAACATGCCTTTAATAACATAGTAAGTGGTGGCAGACATATTTTATTACTGTGGCATCATAAAAAAATCTATTGCATTATTGCTACATATAAACTAATTGCACTTTCTGAACAATTATAACCTCGGTGTTCCACAAACATACAGAAAACTAACACTTGTGTTAAAGCACAACAAAAGACTGGTTCTACTGCTTTATGAAAGGTGTGCAGCCAGAAATGTAAAAGGGATTGTGTACACACCAAATGAAAACGTTCTCAGCAGCTTTTTGTTAACCCTTTAGCAGCCAACTTATTTAGAGGTTTGCAAGTGCTCCAGGCTAATTTACTTTAGCACATATTTTTTTATTTCTTTGTTTCATTTGCATGCTACTAAGTAGTACTGCTGTAATGTATATTTATGGACACTTATCACTAAAGGGCAGTGTGAGACAATAACAGAGGACATCTGCTTTCAGTTTCAGTATTTTCTGCTAGCAGAAGAGACATCAAAGCATTCCAATAATTTACAACACAACGAGTTCTGCCGACTGAGATCAAAAGCAGTGCAGCAAACCTCTGTGTTGCCAGCATTGTGTGACTGCTTTGCTCACATATCTGTTATCTGCATATCCGGTTTTAGGTGGCCATATATTACACGATGGCCACCAGATCAACCATCCGATAGTTCCCTCTCTGATGGATCTGATCAGAGAAGAATCACCTGCCCACACACTACAAACAGATCTCCAATAGACTTCAGCATGAAATCTATTGGAAATCGTCTTAGTGTTGCCTCCATCCATCCACCCCCCCTCCCCCTACGCCGGAAGTGATTGTTACAAGCAGGGCTGGATTTAGCACTAGGCATCGTAGGCACGAGCCTACAGGTGCCATGTGCTACAAAGGCGGGTGGGAGCCATGGCATGCATACCTAATGAGTCCCTCCGACTCCCTCAGCACTCATCCTTTATTGACAGCACCACTGCTGCAGCTGATTTCGCTACGGCAGTCCCAATCCCTACCCACCTTAATCATCTATCCTCCTGCTGCAGCTATATGCTGGTAGCAATGTCAGATACTACACTGGCTCAATAACCCCGCCCCCGGAAAGAAGGCACACACACCCACACTTCAGCAGGCGGGCTCGTCAATGAGAGCGTGCACAGACTGCTGCTGCCCTTCCTGCCTTTCTCCTGGGGTCGGCAACTTCTAGCTGCAGCGGCTCCAGCTGGGGAGAGAGCTGCCCGTCATGCAAGAGAGAGGGAGGGTCTACTGATTGGACATTGAAGTAGTATTGCCATGATGATGAAATCATCTCTCTGCTGTCTTCTCCTGTAAGAAAGCTTCAGATGCACAATGACAAAATAGACCAACAGCATTATACAATACAACAAGACGGATTCCTTTACAATGATTGGCTGCTCTCTCCTGGCTTCATTATGGGAATTTCATACAAAACTTCCTTGTTTCAGGAATCATTTTAAATAAAGGTAACATTTTAATGAATACCGCTAATTATTTTTATTTATATATTAAGCTTAGTTATAAGGGCTAGAGTTTTTTTGTTAATATTTCTATTTTATTGTAATCAGGAAGATATTACATTTCACAAATAGGTTTGTAAGTGCGGTAAAGATAACGTTCCAGTTTCTAGCGGTTTATAAGCGTGCATGAAAAAAGAGCGCTATGAAAAAGGGGCCCGGCTGGATAACGAAATTGCAACGGTGAATAACGAAATCTGATAACAATAAACATTGCTGTTAAACTTGGTTAACTATAAATACCGTTGTAAATACAGACTACAAACAATAACAAAAAGATATTAACGTTAAAAATCGTAACGTTACGTAATACAGCTTAACCCAACCCTACTCTCTCACAGAAAGCTCCCTTGGTGGTGCCTAACCCTAACCACCCTCCCCTCCCCCGTGGTTGCCTAACCATAACCACCCCCCAGTGGTGCCTGTCCCTAACCCCCCGGTGATGCCTAACCCTAACCACTCCCCTGGTGGTGCCTAACCCTAACCAACCCCCCCAGCTGTTGCCTAAAACTAACCGCCGCCTGGGTGGTGCCTAACCCTAACCACTCCCCCTGGTGGTGCCTAACCCTAACCACTCCCTCTGCAGAAATACCCTTTTACACGTAGAAACAACACTATTGATAACGTAAAATCTGTACATACAAACAAAATAATATGACAAAAACTATAATGTTGCAAGCTTCTAAAACGATAACATACTTCAAAAACTGTAATGTTTTAATGTTGTTAACGATATTTATCATGGTACCCTTTCATCTGCTTTTTTCGTCATTTTAACGATAATTGCATTAGAGTCTATGGCGGCGCCCTTTTCGTCCACCCTCAGCCGGGGCCCTTTTTCCTGCTACCGTTTATAAAATCATATTACCGTACTTGGCTGTCCGTTCTTGTGAATTATTTTGGATTAGTGGCACTGTAGAACATGGGGAGAAACTACAAGAAACACAGGGTACTTGATACGGAAAGCTGAAAGACAAAGTGGCCAGCTAATAGCGTGGAAGGAGTAGGGGTGGTCAAGATGACATGTTAATAATTGTGAGTTGATGCAAATTCAATGTTAATTTATGCAAACTTCGCAACCTGAAATTGGACCAATGAAATGCAGTAGCTGATGATTTTGATTAGTCCAATCCAAAGCTGCCTAAATTTACATAAAACTAACATATAAATTGCACCAGTTAGTAGCATCTCATTGACCATCCCTGATAAGGAGTGGTGGAAAGGAATTTCATATTACATGTACCCTGTTCATTCTGTGTTTCTCTCTCCTGCAGTCCACATCCTTACAATGCAGTATTAAAATGTTGAGGATTTTTTTTTCTACATCAAAGGACCCTTTTATATTTCCTTCTGTCATTCATTATTATAAAACATCAAAACTTAAAGTGGAACAGTGCTCAGAAACATTTTAATTTGGATAGATATGGGAAGGGCAAAAGCATCTGTTTTTATTAGTATGTCCCGACTCCCCATTAAGAGCATTCTCCTCACTTCCTGTCCTCAGTGACCCCCAGGACAGGAAGTGAGGAGAGTACCGCAAAATACATGGCAATTGTTATCTTACAGATGTTCTAAAACGTTCAATTGTTTTGTTGTCTTTGTCCACTTTGTGAAGATTTCACCTGATATCCTGTTCTTCTGCCACACACAACTCCTTTGAGTAGTTATTTATGAAACAAGAATGACCGGAGATGGGGAGTCTGTCTGGATGTCCAGGGATAGTGTGGAAAGCTGTAGACTCGTCTTGCTCATAGTTCTGCTTGGAGAAACAAGATGGCCGTCAGCTGAAGACAAAGAAGCTGTGATCTGGAGGTTTTCTGCGGTGTCATGTGATCTCAGTGCTGTCTCTTCAGAGCTGTTGTTGCTAAGTACCAAATCGCAATGACGATGTGGGTCTTCCAGGGAGTAGGGTGGAGGTTCATCAGTGGGGAAGTATGAGTCTGTGGCTCCTGGTATGACACAGTCATCATAGCTGGAGGGAGGTGCATAGATAGGCATCATTTAGAATATAGACTTTCTGTACAAACAGCCATATTTCTAATAAATTGCATTATAAGATTCCTAGTGGAGACCCTCCCAAGCTAAAACGTACTCTTCTCTCCCCAACTCCCCGCCATCCATACTTATGACGTTCCAGCGATTGTCATGCTAGGGTTTTATGGGTTCTAGTCAGCTCCTGGAAGCTGCACTTGGGTTAATATAGTGGCTTGGTCCCTTAAAGTCACTTCTGGGAAGAGTCATGGTACTTACACTGCTGCCCCCTCCCTTCATTACCAGCCTGAGGGGAGAAATGGCTGCTGCAGCCACTGAACCTCACTCAGTAGGGGCGTGGCTACAGAATAACGTGCAGTAGACGCACACAGTGATGTTGGATTGTTGCAGGGGTTTTTCTCTTAGGCGACAAGTCTGTGGGTTGGGAGCACACACCCCACAGACACGCACAACATATTGCTAAAGCCACTAGGCTCCATTTGGCAAGGCAGCCGAAAAACCCATTTCTCTCTCTACAGACCGATTTCTCTCTCTACAGAAGTGGTGAAAGACGTACAATGATCTCAGAGATGCTTGTACCTATAGTTGGTGATAACATTGGGTACCTACAATAAAGCTTGGCAAGCTTGGCTGTCATACCTCAATAATTATTGCCAGCACACAAATTAAACAGTGGGCACACCTATAGCCATAAGTTACATAATGGACTATGACAGTGCCCAAATGTATTGTTTTGCTATAGGACCACTATGTTTCTAATCCAAGGTTTGCCATCTAACCATGGCAAAATCGATTTGAAGTCAATGTTTATGTTTATAATTGCTATTTTGTTCCCATAATTGGTTATTAAAGGGCAACTTTAGCAAAAAAAATAGTAAAATGTAAAATACATGTGTGTGCATATATGTATAAATGTACATTTGCATGTACTCCATAGTAAAGTGCACTATAAAGTTATTTTTTCCTACATAAATGTCAATAGGTTTTAAAAATCTGATTGAACAGGTTGTGGACTGGTCCATTTCCTAATGGGGGATTCTCAAGTTTTCTTATTTTCAAAGGCACTTACTCGACGGCATCTTCTCAGTCCAGCTGCCAAGAATAGTGTGCAAGCAAGAAGGGAGGCTGACTAGCATGTGTGTTTAGATCCTTTACAGGGAATGCTTTTGTAAAAAATGAAAGAAATACTAAGAATCCCCACGAGAAGGTGGGCCAGTTCAAAACCTGTCAGATTTTTACTGCCTACTGTAAATGACAGTAACATAGGAAAAAAGAAATCTATAGTGCATCTTACTAACTGTACTGAAGATAAGATGTACATGAAAACTGTGCATCTTACGAGTATAGGTACACGTACACATGAATTCAAATTTTACGATCTTTTGCAATAATGGTTTTAATTTTAATAAAAAGTCATACCACTTATTGCCATATGATATTGTATAATAAAATTTGTTTACACACACACACACACACACACACACACACACACACACACACACACACACACACACACACACACACACACACAGACACACACACAGACACACACACACACACACACACACACACACACACACACACACACACACACACACACACACACACACACACACACACACACACACACACACACACACACACACACACACACACTGTACACACACACACACACACACACACACACACACACACACACACACACACACACACACACACACACACACACACACACACACACACACACACACACACACACACACACACACTGTACACACACACACACACACACACACACACACACACACACACACACACACACACACACACACACACACCTCTGGAGTCAACACAGCTATTTCCTCTTGATATCCGAAGGTGTGTACACAGATGTGAATTTGCTTCCTGACACATGAAGCTTGTTAAAGGACAACCAAGGTGACATGTGACAAGATGAGATAGACATGTGTATGTATAGTGCCAAACACAAATAATGAGGCTGTGTTCCTTTTTTTTCTTGCTCTACCTGAAAGAGTTAAACATCACTTATGCAAATGACAATTTCTGCCCGGGTCGGGACTGGGTAAGACTATAGCATAACCCTCACTGATAAGTAATTACAGCAATAACATAATTTCCTGTTAGTAAATGGCTTCCTGGAGCAGGAAAGACATAAAAAGGGTCAATAATTCGTAGATTTGAGCTCTAGCATACTTCAATGAAGGTGTCATTAAGCAGAGATAATGCAACAGTAAAAACTAGATTTAAATATAAAATAAAATTGTGGGATATCTAAAAAAGTAATTTTTAGGAGAAGGATGATAGATGCAATTGTTTTTCTCATCAGTTTATTTTCACCTCGGATGTCCTTTAAGATTCATCGTACCGACCCATGCTGAAATATATTTTGTTCCTTTTATAATGTAACATGCAGCCCTCTAGAGATGTGAAGATCAGTAGGCCATCCTAATCTTGCAGGCTGACTTGCTGTTCTTCATCACCATGCTTTTCCTTCACATATTCTTTAAGCTGCTCGTACTGCAGCCAATCCCTGAGCAGATGGACAGTAAATTCAGATCTGAGAGAACTGCAGAAGCAATTATGATGCTGTGTGAGTAAAATATGCTGCTGGATAAGACAGGCAGACAATTACAACAGCAGATGCTCCATAGATACCGTCGTGCAAACGCAGAGCGCCGTTCTATGGGGAAAACTCTCCACTGAGTATTCAGAAAACCATGTTACACTGATCTACTGCCTAGAATATCACTGTCATAGGCAAAAACAGAAAGGAAAATGTCACACAGGCGAATGCTCACGCCATAATATTACATCAAAAATACAGTGTCCTGTTTGGCAGATTCCTTTCCTTCATGCATAATCAGCCGGCGCCTGCACTTTCTGCAGTGCTTGCTGAACACTGCAACAATGGCTCCCTATGAGAGTGGTTTCACTGCAGCGTTGTGATCGCTAAAAGTTTGCTGCATGCTGCATTTTGTAGCAATCTCATTAAATGGATGCAGGGCCAAACCACAATCGCTCTGGGGATCTGGTTTAAAAATAGAAGGACTTTGGGATTCTGGAACCACAAGTGATTTCTGAAATTGAGAAACCGCTCGTAGTGGGCCCCTGGGCCTTAAAGAAGCACTATGTTTTCCTGGTCCCTGCTTCCTCCTGGATGAGCGGCTGCTCACTAGTACGTAGGCAGATCTACTTGTGACCTGTGTCTGTGTGACTGTCCCTAAGGGCCCGTTCACACTTAGAACCGCAGAACGCTGGCGATTACCGCCGGCGTTTTGCGGGAGTGATTTTTCCGCGATTAGCGCGGAAAAAAATCACTGGACACTGTGGCGGTTTTGGAGCGATCGCGATTAGCGCGCTGTGCACGCTAATCACGATCGCTAATCGCGGAACGCTCGTCGCCGGCAAACCGCTGCATGCAGCGCGGTTGCGGTTATCGATAACCGCAACCGTGGCAGTGAGAACACTGCCACTCGCTACAATCTGTAGCGGTTCTTGCAGAACCGCTAGCGGTTTGCCGTGAGCGGGAATCGTGCGATTCCCGCTCAGGTGAGAACGGGCCCTAAAGAGTAATGCTAGGTACACACGATACAATTTTCGGACAGTTTTACCTGCCAGATTGATTTTTTCCAACATGTACGATATGAATTTCAATTGTTTTTTTTTCGATTCCGTTCCGTTTACCACCTTTATGGAAATCAACCGTAAAATCGATCGAAATTCAGATCGGACATGCTGGAAAAAAATCGATCTAGCAGGTAAATCTGCCAGAAAATTATATTGTGAGTACCTAACATAAGGGTTTGTGAGTCCACGGGGAAGGGAGGGGCGCAATTTTTAAACCCTCACCCTGGGTGCAATTTAGCCTAGAAACTGTCATGCACCAAACATTACCTTTAACTTAAAGTACTTTTATATTATGGACACAAGTCCATTAAAGTAATAGCTGCTGCCTTCATTTATCGGCCCTGCAGTCCCCAGCCCCTCGCAGGATTCATTCTTCCTGACATTTGGTTAATGTCACCATCTTAACTGACGATGAAAACAGCTCATCTATTACATTTTGCCGCCACTTCGCTTAAAGTAAATTCGCCGTGAAGGGCAGCGAGAAGTCTGCTATCCCGGCTTCTAATCTTCCCTTCTCCATTTCACATTAAATAAAGCAGATGAGAGCTGTGATACCGACCAAACCGGGACACCATTCATTCTCCTAATAGGACGTATTAGCACGATGGCCGTTTATCCCGCCTGTCACGAGTGATTTACGTAATGATCCCTGCAGCAATTCACTGAGCTAAAAAAAAATCTATTGCTGTATTTATTCATGATCTAATTTAAAAAACCCATAAGACATGAAAAAAGGGGCCAACTCAGTGGCCAGTAAATTGAGTAGAGGTTACGTCAATTAAATGTTTAGCGTTTTAGCAAACATCACTCATCAATGTCTTATTGTGCGTGTGCTGTGTGACTGGACGGTGTCTGTCTGTTAACTTGATGTATGTGTTCCGTCAGCCCTAGACAGAGAGTGGGCAGACCTGCCACACAGGCTGCCAGTGATGACTGGAGGGAAAACCAGACTGGCATTTTCCAGGCAACGGTAAAGCTACATACAAATGTCAGTGTTTAGTCAAAGCGAAAGAATCCTTCATGATAGAGATTGACATTTTTTTACCTCCCATTTTTTTGAGATGAGAAAGAGGGACACTAAGACACACCTCTGCTACACCACTAACCACACCCCCACCACACCCCTTGTCATGTAGACCCCAATGAATTCAGAATCAAAAGATGTATTTTTATCATTCAAACCATACCATCATTTTAACATTTGAAAATCAGAAATATATCAATTTAACCACTTGCCGTAAGGTCCTTGGGGAGTGGTTTGCAGGAGATTGTGCACGCCGATGCGCGCGTATTCCTGCTTGGATGGCGGAGCGGAGCCTTCAGTCTCCCAGCGGTGATCACCGTTATTTACTAGGTACAGCGCTGCGATCTAAGGCAGCGCTGTACAGGGGACAGCCGAGTGACATGGCTGTCCCTGTCCAGAGCCTATCACAGCCAGTTGAGCTTATAGGCTGATGGGGGGAGGAGAAATAAGTAAATTTATTTTAAAAATAAATAAAAAATAAATAAATAAATAAGAAAAGTATTTGTTAAAAAAAAAATATACATTGGGGGAGCGATCAGACCCCACCAACAGAAAGCTCTGTTGGTGGGGAGAAAAGGGGGGCAAGATCACTTGTGTGGCCCTGCAGCGAGGCCTTGAAGCTGCAGTGGCCAATTTAGTGAAAAATGGCCTGGTCTTTAGGGGGGTTTAACACTGCGGTCCTCAAGAGGTTAAACAATGAAAATAAAGTTTAGTGACAATTAAACACATTTTTAAGTAGAAAAATAAATGTATTTACATAGATCTGCACATCACTTCTTAAAGAGGAACGCATGAGGTAGGAAGAGGGATGGAGGGATTTGGTTCCCAAAGAGGGACTGTCCCTCCCAAAGAAGAAAAGTTGGGAGCTATGCATTACTGATAGTTGGACAGGCATGATGTTTGGCTCTCTGGCAAGCGGCCTTTTCTGTACTGTGGAGAGGTGACAAGCGCATGTTATTCCACAGTGAGCAGCAACAGGAACTACAATGTCGGGCTGGCCGAGTGTTATACAACTTGATCATTTGATAATGATCATTTACATGATCAGAAATCTTCTCTGTGAATCTAGAGGTCCCCGTTATTGTTATGATACAATCCAGCGGCTGATCAAGTTGGCTAGCGCAATGCGGCCGTTAAGAATATCTTGTGGTCCACTTGTGCCAACATGAAGTTGTCACAGGAAAGAAGGCAACGCAGGTGTGTTAAACACCACAGAAGCATAAGCCTATTGATTACCGCTTTATAAGACACCCTTAAATAACTCTGCTTTCCCTGCAAGGCCTAAAGGTGCCCATTAACAATACAATTCAGTGGCCAATCGATCGTTTTCAACCACCGCATTGTTCAGAAACAATCAGGGCCGGATTTAGGCCAAGGCCACCTAGGCCATGGCCTAGGGCACCACAGGAGCAAGGGCACCAAAGCAGCAGGCTAAACTGGTGCAGCATTTGCAAGCGAGCACCTGACCGCTGTACTCTGCTGCCACCTTGCTCTCTGTGCACATTTGCATTGTGGCTTGTGGCTATGGACGTGGGCAGCATTGGAGACGGAGGGGAAGAGGAAGCTTCTGCACTGGAGATGAGCAGAGAAATGAGTGACACTGATGGCTGCTGTGGTGTAAAGGCGAGCTGGCTACCTATACTGAAAGCAGCGGTGGGAAAAAGAGGGATTAAGAGAGAGTCATCTGGCTACCTCTACTAGAAGGAAAGGGGGGAGGGGTCATTTGGCTACCTATACTGGGGGGGGGGGGGTCCCTACGCTACGCGCTACCTATACTAGAGGAAAGGGGGGAGGGGTCATCTGGCTACCTATACTGGAGGGGGGGTCATCTGGCTACCTATACTGGAGGGGGGTCATCTGGCTACCTATACTGGGGAGGGGGGTCGTCTGGCTACCTATACTGAAGGGGGCGCCTGGTGACAGTGGCCTTGGGCGGTAAATAGTACAAATCCAGCCCTGGAAACAATCGGTCGTACCTATTAATGGCATTTAATGGCATTTCATTGATCACAAGTTTCTTTGTGGCCCAACAGACTAAAGTGGATCCGAGATGAACTTTTACTCATTGCATAATTGTGTTCCTTTCCTATTGTTTATAGGGCATTCCTCAAGCCAAATACTTTTTTGTTTTTGTTTTAATACTCTAATTCCCTATAAACTAAACAAGCCATGCCCACAGGTTTTCAGAGCGCCTTGGCATTTTCAGACAGTAACAAGGGCTCATGGGAGCTCAGTCTGGGCAGCAGGAGGGGGAGGTATTACTAGCCAGAGATATCAGAGGCAGAGAGGAGGAGGAGGGGGGTTAGGTTTTTTCACAGGCTGAGTGCTGAAGATCAGATAAGCTTGCCTGTGTGTTATGTTTACAAACAACATGGCTGCTGTCATTGTATCACAGGAAGAAATAATCATATACTGTCAGAGCTGTTTGCAGCTACATTTGCTGTGTAAACTATCTAAACTTTAGATAAGATATATAGACAAGTTACTTGTTATAGTCAGTTTTTCATCTCGGATCCGCTTTAATATATCCCACCCAATGATCAGGGATTGCCATTTCAGCAAGGAACCATGAATCATATTTAATCACAGCTGGCTTAGGTTATTTACCCCTGGTCAGTGCAAAAAAGGGTTTTGTGATGAGTCTTAAAGAGACTCTGAAGCGAGAATAAATCTCGCTTCAGAGCTCATAGTTAGCAGGGGGATGTGTGCCCCTGCTAAAATGCCGCTATCGCGCGGCTAAACGGGGGTCCCTTACTCCCCGAAATCCCCTCCGTGCAGCGGGGATCTCTTCCGGATTAAGGCAGAGCTAACCGCCGCAGCCCTGCCCCACGCGCGTCTGTGAGCGCGTATCTCCGCCTCTCCCCCGCCCCTCTCAGTCTACCTTCGCTGAGAGGGGCGGGGGAGAGGCGGCGATGTGCCGCTGATAGATGCGACTAGAGGCAGGGCTGCAGCCGTTAGCCCTTCCTCTAGGAGCAGCAAAGTCTACGACCAATTTGGTCGTTGATTTTGCGGGGGGTGAAGGGACCCCCGTTTAGCCGCGGGATAGCGGCATTTTATACGTGCCCCTGCTAACTATGAGCTCTGAAGCAAGAATTATTCTCGCTTCAGTGTCTCTTTAAGGCGCGTACACAACTTTGGCTGATTTCGCTTGTCGGGCATCAGGACCCAATCCCTGTGGTCGATATCATTGGGTCGGGCTGTACAGACGCAAAAATCGGCTGTATAGCTGATGAAACGTACTGTTGTTATGCAGCGGGGAGTGGAGGGAAAATGGAGCAGCGCATAAGTGATGCCACGGGGTGGGTGGGGGAGTGGCGTGCACAATGAAGTTGGCCATCGCTGTGTAATTACATACCTCCCAACTTTTTGACATAAGATAGAGGGACACTTAAGCCACACCCCTGAGCACGCCCCAACACACCCCTTGTCACGCATACCATAAAGAATTCATAAGAAAAAAATGTTATTTTATAATTTAAACCACACTGATCCTTTCTATCCTGGTTCATTTTCCTACATATTAACATATGAAGATAAGAAATATACTGTATATCAATTTAAAGGATGGGAATGAAGTTTAGAGTCAAAGAAACACATTTTTCAGTAGAAAAATACATATATTTACACAGATCTGTACATCAGTCCTAAAAGAGAGAGAAATGAGGGAGGAAGAGGGACAGAGGGACTAGGTCCCCAAAGAGGGACTGTCGCTGCAAAAAAGCAACCGTTGGGGGCTATGTAATTAAGGGTTGTAGGTGTACTAAAGCCATTGGCTCTGGATGCATTTCCTGCCTCACCAGGGCAAAAAGAAATGATCTGTATGGTTCCAATCACTGCCTTGGAATGATGCATTATGAGTGGTTCATTTTGCCCAGATGGAAGAAGTTTTAACTTGCACTAGCAGTAACTAGCAGTACAAAATTAAAACTGTAAACTGTCTGTTTTGGGTATTGGGTAATTTTCTTCAGTTTACGCCCATACAAGCTCTTACCGTGGAGGGAAGTCTGGGTAGGG